>NW_006159676.1:3238995-3241529 GCF_000334495.1 Tupaia belangeri chinensis | reverse complement strand
TCCCTTCTCCTCCATTCTCCTCTCAGGATCTTGGGCATGCACGCACATGCGCCCGGCGTGAGTTTTAAGCCACCGGGTCCGGGACACGAACCGCGGTCGACTACGTGGGAGTCCAGCGACATAGCCATTATGCTAACTGCTGATTCTCCTCAGAATATTTTAATCAAGCATTATTCATGATCTGAGAATCAGGCAGCCCCCTGAGAACACCTTCAAAGGACTCCAGCCAGCAACTTCATCGGGCAATAGTCATAACAAAAGAGAAATGAGGGGCTGGCAGGTGGCATGACAGTTGAGACGCTGGACTCCCACATGACTAACCATGGTTCAAATCCCGAACCTGGCCGCTTGCGTTCTCACTCTCCCTTTCTCTCTGTCTGTCCGTCTCCGGTCAAAATGGAAGAATAATGATAATAAATAAAATGAAAAGTAAATAAATACTAAAAAAAAAAAAAAAAGTCCCCGTTTAAACAGAAGAGAAATGAGGTATAGCGAGACAACTTAATTGGTTCCAGCTGAATTGGCTCGTTGCTCTCCTGCAATGAACTGAAGCTTAGTAACTGGGATTCAACTGCATTGGTTGAGTCTATCGGGCTGGGTGCACAGGCCCCGTGCAAACAGACCGCCTCCTCCAAATGTGACTTAGGAGGAATTTCTGACTAATCAGCTGTGGGAGGGCAGGGGATTCCAGGATGACTCCCAGGTTTCAGGCTGGCCCAGCAGGAAGCAGCAGCAGCCAGCAGACACCAGCAACGCAGGAAGAGAGCGTGGAGGGCTAGAGACAAGGGCTGGAGCTGGAAAACCTGCTAGCTTGCTTTCTCTTTTTCTTTCTTCTTTTTTTTTCTTGGAGAGGTTTTTGCTATAGGGCATGTGTGCTCGCCAGAAAGACAGAGAGAGACAGAGAGACAGAAAGCGAGAAATCACCCCCCAGGGGGGATGGCCATGCTGCAATCCCTTCTCCTCCATTCTCCTCTCGAGATCTTGGGCACGCACGCACACGCACCTGCTGGCATGAGATTTAGGCCGCTGAGTCCAGGACTTGAACTGCAGTCGCGACGTGGGACTCTAGCAACACAATCATTACCCCATCTGCTGGCCCCAATTCTACCATCTTTTTATTATTATTAATTTTATTTACTGTTGTTATTATTTTATTTAATTTTTTTTGGAGAGGTTTTTGCTATAGGGTGCGTGCGCTCGCCAGACACAGACAGAGAGACAGAAAGCGAGAAATCACCCCCCAGGGGGGATGGCCACACAGCAATCCCTTCTCCTCCATTCTCCTCTCCACTCAGCAATCCCTCCTCCTCCATTCTCCTCTCGGGATCTTGGGCATGCATGCACAAGTGCCTGGCGTGAGTTTGAGCCACAAGGTCCGGGACTCGAACCACGGACGACTATGTGGGAGTCCGGCAACATAGTCGTTACGCTAACTGCTGGTCCCAGTTACTATTATTTTAAAATTTGACCAGAGAGAGAGAGAGAGAGAAGGAGCAGGAGAGAAAGCAAGCTGCCAGATCTGGGACAGGAACCACGGACAGTCATGTGGGAATCCAGCACCCTTAACCACCACGCCCACCTGCTGGCCACGAAATCCTGCCACCTTTAGATGGCAGCTTCAATGGTCACTGTGGCAACTGCTTCCTTTAGAGTAATCTCCCAGGACCCCAAAGTCAGACCCCGCCCTCGCTGGAGGGCACCTCCAAGCTATTGCAGGGAGAAGCCACTTAATGTAACTGAACACCTGCTACTCTGCTTGACCAAGTGATCCTCCTACTATCGCTAAGACCTAAGGGTTCACCTGCTTTTTCCTTTTCCATACTTTAATTTATGGTTTGTGTCAATTATCCTGGGCCAGTTTCCAGCCCTTTCTCTCTGGGGTCTGAGTTAGGGCTCCGAGTTAGGACTCCAGAGTCCAACCAAATGGATTGAAGGCCACACTTGCTGGGACTTGGGGGGGCATGCTTCCCCCTGGCGAGCCTCAGGTACTTCACCTGCACCCAGGAGGTGATCTCGTCAATCTTTCAGGGAAAGGGGTGCGGAAGACACCATAAGCAATTCCTACCGGCCCGTTTCATCTCGTTTGCACGTAGCGCAATGAACCAGGGCGTCAAACGAATAGGACGAACACGGTCTCAGAGTCATGCCTGGCATCTGGTTTCCCCCTAGTGCTGTGCAATCCAGGGCAAATGACTTGCCCTCTCTGAGCTTCCATCGTCTGCTCTGTAAATAGGGTGCATGGGTAAAGCGGGTGGGAGATCGAAGGAGAAACCTTAGGGACCCACCCACTTTAGAGGTGCATCATGTAGTAACAATGGAGGTTAGCGATGTCAATCTCATTCTGCAGCAAAGGAAAGCGAGGCACGGGGAGGTTAAGCCGTCCCGCAGCAAAGAGTAGGACTCGAACCCCAAACTCGGAGCCCCATTGACTTCTCGCATGCGCAGGGGCCCAAAGTTACCGCGGCCGGCGCATCCTCGGCGGTTCCTGCAAGATCTGCTCTGGACATGCCCCAAGGACCCCCCCACACTCCCAT
>NW_006159676.1:3238564-3238947 GCF_000334495.1 Tupaia belangeri chinensis | reverse complement strand
CCCTCCAGCCTCCCCACCCGGAGCCGCAGCGCCACGACTCCCCCAGCGACGCGCTCGGTGGAGTCCGCCATTTTTCCCGCCTTCCACTCAAAGGTCGGCTCTTAAAGGCTGGGCCCGCCTCCTTGCCGCGGGTTGGGCCATATGGTGGAGCCAAGAGAGGGGTGACTTCGGGCAAGCCGACGCGTGCAAAGCGGGAGTCGTCCCGCACGCATCCCCCCTGTCTCCCTTCAAACTTGGTCTCGCCCAATGGCAGCAGGAGGGGGCGGAGCCGGGCTTACTTGGGCTAGGGGTGGAGCTTCATGTCACTCCGCCCCCGCGGCGCGCTGGCGTCACGCCCCTAGCCCCGCCCCTCCGGAACCCGGAAGCGGGAGCGCGCGGGGGAG
>NW_006159676.1:3236856-3238044 GCF_000334495.1 Tupaia belangeri chinensis | reverse complement strand
GGCAGACACCCAGTGGGCCCTCCATAAATGCGAGAAGTTTGGAACCCACAGATCTGGTGATCGGCTATTGTGATGGGGGAAAATGGGAGCTGGGAAAGACGGAAGATTCAGAATGGGCCTGGGGAGGCAGGGGGGGAGGAAGAGACCAGGAGTGATCAGATGTTGGGGTGCAGCCTCTCGATCCCCTCTTGATTCATCTCCGTCTCCACTTCAACCCCTCCTCTCCCTTCTGAGTGACACGGAGTCGGACCCAGTGTCTCCTGGGCCTGTCAGTCTTGGAAACTGGAGGGCTTTTATTCTTAAGACGGGACTGTCTGGAATCCGGGGACCTTAAGGGCAAGGATAGAGCCTCAAGGCCCTGATGGGGCAGGGTTGGGGATGAGGTCAGTGTTGCAGAAGGGGAGGGAACCCCTGTGCTGGTACAGGGCTACTGCCACCTCCCCAGAGCTGCATCCTTGGACTTAAATGGGTAAAAAACGACATACAGGAAATCTGTCCCCCGCCGGCTATGAGCTCAGCCCTGGAGAGGCATAGCCGGTCACACACTCCGGTCCTTTCCTGGGCGCCCTGTAGACCACGGGTCTTTAAGGGACAAGAAATCTGATGAAGACCTTGTGCCTGGCAGGAAAAGGGTCCTAACTGCTACCTTCCTGAGGTCATTTTTTTGGTCTTCAAGTCTCCAGACTCTTACACACAGGAGAGACTAGAAGCCACATTGGCATTTGGAAAGTTGTGTTCCCCGTTGGATGGGCCTGTCGGTCTGCTCTGGACAAGGACCTCACCCTGGGTGGTTTTGATTGCCACTAAATTTGTCCTTTTCCAGCTGGAGGGGTGGGGGCGGTCCTTATCTGGGATCTACGGGATGGGCCAGGAAGCCTGCGTGTATAGTTGGTTTATAACTCATTCAGGAGATGAATCTGGATAGAACCTCAGATAGAGAACCACCCCCTTCACTGGCAGAAGGTTCTGGATTTTTTGGAAGGCTTTCAGCTTCCCTTGCCTCAGGACACATGCCGGTGGCGAACATCAACTGTGGGCTTGCTTAAGCCAAGAGCAATACCGGAACCTTCTGATCTTATAGCACCCCCTGCCCCCCCCCCCAATTGCCACCTCCCTGCATCAGGAACGTGCCAGGCGAGGTCTCGTTGGACAGGGCACTGTTTGGGGGTTTCTGGCCTCCATCAAGTC
>NW_006159676.1:3236148-3236845 GCF_000334495.1 Tupaia belangeri chinensis | reverse complement strand
GAAGGACCCCGCCTCCCCCAGCAATTTTTTTTTTTTTTGTCTTTGAAAGCCAGCCCCTCCTCACCTCCGGGGTCTCTAGTACCTCTTTCGGATTTTAGGTCACCCTCATTTCTCTCGGATGGCGTTCGTACATTTTTCCTCCGGTGTCTACGCAGAAACTGCTTTTTACGGGTTCTTCCTCCTCCGAATACAAAATCGAGGTGTTGAGGCCAGCTGGTGGCGTGGAGGATAGGCAGCTGGATCCCACTTGGGCAAATGTGCGGTTTGAATCTCGGACCCGGCGACTTGAGAAACACACTGGGCGTGTGTGCGTGTGTGTCCAAAATCCCCACAGCAGGGAGAGATGGAGAAGGGATTGTGTCGTGAATATTCGCCATCGGGGTTGCTTTCTCACCATTCCCCACTCTGACAAGCACTTGGGACCTCTAGCAAAGTTTTTTTTTTTTTTTATTTTTAAAGAAGAAAGAAAATCATGTTGTCAAATACACTTTTTTGCACAGTGCACCTGTTCTCAAAGCTTTGACTCTAATCATCTGGATAGGAATCCCTGGACAGGGGGCACCAGCAGATGGCATAATGGCTACATCGCTGGACTCCCATGTTGTCGACTGCGGATCGAGTCCCAGACCCGGTGGCTTAAATTCACGCCGGGCACGTGTGCATGCGTACCCAAGATCCCCAGAGGAGGATTGAGGAG
>NW_006159676.1:3232979-3236089 GCF_000334495.1 Tupaia belangeri chinensis | reverse complement strand
TCTCTCTGTCTTTCCGGCAAGCACATGCACCCTATAGCAAAAACCTCTCCAAAAAAGAAGAAGAGAAAAAGAAATCCCTGGACAAGGGTCAGCCATGTGACATGGGGGTAATGTCCCACTCCACGATGCTGGAACCATAGGGGAGGTCCCAGGTTTGGGTCCTGAGACCTCCCTGTTCATGCTGGGCATGGCTGAGACAGGGAGTGGATGAAGACCCTGTTACAGGGGTGCTTCCCCATCTCTCCCTTTCTGACAGTCTCTAATAGAAGAAAAATAAGCGTTGGAAAAAAGTACTGAAGGCCTAGCCAGTGGCATGGTGGTTAAGGCGACAGGGCCGACTGTGCAGCTTGCGTCTCAGACCCAATGGCGAGAAAAACATGCCGGGTGTGTTTATGGACCCAAAATCTGGAAAGGAGGGAGAAATGGAGGAGAAGGCATGGTGGTGTGACCATCCCCCATGGTGGCATGGTCACGGGCATTTTCATAGCGGCCCCCTAAATGCACGGGCCCTCTAGCAAACTTAAAAAAGGGGGGGAAAAAGACTCACAAAAGACCTTGCTTCAAGTCCAGCCTGATGACTCAAAGGAGCAGGTAACAATTGGAGACTCTTGGGGCCAACAGGTGGCATAGTGGTTAAGGCACTGGACTTCCACATGGCTGACTGCGGTTCGAGTCCTGGACCTGGCAGCTTGAGACTCACACCAGGTGTGTGTGTGTATACCACCAAAGTCCCAAAATCTCTTTCAAAAAAAAAAAAAAAGAGAAGAATTTGATGGGACCAGCAGTTGGCGTAATGGCTATGTCGCTGGATTCCAATGTAGTTGACTGCAGTTCGAGTCCCGGACCCGGTGGCTTAAATTCACGCCGGGCGCGTGTGCGTGCGTGCCCAAGATCCCGAGAGGAGAATGGAGGAGAAGGGATTGCGGCGTGGCCATCCCCCCTGGGGGTGATTTCTCGCTTTCTGTCTCTCTGTCTCTCTCTGTCTTTCTGGTGAGCACATGCGCCCTATAGCAAACA
The DNA here is from genome assembly GCF_000334495.1 of Tupaia belangeri chinensis. Classification (NCBI taxonomy): domain Eukaryota; kingdom Metazoa; phylum Chordata; class Mammalia; order Scandentia; family Tupaiidae; genus Tupaia; species Tupaia belangeri. The sequence continues at coordinate 3,235,072 of NW_006159676.1, read as the reverse complement.
CCTCTCCAAAAAAAATCAAAAATCAAATCAAATGAAAGAATTTGAGAGCCTTCTGTTGGGTTATGGAATCTATTTTTCTCTTCCCAGTAGAGGTTCATTAACGGCTGCTTCCTTTTCCTCATCTTTCCAAAGTGACGCGTCTTGGGTGCACCGTCCCGTTCATCTAAGAGAGAGCTGATCAGGCCGGGCGCTGGGCTGGGTCCCAGGGCCAGAAATGAACCCGCATGCCCTCGAGGAGGGACTTTCTGGTGGGACCTTCCCACCGATATAGTGGAGTACGACGCAGGCAATGACAGAGGAGCCATGGGGTACAGTGGGAACAGAATGAGAGGTGACCGATGCCAGCCTTGGGACAGGGACGTGTCATTGAGTGTCCTCGGGAGAAGGACGGATTGTTAAACCCAGCCAGGAAGTGGGGAGTGAACTGAAGCCTTGCTTTCTCACAAGTATCTCCTGTCTTAGCTGCTTTTTATGTATGTGTGTGTATATATATTTATTTATCTATTAAATTATCTTTTCTTTTTATTGGAGAGGTTTTTGCTATAGGGCGCGGGCGCTCGCCAGACAGACAGAGAGAGACAGAAAGCGAGAAATCACCCCACAGGCGGAATGGCCACACCGCAATCCCTTCTCCTCCATTCTCCTCTCGGGATCTTGGGCACGCACGCACGCACACCCGGCGTGAGTTTAAGCCTCCAGGTCCAGGACTCGAACCGTGGTTGACTACATGGGAGTCCAGCGACATAGCCATTATACCAACTGCTGGTCCCCATTCTTATTCTTTTTAATTTGACCAGAGCAAGCCAGAGAGTAAAAGGGAAAGCTAGAAACCAAGCTGACAGGTCCGGGACTTGAACTACGGTCAGCCATGTGGGAGTCTTGCCTGCACCTTAACCACCATGCCACCTGCTTGCCCCTATGTTTTTATTTATTTTTTTAAGGTTTTAGCCATATGGCACATGCACTTGCTGGAGAGAGACAGAGAAAGTGAGAAATCACCGCCCCACACCCCGTCAAGGGGCCGGAGGGATGGCTACACCGTAGTCCCTTCTCCGTTCTATTCCTGGGACCTGGGCACACACAGACACACACATCTGGTGTGATTTTTGTGCCACCAGGTCTGGGACTCGAACCAGAGTCAGTCATGTGGGAGTCCAGCACCTTCATCACCACGCCACCTGCTGGCCCCACCAGTTGCTTGTATGTATCTCAACTCTCTTGTTCTGCAAATCACTAGCAATGGCTTCCTCTTTCCTACTGGGTGGTCGGGAAAGTGACGACATATTTTTCTGTACAAAAAGGTGTCATGGGACCAGCAGTTAACATAATGGCTATGTCACTGGACTCCCACGTAGTCGACCGCGGTTCGCGTCCCAGACTCGGTGACTTAAACTCACGCCAGGCGCGTGTGTGTGTGCCCAGTATCCTGAGAGGAGAATGGAGGAGAAGAGATTGCGGCGTGGCCATACCCCCTGGGGGGGTGATTTCTCGCTTTCTGTCTCTGTCTCTGTCTGGCGAGCGCACGCGCCCTATAGCAAAAACCTCTCCAATAAAGAAAGAAAAGTGTCATGAGTTTCCCAATGACCCAGTATTTTTCTAGCATAAAAACTGAGGCCCAGGCAGGTCATGACTACAGGGATGCATTCCTGGGCTTTCCAGAAACACGGAGGGCTAGGCTAGTCCCATGGCCTAATGGATAAGGGAGCCAGATCCCACATGGCCGACCACGGTTCGAATCTCGGTGCTGGTGGCTTAAAAAAAAAAGTGCCAGGTATGTGTGTGCATTTGTGCCCCAAGTCCTGACAGAATGGGGAGAAGGGGGAGACAGGATTATAGCATGACCTCACCCTAGGTGGGGGGGTGCTTTCGCCTTCTCTGTCTCTCCCTCTCTCATTCTCTGTCTCTGTCTCTCTCTGGTAAGTGCACGTACCCTCTGGCTTCTAAGCCAACAAAAAAAGAAGGTGGACCATCACATGACATGATGGTTACATCATTCGACTCCCATGTAGTTGACCGCAGTTCAAGTCCCGGACCCGGCAGCTTACAACTCACACCGGATGCGGGGAACCAGCAGTTAGCGTCATGGCTATGTC
>NW_006159676.1:3230832-3232785 GCF_000334495.1 Tupaia belangeri chinensis | reverse complement strand
AAAAAAAAACTCACGCCGGGCGCGTGTGCGTGCGTGCCCAAGATCCCAAGAGGAGAACGAAGGAGAAGGGATTGCGGCATGGCCATCCCCCGGTGGGGGGGCTGATGTCTCGCTTTCTGTCTCTCTGTCTCTCCGGGTGAGCGCACATGCTCTATAGCAAAAATCGCTCTCCAAAAAAAAATAACCTGGAAGATCCCAGGTGACTCTACACGAGCGAAGTCCAGATCGCTGGGGTAGCGGTCGCCAGCCGCGCCACCTTGGGTGTTTGGGGCCTGGTTGTTCTTTGCGCTGGGTGCCATCTCGTGCTTTATGGGGTGTTGACCTGCATCTCTGCCCTGCACCTGTTCCATGCCCATAGTATTCCTTCCCCGCCAAGTTGTGATGACCAAAGATGTCCCCCCTGTATCTTCAGATAATTGCTGGTGGTCTGTAGAAAAATCCGGTTTCCATCCAGCCCTGACTGTCACCCTCATGGATCTTTTTTTTGGAGAGGTTTTTGTTATAGGGCGCGTGCACTCTCCAGAAAGACCGAAAGAGACAGAGAGACAGAAAGCAAGAAATCACCCCCCAGGGGGGATGGCCACACCACAATCCCTTCTCCTCCATTCTCCTCTCGGGATCTTGGGCACGCACGCACACGCGTCTGGCGTGAATTTAAGTCACCGGGTCCGGGACGCGAACCGCGGTCGACTACATGGGAGTCTAGCAACATAGCCATGACGCCAACTGCTGGTCCCTCCTCTGTGGATCTCTGATGGGTGGGTGTAGGAGAAGCACCCAGGAACTGAGCGTCCAGTTACTTCTTAATCTGGAGAGAGCGGGTCTGGATCAGGATAGAAAGAAGGGGCCGGCAGGGCGGGACGGAGGGGCAGAACCCGGAGGAACCTGCGGGACAGGGGGCAGCTTTGTTTTCCTTGTCTTTGTATCCCAAACCGACCTGGATTTCTGGAGAAGCCACCCTTGTCTCAGAGCGTCATGTTGCTTTTTCTTCCGAGATTAGAGGTATTAGATTTTTCTTTCTCCTCCCAGAAGCTTCTCTGGAGGTGGCCCTGGATAAACGTGGCTTTTGTCAACCTCCTTATCTCCTCCCGTTTGCCCCTTTGGCTCGAGACGCCTGTCTATCTCCCAACCTCGCACTGTTTCATTTTTGTTCTTGGTGTGTTCATTTCATGTCCCCTCCTCTTGCTGTCCCCGGTCCCAACTGCGACCCGGCTGCTGCACCTCAATGGGGCAGACATGGTGCACTCTGGGGCCTTCTAGGTCCCACCCCTGCGCCCCAGCCACCAGCCCTTTGTCCACCAGTGTCCCCAACCCAACTGTGCCAGGCGGCCCCTGCTCGGGGCCCGCCATTCAGCCAGCCCCGGGCCGCCTCCCGCAGAGTAAGACAGGCCCTTCTTTTCTGCCCTGGTCTGTCGTCCCCAGAGTGGCAGAACAAAGGACTCTGTCTCCCGGCCAGCCCGCCAGCCCACCGCCACCGCGCCGTGCGCAGCCCCGGAGCCCCATTCCCTAGCCTCTTGGGAAGTTTCCCTCCCAGCCAGGAAAAGAGCCTCCAAGATTAGGCATGGCCCAAAAATGCAGCCGATACGTTTGCATGGTATTCATTTCCCACCCGAGGCTTCGGGAGCGCAAAGCCCCATGATAAATAAAGCAGTGATTCAGGGGTTCGGCCTGTGGCTTCTTCGGTGGAAGGATGAATAAACTGCTCTCGGGTGACTCACCCGGCTCAGCCCCACTTCACAGGCTGGCGTGTGCAAGAGAAGGAGCCGGGCGAGGGGAGTTGCGTGACCATTGTTGCCGGGTTAGATGGCTTTGCCAGAGCTGTCGCGACGGCGCGCCGGGTGGCTTCAGTACAGGAGTGTGTTAGTGCGCGGTTCTGGAGGACAGGCATTCCAGGTAGACGTGTTGGCACATTTGCATCGGTTTTTTTGTTGTTGTTGTTTTCTTTCCCCACCC
>NW_006159676.1:3230003-3230647 GCF_000334495.1 Tupaia belangeri chinensis | reverse complement strand
GGTCGACTACATGGGAGTCCAGCGACATAGCCATTACGCTAACTGCTGGTTCCCCTTGTTTTCTTCCCCAGAGGGTGCATGTACTTGGCAGAGAGATAGACAGAAAGGTAGAGAGAGAAAAAAACACCTACAGGGTCCACAAATTTATTTTTATTTTTATTTTTGCTACGGGATGTGGTTGATCACTAGAGGCAGAGAGAGGAGGGACAGGACTTAGAAAGCAGCCCCCTCCAGGGATGGCTACACGCCACCGTCCCTTGTCCTCCATTCTCCTCTTGGGATTTTGGGTGTGCATGCATGCACCCAGCTTTTTTTCTTTTCTTTCTTTTTTTTTTTTTTTATTACTTGAAATTTCTTTTGTAAAAATATATTTTTTTGTTCTTATTATTCGATTTGATGAGAGAGAGAAAGCAAGCCACCAGCTCCGAGAATTGAACTTAGTCAGCGTGTGGGAGTCCACCACGCTCCTGTAGCCCCCCTGCCCCCCAGGGCATTTTTTAAGCCGCTAGGTCTGGCACTCAAACCAGAGTCAGCCATGTGGGATCCAGCCACCTTAACCACCAGGCCACTGGCTTGTCCTCCTCATACGCATTTGCTATTAACTTTTTTTTTTTTTTTTTTGAGAGGTTTTCACTATAGGGCGG
>NW_006159676.1:3210536-3229928 GCF_000334495.1 Tupaia belangeri chinensis | reverse complement strand
TCCCTTCTCCTCCATTCTCCTCTCAGGATCTTGGGCACGCACGCACACGCGCCCGGCGTGGGTTTTAAGCCACCGAGTCCGGGACGCAAACCGCGGTCGACTACGTGGGAGTCCAGCGACATAGCCATGACGCTAACTGCTGGTTCCCGCTATTAACTTTTTGAAGCTGCTTTGTGTTGAAAAACCACTGCCTGGGGCCAGCCAGTAGCATAGTAGTTAAGGCGCTGGGCTGCCACACGGCTGACTGGGGTTCAAGTCCTGGACGTGGCAGTTTAAAAATCACACAGGCTCATGTGCATGGGTGCCCCAAAGCCCAGGAGAGATCACCCCCCAGGAATGATTTCTCACTTGCCCTCTCACTGTCTCTGGTGAGCACACTTGCCCAGTGGCAAAATCCTTGGGGGGTGGGGAACAGCCTGCCTGGTATATTTTAGATGGACGCATTGTATTTTGGTAAGATAGATGAAGAGGTCTTTGAAAAGTTTGTTGAAAATGCCCGTGATGGGGATCAGCAGTTAGCGTAATGGCTATGTCGCTGGACTCCCACGTAGTCGCCCGCGGTTCAAGTCCCGGACCTGGCGGCTTAAAACTCACGCTGGGCGCGTGTGCGTGCGTGCCCAAGATCCCGAGAGGAGAATGGAGGAGAAGGGATTGCGGTGTGGCCATCCCCCCGGGGGGGTGATTTCTCGCTTTCTGTCTCTCTGTCTCTCTCTGTCTGTCTGGCGAGTGCATGCGCCCTATAGTGAAAACCTCTCCAAAAAAAAAAAAAAATAGAAGATTCCCGTGATTTAAAAAAAAAACATGTGCGGATTTCAAAATAATTTTTGCACCAAAATAAAGTTGTGATTGCATTTTTTTCTATGAACTTTATGAAGTTTCCTCCCCCGGGAGTAAATAAAAGAATGAGTCTTGTTGAAGACAAAAAGAATACTGTTTTCAAATTAAAATCAGCAGCAGGTCTGCGCTCCTTACGCGCCACCCACAGGAAAAAAAAAAGGTTTTTAAGGTACAGCGGATGTTATTGATTAAACCAGAATGGGGGGGCTCTGGTGGGAACCTAATTGGCTTTTGAGGTGACAATACCTCACCCACTAAGAGCCTTGAAAAGGGACCAGCAGTTAGCGTAATGGCCATGTCGCTGGACTCACATGTAGCCGACCGCGGTTCGAGTCCTGGACCCGGTGGCTTAAACCCACGCCGGGCACGTGTGCGTGCGTTCCCAAGATCCCGAGAGGAGAATGGAAGAGAAGGGATTGCGGTGTGGCCATCCCCCCTGGGGGGTGATTTCTCGCTTTCTGTCTCTCTGTCTCTCTCTCTCTGTCTCTCTGGTGAGCGCATGTGTCCTATAGCAAAAATCTCCCCCTCTCCCCCCCCCAAAAAAGACCCTGTTGGTAGCGCCAGCAAGTGGCTTGGTGGTTAAGGCACTGGACTCCCACATGGCTGACAAGGGTTCAAGTCCCAAACCTGGCATCTTGAAAATGACACAGGCCACCTGCACATATACGTGCTGAGAATCCGGAGAAGAGAATAGAGAAGTGATTGCAACATGGCCGTCCCCTGGGGGGGGGGTGGTGGTGATTTCTCACTTTCTCTCTATTTGTCCCAGAGTCAGTGGCTTGAAAAACACCCCTGGCATGTGCGCGTGCATGCCCAGCATCCCAAGAAGAGGAGAGAGGAGAGGGCATTGCAGCTTGGCCGTCCCTCCTGCGGGGTGATTTCTCTCTTCTCTCTCTGGCGAGCACGCATGCCCTATATCAACAACAAAAAAGTTATAGCCAGCGAGTGGCCCACGTGGCTGACTGCAGGTGAAGTTGGTATCCGATGGCTTGCCAACCATACTGGGCACGTGTGTGTGTGCGTGCCCATAACCCGGAGAGGAGAATGGAGAAGGGATTGTGGCATGGCCATCCCGGAAGGTGATTTCTCGCTCTCTGGCAAGCACACGCTCTCTATAGCAAATTAAAAAAAAAAAAAAATTAAGTTGAAGTAGGGGGGCTGGCTGTTGGCATGGTAGATAAGGGTGCTGGATACCCACATGGCTGACCACGGTTCGAGTCCCAGAGCCGGCAGCTTGCTTTCTCACTTTCTCTCTTGCTTTCTCTCCCTCCCTCCCTAGTCAAATTTAAATGAATTAATTAAAGTAAAATAAAAGAATTATTAAAAAAAATAATTGGAGTAGGACTCCAAGCCTGCTCTCCTGGTGTTCCTGGGGGTGTGCTGATTGATAACGGGACTTAGCACGCAGGGCTGCAGTGTTTGATTTCAAACTGAGCTGTCATGCCCTGTCATGTTTTCACTCTCGGGGTGACAATCCACCTGCGTATGACAGATCGGGCCGTGCGATTCGGAAAGGGTCTTCCTTCACTTGTGAAGACCCATGTCCCTTTCACAAGCTGAGATCACCCTGGTTTCTGGCCACCTGTGGGCCCCCCACCCAGGTCTGTCTTCTAACTGCCCGACCCAGTTACCAGGGGCTCTCCTTTGACACCAACATGGCCCCTGTATTCCACATGTCCCGGGGCTTGGCAATGTCATTCTAATGTCACTCCGGTCTTGGTAGCTCTTACTTTAAACCATGCAGGGTGTGTGTGGGGGGCAGCCAGCAGGTGGTGTAGTGGTTAAGGGGCTGGTCTCCCCCATGGCCGACTGCAGTTCGAGCCCTGCACCTCACGGTTTGTAAATCACACCGGGCGCGTGTGTGCGCGTGCCCCCAAATCCAGAGAGGAGAAGGGAGGAGAAGGGACTGCGGCGTGACCATCCCCCCGGTGGGTGATTTCTCACTTTCCCTCTCGCTGTCTCTCTCCAAAAGCACACGTGCCCTCTGGCAAAAATGTCCAGAAATAAATACATAGACTGCCAAAAACGTAAAAAAATAAATAGAGAGACTGCCAGGAGGCTTCCCCACCGCAGCTGCTGGAAATCTCAGCTGTGCAGCACGACTGCTGGCCCCAAGGGCTCTGACCCACCCCACCTCGGCCACTCCCTCCGTCCCGCCTCCGCCCCACCGGCCACACTGGGCTCCTTGTTCCCAGACCTGCCTCAGCGTCCCGCGAATGTCCACTCCGAGGCTTCCCTGCCTCCGGGCCTTAAGTGACCGTTCTGTCCTTGACAATTTCTTTCTTCCTTGTTTTTTTTTTTCTTTAGTGCTGGAGGGTGCATAACCTCACCGGCCAGAGACAGTGAAAGACAAAGAGGGGGAAAGCACCCCCAGTGGAGCGTGGTCAGGTCGTCATTTCTTCTCCACTTCTCCATCCTATCTGGATTTGGGGAAGGTGCTCACATGCACCTAGCGTGTTTTTCAACCCTCCAAGACTGGGATTCGAACAGGGGTCAGCCATGGTGTGTGACCTGGTTCTCTTACCTGGGCTACGCCACAGTCTAGGCTCCATTTCTTTCTTTCTTTTTTTATAATTATTTTATTTATTTGTGGTTTTTTTTGGAGAGGTTTTTGCTATAGGGCACGTGCGCTCGCCAGAAAGACAGAGAGAGAGACAGAGAGACAGAAAGGGAGAAATCACCCCCCCAGGGGGGATGGCCACGCCGCAATCCCTTCTCCTCCATTCTCCTCTCAGGACCTTGGGCACGCACGCACACGCGCCCGGCGTGAGTTTTAAGCTACCGAGTCCAGGATGTGAACCGCGGTCGACTACGTGGGAGTCCAGCGACATAGCCATTACGCTAACTGCTGGTTCCAATAATTATTTTATTTGAGGGCTGGCATATAGCATGGTTGGTTAAGGGCGCTGGACTCCCACATGATCGACTGCAGTTCGAATCCCAGACCCGGTCCCTACTTTCTCACTTTCTCTCTCTCTCTCTGTCCCTCTCTGATCAAATTTAAATAAATAAATAAAGTTAAATAAACTCTCTAAAAAGAATTTTTATTTTATTTTAACTTGATTCATTATTATTATTTTCCAATTTGGCGAGAGAGAGAGAGAGAGAAAGTGAGAAACGAAGCCACCAGGTCCGGGACTTGAACCAAGATTGCCATGTGCCTTTAACCACCACGTCACCTGGCCACCCCATCTTTCTTTCTATTTATTTATTTTTAAGTTTGCTATAGGGCATATGAGCTCCCGCAGGGAGGATGGCCACACCCCAGTCCTTTCTCCTCCATCCTCTTCTCGGGGTCTTGGACACAAGTGTGCACGTGCATGGCGTGTTTCCCAAGTCACCGGGTGTGGGGCTTGAACCCATTCCTTTAGCCGTGTAGGATTCAGCTGCCTTCACCTCTGTGCCACCCACTGGGCGTTATGCTAACTGTTGGTCCCAGGGATCCAGCTCCTTTCACTAGGCCGCAAGGCTGGCTGTGGAAATGGGTCTTTGCTCGTCGACTAGTTGGTTGGTTGTCTGTCTCCTTCCCCAGAATCCGAGTTCCCTGAGAGCTGGACCCCAGCAGCCTCCGTACCCTCTGCATCCCCCCCTCTCTCTCTCTGCCCCCTGTGTCCAGCAGTGGCAAGGGGCAGGCTCCAGAGGGTCACCTGTGGACAGTGGCTGTGAGTGCAGGCTCCAGGCTGGGAGATCGGGTCCCCAGGGCTGGGCGAGACAGCAGAGGCCAGAGAGTAATTTGTGCCGGGAGGCAGGCGAGTCGGCTCTGGCTGCAGCATCTACGTGGGGGCGGGACCGGTGTCAGGCTCAGACCGGTCAGGCCAGAGGGAAGGCCTGAGACCTGTCTGGGGGACAAAGGGACATGTTCAGAAGTCCCTGTGGGAGTCAGATTAGCCACAGACCCGAGGAGGTATTTGGAATAGACTTTGCGGTGATGCTCTGATATGAGGGGTTGTTACAAAGCCAGGGGAAAATGGAATTAGGAGCTGATTTCGGTGCCCAAAAATCCTGGGCCGGCCAGGTGGCATGGTGGTTAAGGTAGTGGAATCCCGCATGACTGACAGTGGTTCGAGTCCCAGACTCAGTGACTTGAAAAGCATATCACATGTGTGTATATCCAGGCCCAGAATAGTGAGGGGAGAATGGAGAAGGGATGGTGGCATAGCCATCCCCTCCGAGGGTGATTTCTCACTTTCCCTCTCTTTCTCTCTCTCTGTCTCTCCATTGAGTGCATGTGTTGTAGCAAAAACTTAAAAATTAAAAACCCTAAAATCCGGGACCAGCAGTTAGCATAATGGCTATGTCGCTGGCCTCCCTTTTAGCCGATGGCGGTTCAAGTCCTGGACCTGGTGGTTTAAACTCACACCAGGTGCGTGTCTGTGCGTGGGTGCCCAAGATACGCAGAGGAGAAGGAGGAGAAGGGATTGTGGCGTGGCCATCCTCCCCCAGGGGGTGATTTCTTGCTTCCTGTCTTTCTCTGTCTTTCTGGCGAGTGCACGTGCACTATAGCAAAAACCTCTCTCTCCCTCCAAAAAAAATCCTGAAGTCCAGATGTAGTTTTTTCATAAGAGCATTTTCTTTTCTTTTCTTTTCTTTTTTTTAATTTAATTTTATTTATTCATTTATTTACTTGAGAAGATAAGCCACCAGGTCCAGGACTTGAACCATGCGTCAGCCATGTGGGAGTGTCCAGTGCCTTAACCACCACGCCACCTGCTGGTCCCTCCATGAGCTTTTTGGAGATCCCTTGTGAGGCAAAATGACTATAGGAACCCAAGGACTCACTCACCATTTTTCTGAGATGGCCTTCTGTGGGGCATTTAGTACCCTTTTGGTTTTTTTTTTTAAGATCTTTGTTATAGCGTGCAGTACTCTTGCCGGAGACAGAGAGAGGGAAAGTGAGAAATCACTCCCTGGAGGGATGGCCACAGCGCAGTCCCTTCTCCTCCCTTCTTCTCCCTGGATTTTGAGCACGCACACATACATACCTGGCATAAGTTTTGAGCTGCCGGGTCTGGGACTCGAACCGTGGTCTACCATGTGGGAGTCCAGTGCCTTAACCACAACGTCACCTGCCGAGGCCCTCATTTTTTTTCTTTTTAATTTTTTTTTTTTTTACATTTGATTGTACCTTCAGTTTTTGCTGCAGTAGTTTTTCTTTCTTTCTTTCTTTCTTTTTTTTTAGAGCTATATATATAAAATGTTGGTTTTGTCCCTCTTTTCCACTCTTCTGTGGTATGCAGCCCCACACCCCATGCGCGCTGCCTTCATGTATTCTGTGTCTGTTAAATGCTTTATTCCTGAGCCCCCCCCACCTTCCCCAACCTCAGCGTTTTTGTTTGGTTTGGTTTTTTAAATTTTGCCAGAGACTGTGAACATTTACCAGCGATGGAGAAAGAGAGGGAGAATGAGAAAGCACCCTCCGCATGGGCTGTGGTTACTCTGCAGTTCCTTCTGCATCTCTCCCTCCTATTGGGATTTCGGGCACATGTGCGCGTGCACCTGGCGTGTTCCTAGACCATCTGGGGCCCGAACTTGAGCCGCTGTGAGCCATTGTGATCCAGCTGCCTTAATCTAACCCTTCCACCCCTGTCCCCCTCCCCTGTCCTCATTTAATGACATCTGCAAAGACCCTTTTTCCAAAAAGGGATTTTTTGCTATAGGGCACGTGTGCTCGCCAGAGAGACAGAGACAGAGAGACTGAAAGTGAGAAATCACCTCCCCGGGGGGATGGCCACGCCGCAATCCCTTCTCCTCCATTCTTCTCTCGGGATCTTGGTCTGGTTCCCAGTCTTGGCATGTTTCTCTTTCTCTTTTTTTTTTTTCTCATGGTTTCCACCTACACTGAGATTTGTGGGGACACAGAGAGATAGGGAAGTAAGAAATGACCCCTTTTATTTAAAAAAAATTTTTTTTATTTAAAGAATTATTTTATTGGGAACCAGCAGTTAGCGTAATGGCTATGTCGCTGGACTCCCACGTAGTCGACTGTGGTTTGCATCCCGGGCCCGGTGGCTTAAAACTCACGTTAGGCGCGTGTGCGTGCGTGCCCAAGATCCCGAGAGGAGAATGGAGGAGGGGGGATTGCGGCGTGGTTAACTTTCTTTCTTTCTTTCTTTCTTTCTTTCTTTCTTTCTTTCTTTCTTTCTTTCTTTCTTTCTTTCTTTCTTTCTTTTAATTTGACCAGACAGGGACAGAGTGAAAAAGGGGGGAAGGAAGGAAGTGAGAGAGCAAGCCGCCAGGTCCGGGACTCGAACCGCTGTCAACCATGTGGGAGTCCAGCGACGTAACCACTGCCCCATCTGCTGGCACTGAGTCTTGGAGCTTTCTTCCCCTGGGTGTCTCTTTCCTCTGGACTCACACATGTGCAGGGGTGTCATCCATTCAGGTTCGAGGTGGAGGAAGAGTGACCCAGGGACCGCTGCGTCCGACTATCTGCGTGTCTGCGCCCCCCATAACTCTGTGAGGTCGGTCCTTCTGGAATTCTCCGTGGGTTCGAGGCAGTGGTCCGTGCACATAGCCACTCTCTGGCTTCTCCATGGCTCCCTATAGGATCCTGCTGTAAGGCTAACCTCTTTTTAGCTCGAGAATGATTTCACCCCGTAAACATGCAACTTCAAATTATGGCTTTATATAAACGAAACGGCTACACTCCACTCTCCGGAGGCCCTGTGCGCTGTAAAATCCGAATCAGCCTCCTGCCTGGTAGGCGGGACCGGACTTTCTGTGTGGGAGGCCTTGGGAATAGTTCATTCATGGTTGTCCATTCCCCTCCTGCACCCCTGGGGCCCGAGGAGGCTAATTTTTTTGTTCTCTCCACTTGCCTTTGCATTCCCGTCTATAAGAGCCTTGAATCAGAATTTGTGTTTCTTTGGACTGCAAAAAGTAGGACCAGGGTTGCTTTGGCAAACAAAGCCTTTTTCTCTTTCACAGTTTTTTTTTAAAGAAACCTTTGCTATAGTGTGCATGCGTTCACTGGAGAAACAGGGAGACAGAAAGCGAGAAATCACCCCCAGGGGGGATGGTCACGCCGCAATCCCTTCTCCTCCATTCTCCTCTCGGGATTTTGGGCATGCACGCACACGCGCCCGGCGTGAGGTTAAGCCACCGGGTCCGGGACTCGAACTGCAGTCGACTACGTGGGTGTCCAGCGACGTAGTCATTACGCTTACTGCTAGTCTCTCTTTTTCTTTTTCTTTTTAAAAAATTTTTGCCATAGGGGACCAGCAATTAGCGTAATGGCTACGTCGCTGGACTCCCACGTAGTCGACTGCGGTTCGAGTCCCGGACCTGGTGACTTAAACTCACGCCGGGCGTGTGTGTGTGTGTGTGTGTGTGTGCCCAAGATCCCAAAAGGAGAATGGAGGAGAAGGGATTGCAGCGTGGCCATCCCCCCTGGGGGGTGATTTCTCGCTTTCTATCTCTCTGTCTCTCTCTGTCTTTCTGGCGAGCGCACGCACCCTATAGCAAAAACCTCTCCAAAAAAAGAAAAAAAAAACAAAAAAGATTTTTGCCACAGGGCACATGTGCTCACTGGAGAGAGGCAAAGAACAGGAGAGTAAGAAATCATCCGGGGTGTGTGTGTGTGTGGAGGGAGGAATGGCCATGCCACAGTCCCTTCTCCTCCATTCTCTCCTCCTGGGATTTTGGACCCACACACACTCACACCTGGCTTGATGTTCAAGCCATGCGGTCTGAGACTCGAACCATGGTCAGCTGTGTGGGAATCCAGCACTTTAACCTTCACATCACCTTCTGGCTCGTTTTTATTTTTTTTTAGATTTTGCTATAGGGCCCGCGTGTGCTGGCTAGAGACAGAGAGAGGGAAAATGAGAAAGTCCCCCCAGGGGGGATGGCCACGCCGCAATCCCTTCTCCTCCATTCTCCTCTCGGGATCTTGGGCACGCACGCACACGCACCCGACGTGAGTTAAAGCCACCAGGTCCAGGACTCAAACTGCAGTCGACTACATGGGAGTCCAGTGACATAGCCATTACGCTAACTGCTGGTCCCAGCTACAGGGATTTCTGCACGTGGCTCCAGCCGGTTTCTGCCCCAGTACCCTCCCACCCGTTTGCTCCACTCTCCCGACCCTCCCTGCCAGGGAGGGCCTGCCTTCTCTCGGGCTCCCCTGGCCCGTCAGCAGCCTCTTTGAGCAAAGCAAGCCTTATCTACTTCCTCCCGGCCTGGGGGTGGGGCGTGCATCCGCTGGTCCTGCCATCGTCCCCCATGGTCCCCAGTGTCTGAGAGTGAGGTTTCCTGAGCGTTTACCCTCCTGCCTCCCCGACGAACAGGTCCTGAGCTTCAGGTGCCCCCCCACTCCCACCTGCCCATAAGGCCTCTGTTTCCAGCTGGATTCGGGACGCCTGATGTGTGCAGGTCCCTGGAGGATGTGGGGTGTCCCCAGCTGGGGCTGGCCTCTTTGGCCTGGTGAGCGACCGAGGCAGCACCCCGGGCAGGTAGCTGCAGCCACGGGGAGCAGGATAGAGAGCCGCCGCGGAGTTTCCCGGCTTCTCGCCCAGGGCTGGGCTCTGCAGCCCAAGGAGGAAGCAGAGACCTGACTGGGCAGCCGAAGCGGAAGGCAGTCCCCAGCCTGTCGGCCGGGAGCTAGGACAGGACCTCAGAAACCAAGGGGTGTGTTTAACGTCACCTCCACAAACACAAGGCATGCGAGGGTCCAGCTCTGCCCGAAGCCGCACTCCGTGCGTGCGAATAGGCCGGAGGCGGTGTGCATGCAAGTGTGTACCTGCACATGTGTGAATGCATGTGTGTGAGCCTGAGGGGGTGTGCATGCAAGCGTGTACCTGTACGTGTGTGAATGCATGTGTGTGAGCCAGAAGGGAGTGTGCATGCAAGCGTGTCTGAATGCATGTGTGTGAGCCTGAAGGGGGTGTGCATGCAAGCGTGTAGCTGTACGTGTGTGAATGCATGTGTGTGATCCTGAGGGGGTGTGCATGCAAGCGTAAACCTGTACATGTGCGAATGCATGCGTGTGCATGCAAGCATGTCCTCTGTGTGTACGGGTGTGGGTGTGCTTTACGAGAGCATGCATGTGTACACATGTGCGTATGAGCATGTATAATTGTACATGTGTGTCTTGGGTGGGTGTCCATGCCTGTGTGCACGCATGTGGCTGCATTCACACTAGGGAGTGTGCACGTGTGTTTTTGTTTTACACTGTCTGCCCACAAAGATGCTTCATGTGCATGTGTTCTGTGTGTGTGCCAACGTGTGTGCATGTGTGTGTACACGTGTCACTGTGTGCATGAGTGTGGGTGTGTTTGTCTGAGATGGGCACGCACATGTCCGAGCGTCCCTGTTTGTGCGTTGCGTGCCCATGAGCACATATATTTATGCATGCATGTGTGCGGGTGAATGTCTGCACGTGTGACCTCCCATGTACAGAAGCATTGGTATGTTTGTCTGAGTGTGCACATGCACATGTGCACGTGTACCTGTTTCCATTGTGTGTCCATGAGCTCGTGTATTTATGCGTGTGTGTGTGTGTGCAAATGTCTGTGGGCGTCTGTGCCCATTCACGTGCCCGAGCGTTGGTGTGTTCCTCTGTGTGTGCATACACGTGTCTGCATGTCCGTTTGTGTCTTGTGTGCCTGTGAACATGTGTTAATGTGTGTGTACAAACGTGTGGTTGCGTATCTATATGCACACACATGCCCATTTTTGTGCATGAGCACGTTCATATGGGCGTGCGTGTGCATGCGAGTGTGTCCTGTGAGTGTGTGCATGAATGTGAGTTCACGTGGGTGAGGCTCACGTCTACAATTCGGGGCCCCTGCTTTTTTCACCCATCACAGAAATGTAAGTCTCCAGCGTGAGTCTCCGTCCACCTTCTGTGGCTCCGTGCCACTGCCCAGGGCCCATCTGTGATAGGCTGTCATTGTGTCCGGGGACAGGAGAGCTGAGCTGTGTGACATCTCAGTCCCTAACGCATCCGCAGATTCCCAAGCGTTCCCGTGCTGTGGCGTCTGAGCTCACAGAGTGAACCTTCTGGAAATAGAGCAGGGGATGGCCATGCAGCCTAGCAGTTAAGCCCACGTGGATCCCACGTGGCCAACTGCGTTTGGAATCCCGGCCCCAGGAGCTGGGAAATCGTGCTGGGTAGGTGCATGCACGCCCAAATCCTGATGGGATGGAGACAGGGAGGAGAAGGGGTTGCAGCGTGGCCACACCACGCCGGGAGGTGCTTGCTTTCGCTCCGTTCTCTTTCTTTCTCTGCCCCTCACTGGCCAGTGTACAGGTGTTCTAGAGCAAGAAGCAGCAGCAGGTGGTGTGGTGGTTAAAGCACTGGTTTCCCACATCGCCAACGACAGTTCTAGTCCCAGACCTGGAAGCTTGAAAATCACTCTGGGCGGGACCAGCAGTTGGCATAATGACTCTGTCGCTGGACTCCCATGGAGCCGTCGTGGTTCGAGTCCCGGACCCGGTGGCTTAGAGCCGTCATGGTTCGAGTCCCGGACCCGGTGGCTTAAACTCACACCGGGCGCGTGTGCATGCATGCCCAAGATCCCGAGAGGAGAATGGAGGAGAAGGGATTGTGGTGTGGCCATCCCCCCAGACGGTAATTTTAAACTTTTCCCTCTCTCTCTGTCTCTCTCAAGAGAGCCTGTGTCCTATGGCAAAAACTTAGAAAGGAAGAAAAAGCAAGCCTACAAAAATGTTTTTGGAAAATAAAAAGGAACACTTAAATGTTTATACAATGCTGGGATGATCATAATACGATAGCCAGGCCAAGGCGTTTCAGTCATAGAAAACTGTAGACCAGCATCTCTCGCGTAGTAAAAATCCTTATGAAAATATTACAGGGACCGCAGATGGCGTAGCAGTTACGACATGGCCGTCCCCCCCCCGGGGGTGTGTGTGGTTTCTCGCTCTCTGTCTCTCTGTCTCTCTCTGTCTCTCTGACACACGCGCCCTATAGCAAAAACCTCTCCGAACAATAAAAAAAAAAAAAAAAAAAAAGTCACGCAGTCAGGCCGGCAGGTGGCGTGGTGTAAGGTGCTGGACTCCCACATAGCCGACCGTGGTTCAAGTCCTGGATCAGGAGACTTGAAAGTCACAAGCAGGGGCCAGCAGGTGGTATAGTGGTTAAGGCCCTAGAGTCCCACGAGGTCAACCATGATTCAAGTCCGGAACCCCACAACTTGAAACTCACACTGGGCATGTGTGCACGTGTGCCCAAAGGGGAGAATGGAGGAGGAGGGATTGTGGCATGCCCAACTCCACTGGAGAGTCCTTTCTCTATCTCTGTCTCTCTCTCTCTGATGGGCACATGTGCCCTATAGCTAAAATCTCTCTAAAATAAAATAAAATAAGGGGCCAGCAGGTGGCATGGTAGTTAAGGTGCTGGACTCCCACATGGCCGACTGTGGTTCAAGTCTTAGTCCTGCTGGCTCTCTCACTTTCCCTCTCCCTCTCTGTCTTCCTCTGATCAAATTTAAATAATGATGATGAATAAAATTAAAACAAAATAATTCCATTAAAAAAAAGAAAGAAAATCACAAGTAAATAGATACATAAATTAATAAAAATAAGTAAATAAGCAATAAAAGTCATGCCATTTTGGCCAGCAGGTGGTGTGGAGGTTAAGGCAGCTGGGTCCTACATGGCCGACTCTGCAGTTCGTGTCCCAGACCTGACTGTTTGAGGAACACACTGGGCACGTGCGCACGTGTGTCCAAATTCCGAGAGAATGAAGGGGAAGGGATTGTGGTGTGGCCATCTCCCTATGGGGTGCTTTCTCCCACCCTCTGTCTCTCTGACTCTCTCTGTCTTTGGCAAGTGTATGCATCCTGTAGCAAAACTTAAAATTAAGAAACGGTTATGTCACTGGACTCCCATGTAGTTGACCGCGGTTCGAGTCCTGGACCCGGTGGCTTAAATGCACACCGGGCGCGTGGGCGTGTGTGCGCAAGATCCCAAGAGGAGAATGGAGGAGAAGGGATTGCGGCGTGGCCATCCCCCCTGGGGGGGGTGATTTCTCATTTTCTGTCTCTCTGCCTCTCTCCGTCTGTCTGCCGAGGACACATGCCCTATAGCAAAAACCCTCTCCAAAAATAAAGAAATGCCATCAAAAGCCAAGTAGTACCAGATATTTGGGAGAATGAGGCAGGAGGATCGAGACAGGGCAGAACCCTGTCTAAAAATATACCACAAAATTGGGGCCAGCCGGTGGTCGTTACGGCGCTAGACTCTCCCACCTGGCAGACCGTGGTTCGAATCCCAGACATGGCAGCTTGAAAATCATGCCACAGGAACCAGCAGTTGGCTTAATGGTTATATTACTGGACTCCCACATATTTGACCGTGGTTCAAGTCCCAGACCTAGTGGTTTAAAACTCACACTGGGCCCATGTGTGTGCGTGCCTAAAATCTCTAACAGAGAATGGAAAAGGGATTGCGGCATGGCCATCCTCCCTGGAGGAGTGATTTCTTGCTTTCTGGCTCTCTCTCTCTCTGTCTCTCTCTCTCTCTCTGTCTGTCTGTCCAGCAACTACATATGCCCTGTAGCAAACATCACTTCTTAAAAAGAAAAAAAGAAAGAAAATCATGTTGAACATATACGCATACGTGCCCACAATCCAGGGAGGAGAAAGGATTGTGGTGTGGCCATCCCTGCTGGGGAGTGATTTCTCACTTTCCCGTTCTCTGTATCTGTTTCCTTTCTCATGAGCGCATGAGCCCTATTGTAAAAACTTAAAAAGAAAAGCCACACTAGGTGCTTCTGCATGCGTGTTCAAAATGCCTAGCGGAGAATGGAGAAGGGATTGCAGCACGGCTATCCCCTCCGGGGGGCTGATTTCTCACTTTCCCTCTTCCTGTGTCTCTGTCTCTGGCAGTCACATGGGCCCTATGATGAAAGAGAAGAAAAAAACCCCCACAGAATTGAAAGAAGAAAAAAAACATTGTTACATTCATGCGTGCTCACAAAGCAAGTACAGAATTTCATTTCATCAAAGTATCTATGGTAGGACCCGCAGGTGGCGTGGTGGTTAAGGTGCTGGACACTCCCACATGGCTGACTATGGTTCGAGTCCCAGACCTGGTGGCTTGCTGTTTTGCATCCTCTCCCTCTCTCTCTGTCTCTCTCTCTCTCTCACTGGTCAAATTAAGATAAATGAATGAATGAATAAAATTAGAAAAAAAAAAAAAAACACTTTATTGATAACAAATAGCTGGGGGTCAGCAGGTGGTGTGGCAGTTAAGGTGCCGGGTCCCATGTGGCCAACTCTACAGTCTGAGTCCCGAACTTGGTGACTTGAAAACAAGCCAAGCATATGTGTGCACCTGCCCAAAGTTCTGAAAGGAGAATGGAGGAGAAGAGGTGGCAGTGTGACCATCCCCCCTGAGCTTTCTCAGTTTACCTCTTTGTCTCTGGTGAGTGCACACACCTTCCAGCAATTTTTCTTTCTTTCTTTCTTTCTTTTTGGGGGGGCGGAGAGATTTTTGCTATAGAGCATGTGCGCTCACTAGAGAAACACAGAGACAAAGCAAGAAATCACCGCCCCTGGCCCCTGGCCACGTAGCAATCCCTTCTCCTCCATTCTCCTCTCAGGATCTTGGGCACGCACGCACACACGCCCGGTGTGGGTTTAAGCCACTGGGTGAAGCCCCTGGATCCAGGACTTGAACTCCCAGCCACATGGGAGATCAGCCATGTAACCACTCTGCCGAGAGAAAAAGAAAAGTGAGAAATGACCCCCTGGGGGGATGGCCATGCCGCAATCCCTTCTCCATTCTCCTCTCGGGATCTTGGGCACGCACGCACACGCGCCCGGCGTGAGTTTAAGCCACCGGGTCTGGGACTCGAACTGCTGGTCCCCCTAGACCTCTCCTGTGTGGGTCCCTTGGTGCTGTCAATCACAGAGGCACAGAGTCTCCCTACAGGGTGATTTTCCCATCCTTGCACTCTAGCTAGCTAGGACCACGTGCATGCACCTCTGCTCAGTGTGTTTAGGCTGGTCCGGGACCTGAACCCTGGCCTCTAGCCCACCTTCCCACCTGCACCTTCCCACTCACTGCACCACAGCTGGGCTCCAGCGAGTTGGGGTGGCTTCCTCTGACCTCATCCTCCTCCACCAGGCTTCACAGGCTCTGGGTTTCGGGCCAGGTTTAGGGCAGCCCATTCCCCTGTGTTCTGACATCCTCTGGCGTGATGCAGGGACCTGGCCAAGACCTAGGGGCCGAGTCTTCCTCCTCCGCATGGAAGCTGCCGGGGCAGGCTGGTCAGAGGAGAGCCAGGAAGCAGGTGGGCTGAGAAGGGCAGCTCTGTGTGGGGTGCAGTGAGGGGTTTTGATGGAGCAAACTCAGGAACGGGATTGGTTTTGGGGGTCTCTGACAGCGATATTCCTAAAAGCCAGTCCTTCAGTTAAAATTCTCCCCCCCTTTTTTAAGAGAGTTTTTTTGCTATAGGACATGTGTGCTCCCTGGGGAGAGAGAGAAAAAGAAAAGTGAGAAATGACCCCCTGGGGGGATGGCCATGCCGCAATCCCTTCTCCATTCTCCTCTCGGGATCTTGGGCACGCACGCACACGTGCCCGGCGTGAGTTTAAGCCACCGGGTCCGGGACTTGAACCCCAGTTGACTACATGGGAGTCCAGCGACATAGCCATGACGCTAACTGCTGGTTCCCCCTCCGTGAGCCTTTCTGACTCTCACCTCCTTTCCAGCTCCAGGACGCTGGCGCCCCGAGCCCGGAAGGCATGCTGAAGCCAGGCGGCCGGCAGGATGAGTGTGAAAGAGGCTGGCCGGGAGCAGGCGGCCTACCACCTGCACATCTACCCGCGGCTGTCCGCCACCGAGAGCCAGGCCTCCTGCCGGGTGACGGCCACCAAGGACAGCACCACCTCCGACGTCATCCAAGACGCCATCGCCAGCCTGCAGCTGGACGGCACCAAACGCTACGTGCTGGTGGAGGTCAAGGAGTCCGGCGGGGAGGAGTGGGTGCTGGACGCCAACGACTCGCCCGTCCACCGCGTGCTGCTCTGGCCCCGGCGGGCGCAGGACGAGCACCCGCAGGAGGACGGCTACTACTTCCTCTTGCAGGAACGCAACGCCGATGGCTCCATCAAATACGTGCACATGCAACTGGTGGCCCAGGCCACGGCCGCCCGGCGCCTGGTGGAACGCGGGCTCCTGCCCCGGCAGCAGGCGGACTTTGACGACCTGTGCAACCTCCCCGAGCTGACCGAAACCAACATCCTAAAGAACCTCAAACACCGCTTCCTGCAGCAGAAGATCTACACGTACGCGGGCAGCATCCTGGTGGCCATCAACCCCTTCAAGTTCCTCCCCATCTACAACCCCAAGTACGTGAAGATGTACGAGAACCAGCAGCTGGGCAAGCTGGAGCCGCACGTGTTCGCGCTGGCCGACGTGGCCTACTACGCCATGCTCCGGAAGCGCGTCAACCAGTGCATCGTCATCTCCGGGGAGAGCGGCTCCGGTAAGACGCAGACCACCAACTTCCTGATCCACTGCCTCACCGCGCTCAGCCAGAAGGGCTACGCCAGCGGCGTGGAGAGGACCATCCTGGGCGCCGGCCCCGTGCTGGAGGTGAGTGCAACCCGACGGCGCCAAGGGCTGGCCTCGCGATCGCTTCGGTGGCTCGCGTCCGCGTCCGTTGCAAGGCTGGTAACAGAGAATTCTTGGCGACTGGGTCGTTTCAAGGAGTTAGGGGTTCATTGTTCAGCTCGCGGTTTGGAGGCCCAGGGGCCACCTCTGCTGTGTGTCTCTGTGTGTGTGTGGGGGGGTCTTGCTCTTGCAGACTCCCAAGGCATCCATTCGCAAGAGCAAGAGCAGCGCCAGCAGGTGGCGTGGTGGTTAAGGCACTGGACTCCCACACGGTCGACCGCAGTTCAAGTCCCAGACCTGGCAGCTTGCTTTCTTACTTTCTTGTTGTCTCTCTCTGGTCAAATGAAAAATAAGTTAATAGACAAAGTTAAATAAAAATATAAAAAAAGTATTTATTTAATTTAAAAAAAAAAGAGAGAGAGAGGGGCCAGAAGGTGGCATGGTGGTTAAGGTTCTGGACTCCCACATGGTCGACCACAGTTCAAGTCCCAGACCTGGTGGCTTGCTTTCTCTCTTTCTCGTTCTCCCTCTTTCTCTGTCCCTGTCTGGTCAAATTAAAAATAAGTAAGTAAGGGACCAGCTGATGGTGTAATAGCTACATCTCTGCACTCCCATGTAGTCAACCATGGTTCGAGTCCCGGACCCGGTGGCTTAAACTCACGCCAGGCGCGTGTGCATGCGTGCCCAAGATCCCGAGAGGAGAAGGGATTGCGGCGTGGCCATCCCCCCTGGGGGTGATTTCTCGCTTTCTGTCTCTCTGTTTCTGGCGAGCGCATGTGCCTTGTAGCAAAAACCTCTCCAAAAAAAAAAAAAAAGAGTAAATAAATAAAATTTTAAAAAATTATTTAATTAAAAGAGAGAGACAGTTTGTTTCTCTCAGTTCCTCTTGGGGAGAGTGGCACGAAGCCACCCCAGGGACACCTGGAGGAGCACCAGGGAGGGTCAGGAGGCAGAGGGAGAGGGAGAAATATGAGGCAAGCCTTTGTGGTAGTGTTCCTGGGGAGGAGCAGGCTTGGGGTTGGCTGTTCTGATTTTAAAAAATTATTTAATTAAAAGAGAGAGACAGTTTGTTTCTCTCAGTTCCTCTTGGGGAGAGTGGCACGAAGCCACCCCAGGGACACCTGGAGGAGCACCAGGGAGGGTCAGGAGGCAGAGGGAGAGGGAGAAATATGAGGCAAGCCTTTGTGGTAGTGTTCCTGGGGAGGAGCAGGCTTGGGGTTGGCTGTTCTGAATGGTTTCAGTGGGTTCCGGGGCACAGGCTGTCTGTCCCGTAGTGCCTGGCCGTGTGAGAGCTCCTGGGAGGAGGTAGTTGATGTGTCAGCTGGGAATGGTAGTTTTGCGCAGGAAGGCACCTTCATGAAAGTCAGTATTTTGGGGACCAGCAGTTGGCGTAATGGCTATGTCGCTGGACTCCCACGTAGTCGACCGCGGTTCGCGTCCCGGACCCGGTGGCTTAAACTCACGCCGGGCGCGTGTGCGTGTGTGCCCAAGATCCCGAGAGGAGAAGGGATTGCGGCCTGGCCATCCCCCCTGGGGGGTGATTTCTCACTTTCTGTCTCTCTGTCTCTCTCTCTTTCTAGCAAACGCACGCGCCCTATAGCAAACACCTCTCTTAATAAAAAAGAAGAGAGTCAATATTTTGATGTTTATCCTGTTTGGTGCTTACTGAGCTTCCTGGATCTGTGGTTTGGTGTTTACCATCCATCATTAGGAAGTTTTCAATATTTTTTTCTTCCTGTTTTTTTTTTTTTTTTTTTTCCCTTTCTTCTCCTTCTCGTATTTCTCATATGCATGAATTACCCCGTATATAATGATCTGGCAGTTCTTGGCTATTTTGTTCCCACTTTTGGTCTCTTTTTTTCCTCTTTGCCTTTCAGTTGTAGAAGTTTCTGTAGACTTTTCTTGGAGCTCACTGATTGTTTTTGTTTGTTTGTTACCTTTTTTTTTTTTTTAAGAATGATTTTATTTATTTATTTCAATTTGATCAGAGAGGGACAGAGCGAGAGAGAAAGAGAGGGGGAAAGCGAGAAAGCAAGCCCCCAGGTCCAGGACTGGAATGCAGTTAGCCATGGGGGAATCCAGTAACCACCAAGCCACCTGCCGCCCCTCCTTTCAAGAATGATTACTGTAAGAGAGAGACAGAGAGAGGGAAAGTGAAAAATCACACCCCCCCCAGGGGGATGGCCACACCACAATCCCTTCTCCTCCATTCTCCTCTTGGGATCTTGGGCATGCACGCACACGCGCCCGGTGTGAGTTTAAACCACTGGGTCCGGGACTCGAACTGCGGTCGAACTACATGGGAGTCCAGCGACATAGCCATTATGCGAACTGCTGGTCCCCTCCTCTCACAATCTTGAGCACGCACACACATGCACCCAGCATGGGTTTTAAGTCGCCGGGTCTGGGACTCGAACCAGGGTCGACTAGGTCAGAGTTCAGTGATATAACCATTACACCATCTGCTGGTCCCATCATGTCTAGCATTTTCTTTGGATGCTTAGCGTTACCATCCTTCTGCCAACGTTCGCCATCCCTTCTTGCAGGTTTGACTTTTTTCATTCGAGTCTTTGTCCTATTAACCACCCCCGTGTGTGGGTCTGTGTTTGTCTTCTCTGTTCTTTCTCCATGACTGGTTTGGTTATTGAGCCCCCACCCTGAGGGCTGCTTTGCAGATTCACCAAAGTCACATTCGGGCAGTGCCTGGAAATGCATTTCCTATTTTGGAGAGGTTTTCGCTATAGGGCGCGTGCATTCGCCAGAAAGACAAAGAGAGACAGAAAGCGAGAAATCACCCCCCAGGGGCGACGGCCACGCCGCAATCCCTTCTCCTCCATTCTCCTCTCGGGATCTTGGGCACGCACGCACACGCGCCCGGCGTGAGTTTAAGCCACCGGGTCCGGGACTTGAACCGCGGTCGACTACATGGGAGTCCAGCGACTTAGCCATGACGCTAACTGCTGATCCCTG
>NW_006159676.1:3209697-3210515 GCF_000334495.1 Tupaia belangeri chinensis | reverse complement strand
AGGAAATTCACTGGGTCCTGTGCAGCCATGTGTAGGCTACTGCTGTTTTCTCCTGCAGAAGTAACAGAGAGAGTCATTGTCACCTTTTGCATATTTTTTCACTTATTTTGCTATAGGGCACATGTACCCACCAGAGAGACGGCCAAAGAGAAGGGAAAAGAGAAATCACCCAAGGGGGCTGGCCGCACTGCAGTCCCTTCTCCTTCACTCCTCTCAGCAGTTTGGGCACGCAGGGACGTGGACTTGGTGTGGTTTTCATGTTGCCGGGTCTAAGACACAAACCACACACAGTTAACCTTGTAGGGTCCAACGACCTAACCACCATGCAATCTACTGGCCTTTGATAAGCTTTTTTTTTTTTTTTTTTTTTTTAAGGTTTTCGCTATAGGGCGCGTGCGCTCACCAGAAAGACACAGAGAGACAGAAAGTGAGAAATCACTCCCCCAGGGGGGATGGCCACGCCGCAGTCCTTTCTCCTCCATTCTCCTCTCGGGATCTTGGGCACGCACGCACACGCGCCCGGCATGAGTTTTAAGCCACCGGGTCCGGGAAGCGAACCGTGGTCGACTACATGGGAGTCCAGGGACATAGCCATTACGCTAACTGCTGGTCCCAGATAAACTTTTGAAGTCACTGTAATTTAACTGTAGAATATACATATCCCTTTTTTTTTCTTTCTTTCAGAGAGGTTTTTGCTATAGGGCACATGAGCTCACTAGAAAGACAGAGAGAGACAGAAAGCGAGAAACCACCCCCCAGGGGGGATGGTCACACCGCAATCCCTTCTCCTCCATTCTCCTCTCGGGATCTTGGGCACG
>NW_006159676.1:3197567-3209582 GCF_000334495.1 Tupaia belangeri chinensis | reverse complement strand
ATTTTTTTAATTAAAAAAAAAAAAAAAGGTCCATTTCGCATGTTCTGGGATGAGGATGTGGACATGACTTTCAGGAAGGCAGGGACAGTGGTCAGCAGACAGCAGCCGCCAAAGAGTAACAGCTTGGTGGCATTTGGTGCCTTTGTCCCTGAGGGCCACCCAGGCTCAGGCTCGTCCTTGGAGCCTGGAATTCCTCCCCTGATGCAGGAAGCTCCCGCCACCCTCCACTCCTGCCGGAGCCCTCGGGCTTTCTGGCACCGTCTCTTGGCTGTCATCGATGGCCATTAGTCACCCTGAATGAGTCAGACGCCTGCTGTCCCAGGGCCGCCTCTCCTGGCCTGAGCTGCGTGAGCTGGCGAGGCTGATTTCTCCAGCAGTTCTCAACGGCTCGAGGGTGGTGCCCACGCCGGCTTCCAGAACGGGCTGGAGCCAAGTCCACACCGTGCCAGTCAGCGCACTTCCTGGGGCGACTGTTTGCAAAGGTGGTTTTCACTGCAAGCCCGGCTTCTCGCCCGTAGCGTTGCCGTCATTGGGGGCTGGGTTGTTCTCTGAGGTCAGGGCCATCTAGTGCATTGGAGGGTGTGGAGCTGCCTCCCTGGCCTGCACCAACCAGGTGCCAGCGGCACCTCCCTCCACAGGCGTGACAACCAGAAACGTCCCCCAGACAGTACCGACGTCCCCGGGGACAGCATCTCCCCGATGAGAAACACTGCCTTTGAATCATCCCACGAGACCCAGTCTCTGTTCATTTCAGGCTCTGAGCGTTTAGAAGTCATCTATGAGGGCCAGCCTCATGCGGCTAACCCCAGGGTCTTTTTTTTTGGAGAGGTTTTTGCTATAGGGCGCGCGCACTCACCCAGAAAACAGAGAGAGACAGAAAGCGAGAAATCACCCCCAGGGGGGATGGCCACACCGCAATCCCTTCTCCTCCATTCTCCTCTCAGGATCTTGGGCACACACGCACACGCGCCCGGCGTGAGTTTAAGCCACCGGGTCCGGGACTCAAACGTCTTTTTTTTTTTTTAAGAGATTTTTGCTACAGGCCTCATGCCAGAGAGACACAGAGAGAGAGATAAATCACCCCCCAAGGAGGATGGCCATGCCAAAATCCCTTCTCCTCCATTCTCCTCTCAGGATTTTATTTTTTGTAAAGAATGATTTTATTTATTTTAATTTAACCAGAGAGGGACAGAGTGAGAGAGTAAGGGAGAGAGAGAGAGAGTGAGAAAGCAAGCCACCAGGTCCAGGACTTGAACCATGGTCATCCGTGTGGGAGTCCAGCACCCTTAACCACCGCACCACCTGCCAGGCCTCCTCTCAGGATTTTAGGCCCATATGCACGTGCCTGGTACTCGAGACATTGGTTCTGGGACTCAAACCACGCAGTCAGCCATGTGGGAACCAGCCGTCGTAACCACCCTGCCATGGATCGGCCTAGCCAAAATCATTCTCAGGAATGATAAATGGGAATAATTAGTCAGTCGTGGCACCTTCCGGTCCATTGGGTTCACAAACTTTGGGCTTCATGCTTTTTTTTTCTTTTCTTTTCTTTTTTATTTTCTTTTTTTGGAGAGGTTTTGCTATAGGGTGCGTGTGCTCACCAGAAAGAGAGAGACAGAGAGACAAAAAGCGAGAAATCACCCCCCAGGGGGGATGGCCACGTCGCAATCCCTTTTCCTTCATCCTCCTCTTGGGATCTTGGGCACGCACGCACACACGCCCGGCATGAGTTTAAGTCACCAGGTCCGGGACTCAAACCGCGGTCGACTACATGGGAGTCCAGCGACATAGCCATTTCGCCAACTGCGGGTCCCTCTGATCTCGGTTTCTTTAGTCTTCCAGGGACTTGTCATTGTACATAGGGTTCCCCCGAAGCCCAGGATGATCTCATTTTGAGATCCTTAACTTTTGATTTTTAATTTTTTTTTTTTATTGCCAGAGGGCGCGTGTGCTTGTCAGAGAGACAGAGAGCGAGGGAGAGGAGAGAGCCCGTCCAATAGGGTGTGGTTACGCCACAGTCCCTTCCCCTCCATTTCTCTATACTATCAAGATGTGAGAAAAGCAGATGGTATAATGGTTACATCACTGGACTCCCACGTGGTTGACTGTAGTTCAAGTCCCGGACCCGGTGGCTTAAACTCACGCCGGGTGCGTGTGCGTGCATGCCCAAAACCCCAAGAGGAGAATGGAGGAGAAGGGATTGTGGCGTGGCCAACCCCAACCACCCCCCCACCCCCGTGTAATTTCTTACTTTCTGTCTCTCTGTCTGTCTCTGTCTCTCTGGCAGGCACTCGTACCTTATAGCAAAAATCTCTTAAAAACAACAACAACAACTGGGGGGGCTGGCAGATGGCGTGGTGGTTGAGGGCACTAGACTTCCACATGGCTGACTGCAGTTCGAGTCCCGGACCTGGTGGCTTGCTTTCTCACTCTCCTTCTCTCTCTCTCTCACTCTGTCTCTCTAGTCAAAATTGAAATAACTAAAGTTAAATAACATTTTTTTTTTTTGAGAGATTTTCACTGTAGGGCGCGTGCGCTCGCCAGACACAGAGAGAGACATAGAGACAGAAAGCGAGAAATCACCCCCCAGGGGGGATGGTCACGCCGCAATCCCTTCTCCTCCATTCTCCTCTCGGGATCTTGGGCACGCACGCACACGCGCCCGGCGTGAGTTTTAAGCCACCGGGTCCGGGACGTGAACCGCGGTCGACTACGTGGGAGTCCAGCGACATAGCCATTACGCTAACTGCTGGTTCCCAATAACATATATTTTTAAAAAGAACCTTTTTTTAAAAAAAAAATTGGGACACACACACAACACACATGCAAAACTGGTGTGTTTTCCACATTGTTGGGCCCGGGATTCGAACTGTGGTCAGTCATGTGGGATCCAGCTCCCTTAACCTCCAGGCTATGGGAACCAGCTTGTGATTCTCAGCAGAATCATGTCTGTAAAGACCCTCTTTCCAATTACGGTCGTATTTATGGGCTCCAACTGTTAGGCCGTGGACTTATGTTGGGGAGGGGGCTCATGGCAACCCACTAGAGGTGGATGTCTCGGGCCGTACCCTAAGGGCAGCCATGGCCAGACCTCCTAAGCGTTCTCCCTCCATTTGACCTTTCTGCTTCTTGATGGAAGATTTCTCTCCCAGCCTGGGGCCCCGTAGAAGGCCAAAGATCAGCCTAGCTTGCAGCGTTTGGGACTTTTTCGCAGCTCTCCAAAAAGAGAAGTTGACTTGTTTTGAGGTTTGGGCATTGTGGGACACCCTCCCCCACCCTCACCCCAACCCCCAACCCCAACCCCGGGTGTGGGTTTGCAGCCTTACTGTGCAATTCTGACCAGAAAACAGGAAGGGAGCTCTGTGGAAAGTCAGCTCCAGTCAGCTGATCTGCCCTGCAGCAGCGAACTTGCTGTCACTGTTTCACAGAACTTGGGGGGGCAGGACCTTACCCCCAGGTCCCCCATTTCCAGAAACAAAGTATTTGCCTGGCATTGTTGCGTGTCTCAGCTCAGAAGCACAGAAGGTGCAGAGGTTCCCCAGGGGAGCAAGCAATCTGGAATCTCTCTTCCTGAATGTGGAAGTCCATTGCCCATTTGGGGCACCCCTTTGAATGCCTGGTAGCCCTGCATAAAGCAGCCCCCCACAATGGCCGCAGGAGTGACCACAAAGCACCGCTGTATAAGGCTTTCTTCTTCTTCTTCTTCTTCTTTTTTTTTGCTATAGGATGGTAAGGTCACTGGAGAGACAGAGAGACAGAAAGTGAGAAATCACCCCCCAGGGGGGCATGGCCACACCACAATCCCTTCTCCTCCATTCTCCCCTCAAGATCCTAGGCAGGCATGCACACGCATCCAGCGTGAGTTTCAAGCCGATCAGTCCAGGACGCGAACCACGGTCTACGGCATGGGAGTCCAGTGACATAACCATGACGCCATCTGCTGGTCCTATAGCTTTCTTCTTCTTCTTTCACCTGCAGACCTCAGAATCTGCCAGGCACTTACTGTTTGACTAGTCCGAGAGCGGATTGAGACCAGGGTAGGGAGGTTAGGTTTCTCCGTCTTTCCTACATTGGAATAAGTTCTACGAGCAGGAGGGAAAGTGAGAAATCACCCCCAAGGGGGGGATGGCCATGCCTCAATCCCTTCTCCTCCATGTTCCTCTTGGGATCTTGGGCATGGATGCACACACACCAGCATGGTTTTAAAGCCGCTGGGTCCATGGGACCAGCAGATGACATCGTGGTTACATCGCTAAACTCCCACGTAGTTGACCACGATTCCAATCCTGGGCCAGGTGGCTTGAAACTCACGCCAGGCGCATGTGTGCCCAAAATCCTAAGAGCGTGGAGAAGGAATTGCAGTGTGGCCAACCCCCGAGGGGTTGGTTTCTCACTTGCTGTCTGTCTGTTTCTGTCTGTCTCTCTTGCAAGTGCACACGCCCTCCAGCAAAAATCCCTCTTAAAAAATGGCTATGTCGCTGGACTCCCACGTAGTTGACCGTGGTTCGAGTCCCGGACCCGGTGGCTTAAAACTCACGCCGGGCGCATGTGCGTGGTGCCCAAGATCCCGAGAGGAGAATGGAGGAGAAGGGATTGCGGCGTGGCCACCCCCCCTGGGGGGTGATTTCTTGCTTTCTGTCTCTCTGTCTCTCTCTGTCTGTCTGGCAAGCACACACGCCTTATAACAAAAAAAAAACTCTCAAAAAAAAATAATAATAATAATAAAGTCGCCAGGTCCAGGACTTAAACTGTATAAGCAGCCACGTGGAATCCAGCAACCTTAACCACTATGCCATTAGCTGGCCTGATTTTTCGTTGTTTTTTTAAGTTTGTGTTTTTGCTTCTGTGAATGAGAAAGAGGCATCTGTAGCAGGGTTGTCACACCCCGACCCACCCTAGCCTCAGCCCTGGGTCACACGCATACGCGGGTCTGGTGTACTCAGGAAGTCTCCAGACCTAAACCCAGAATCTTCCCAGGTGGATCAGGCTTCTCTCTCTCTCTCTCTCTTCTTTTTTTTTTTTTTAAGACCAAGCAAGGATACATTCTGTAAAATTAAGAAAAAATAAAAATATTAAATTGACTATTGCAACCATTTTTTAAAGAATTATTTTTATTTAACTTTATATTTATTTATTTATCTTATTTTATTTGACCAGAGAAGAACAGAGTTAGAGAGAGAGAGAGAGAGAAAACGAGAAAGCAAGCTGCCAGGTCTGGGACTTGAACCATGGTCAGCCATGTGGAGTCCAGTATAGCCATTACGCTAACTGCTAGTCCCGAGCTGGATCCGCTTCTGAGAGAGCCTTTTTTTTTTTTTCTTTTTAACTGCTACACCATCATCCAGCCCCTTAATTTTGAAAGCAGAATTGAAATAAGGATCCCCTACTCCTCAGGCTGCTTGGCCAAGGGGCCCACGCCTCCATTTACCCACAGAGGAGACTAAGAGACGGTGACAGCTACACACTGAAACCACCCAGAGTCGCCCACAGTGGGGTAGGACCAGGTTTATCTACACCCACATAGACACTTTATTTATTTATTTTTTTAATTCATTCATTCATTTTAGTTTGACCAAAGAGGAACAGAATGCAGGACTGGGGAGTGAAAAAGCAAGCCTCCAGGTCCAGGACTCAAACCGTGGTTGGCCATGTGGGAGTGTCCAGTGCCCTTAACCACCACGCTATCTGCCAGCCCCTTGTTTGTTTTTAAATACATTATTTGTTTATTTCTTTATCTCTTTATTTGTTGTGATTTTTCAAGCCACCGGGTTGGGGACTCAAACCGCTGTCAGCCACATGGAAATCCAGTGCCTTAGCCACCTTGACACCTGCTGGCCCCATTCGTTTGATTTTTGAAGACAGGGTCTTTCTGTGTTGTGATCCTCCAGCCTCAACACGTGTGCATCGCCATGCCTGGCTCTTAGGTCGGACCCAGGGATTGAACCTCGGTCTCACCTGTGGCTCCAGCCTGCCAGGTAGCAGCATCAAGCAGCCTGCTAAGGGCACTGCCGTACATGGGCCCTTAGATGCCATTTTAAGAGTTCAGGACTGGGGCCAGCAGTTGGCGTAATGGCTATATTACTGAACTCCCATACAGTCAGTCGATCGCGGTTTGAGTCCCGGACCCGGTAGCTTAAACTCACGCTGGGTGCATGTGCGTGCATGCCCAAGATCCCGAGAGGAGAATGGAGGAGAAGGGATTGTGGCGTGGCCATTCCCCCTGGGGGGTGATTTCTCACTCTGTCTCTCTGTCTCTCTCTGTCTTTCTGGCGAGTGCATACGCTGTGTACCAAAAACCTCTCCAAAAAAAACAATTTTAAAGTTCAGGACCACGTGGTTGGCTGTAGCCCAAGTCCCAGACCTGGTGTCTTAAAACTCACATGGGGTGCATGTACTTGAGTGCCCAAAATCCCAAGAGGAAACTGGAGGAGAAGGGATCCTGACGTGGCCATTCCCCGGGGCTGATTTTTCACTTTCCCTCCCTCTCTCTGTAGCGTTCTCCGTCAATTGCACCCACCCAATAGCAAACTAAAAAAAAAAAAAAAAAAAAAAAATTGGACTCCGTAGGGGCCAGCTATAATTTGAATCTGAACCCTAGTGACTTGACAAACAACCGGGCACATGTGCACGCCCCAGATCCCAGCAGGAAGGAGAAATGAAGGAAAAAGGCTTGCCGCTTGCCCACACCCCACTGCCGGCTTCTCTCTGGCACGCGCCCATGCCCTGTGGCAGTAAAAAAAAAAATGCATAGTAATTAAACGGACCGATCTCCCAATGTTCTACACTAAAATAAACGCACAGTTCTATTTCACTTGAACGGTTCGAAGTCCCCGCATGTTTATAAACATACATCTACCTACCGAGAGGTCTTAAAGCACTTTTGGGAAAAAGGAGTGGGAAACCGGCAGGTGGCATGGTGGTTAAGGCGTTGGACTCTCACATGGCCGACCACGGTTCTAGTCCCGGACCAGGTGGCTTGCTTTCTCATTTTCTCTGTCTCTCTACTTCTAGTCAAAGTAAAATCATAGTAATAATAAAAAATAATAGTAGGGGCTGACAGGTGGTACCGTGGTAAAGGGGCTGGACTCCCACATGGCTGATCACGGTTCGAATCCTGAACCCGGTGACTTGCTTCCCTCACTTTTCCTCTCTCTCTCTCTCTCTCTGTGTATATCTGGTGAAATTTAAAAGTAAGGGGCCAGCAGGTGGCGTGGTGCTTAAGAGCGCTGGACTCCCACATGGCCAAGCGTGGTTCGAGTCCTGGACCTGGTGGCTTGCTTTCTCTCTTTTTCTCTCTCTCATTTACTCTCACTTTGTCCCTCTCTGGTCAAATTAAAATAAATAAAATAAATAAAGTTAAATAGTTTTTAAAAATTTTAAAGTAGTAATAAATAAAAAAAATAAATAATTCTAAAAGAAAATGATTTAAAACCATTTGTGGGGACCAGCAGTTAGCATAATGGCTATGTCGCTGGACTCCCACGTAGTCGACTACGGTTCGAGTCCCGGACCCGGTGGCTTAAACTCACACCGGGCGTGTGTGCGTGCGTGCCCAAGATCCTGAGAGGAGAATGGAGGAAAAGGGATTGCGGTGTGGCCATCCCCCCTGGGGGTTGATTTCTTGCTCTCTGTCTCTCTGTCTCTCCAGCAAATACATGGGCACTATAGCAAAAATTTCTTGCAAAAGAAAAAAGAAAAGACCTGAAGTTTTGGAATGACCTAAGGCTATTTTAGACAAAAGGAGAAGTTCTATTTTTGGGACACGACATCTAAGAGGAGTAAAATTATGGAGTATATTTTAAACACCAAGGGGAAAAAAAATAATAAGGTCTCTTTGGGATCTGAACAGTTGATTAAAAGCTGAGCAAGGACCTGCCCTGTAGCCTAGTGGTTAAGGGAGCCAGATCCCACATGGTCAGCCATGGTTGGACTCCCAGCCCTGGCGATTTCAAAACCTTACCAGCACGGGACCAGCAGTTAGCATAATGGCTATGTCGCTGGACTCCCACGTAGTCGACTACGGTTCGAGTCCCGGACCCGGTGACTTAAGCTCACGCCGTGTGCATGTGCGTGCATGCCCAAGATCCCAAGAGGAGAATGGAGGAGAAGGGATTGCGGCGTGGCCATCCACCCTGGGGGGGTGATTTCTCTCTTTCTGTCTCTCTGTCTGTCTCTGTCTGTCTGGCGAGCGCATGCACCCTGTAGCAAAAAACAAAACAAACAAACAAAAAAAACTCTCCAAAAACAAAACAAAGAAACCAGCATGTTTGTCCGGTATCCTGATAGGATGTAGAAATGGAGGAGAAGGGATTCTGACATGACCACGCTCTATCGTGGGATGCTTTTCTCTCTCTCTCTCTGGCAAGTGCATACACTATGGCAGTTCTAAAAGGGAAAACAAAAGCCAAAGCGTAGGCCCAGCCTCAGTGGCACACCCTGCTAAGACACTACACTGTGTGCTGGGACCACATGGGAGTCTCAGGTTCGATTCTCAGTCCAACCTTGAAGACAGTGGCATAGGACTCTAATCCCAGCAGCTCCGGAGGCTGAGGCGGGAGGATCGTGAGCTCGAGGCTGGCCTGGGCAACATAGCAAGATCTAGTCTGAGAAAGGTGGCAGGGAGGATAAGGCGCTGGATCCCATAGAACTGACTGCATGGTTCAAGTCCCAGACCTGGCAACTTGAAAATCACACTAGGTGTTGGGGCCAGCAGATGGCATAATGGCTTCATCGCTGAACTCCCAATGTAGTCAACTGTGGTTCGAGTCCCGGACCCGGTGGCTTAAACTCACGCCGGGCGCATGTGCGTGCGTGCCCAAGATCCCGAGAGCAGAATGGCGGAGAAGGGATTGTGGTATGACCATTCCCCCGTTGGGGGAGGGGTGTCTTGCTTTCTGTTTTTCTGGTGAGTGCATGCGCCCTATAGCAAAAACCTCTCCAAAAAAAAAAAAGAAATGTAAAAGAAAAGATGAAAGCTCAGGTTGGGGCCTCCCTTCACAGACACCCCTCTTTCTATGTTATGTGTTCTGGGGGTTTCTGTGCACCGGGCTTATCTGTGGTGACATCTGCTTTTCCGATTGAGATGGGCGGGAAGCCAGGCACCCACTGACCACAGACCCTGGGATCCCCCTTGTTTCCTAGCAGTCATCTCAGCCGGAACAGCTGCCAGACCCTGCCCTGGACGGCCCTGTCCCTTCTGTCACTGAAGCGTCCTTTACGCATGACTCAGCCACGGCTGGCCAGCGCCAGCTCCTGACACCAGGCCAGTGGCCTGCCTTTGGGAAACACGGCAGCCTCCACCCAGCCACTAATTATCCCTGAGGCTCTGCACGCGGCTGCTCACCCAGCCTCCCGGGAAAGGGGAGAGAGGGACCCGTTGGGGGTGGTTGGAGCCCCGGACCCAGTGAGCTCTGAGATCCCCCACGGGATGAGGGGGGATGACAGCACCCTGGGCCTTCGTGGGTGCAGGAGGCAGGGTGGCAGTTAAGCTGACGTGTGAACCGAGGCCCAGAATGCTTGTCTCACCCCGGGCTGAGTCTCGCCTCCGGCAGTGTTTGGCAACCTCTGGCGACAGTTTTGGTCATGGTAACCAGGGAGGGAGGGGTGCTCCTGGCAGCTGCTGGGTGGAGGCCCAAATGCTGCTTCATCTCCCGCTCTTACCCACCAACCAGGGCATGCAACAGCTCCCCGCTTCTTTGCACATGCACGCATACACAGACGCACACACGCACACGCACGCACACGCACGCACACACACACACACGCACACACACACACACAAGGAAGGAAGCTCGACCCTGCCCCAGGCAGCCACAAGATGGAGGTTGCCAAACCTGCCGAAGCTTGGGGACCTTTAGAGTAGGACACGCAGTTGTAAGTCCACCTGGGGGGTTCTGGGTATCTGCTGTGGGGAGTCAGGGGTCACTGCCTGGGTCAGCGTGACTGAAAGTGTGGCTGTCTGGGGCCAGCAGGTGGCATAGTGGTTAAGGCACTGGACTCCCATGTGGCCGACCACGGTTTGGGTCCCGAACCCAGTAGCTTGAACCGCACCCCAGCTGTGTGCATGCATGCCCAACCCGGGAGGAGAATAAAGAAGAGGAGATTGCGGCGTGGACATTCCCCCCCCCTGGGGGTGATTTCTCAATTTCTGTGTCTCTGTCTCTCTCAGTTTCTCTGGTGAGCACATATACCCTTATAGCAAAAAGGTCTCCAGAAAGAAAGAAAGAACGGAGGGAGGGAGGGAAGGAAGGAAGAAAGGAAGAAAATGCTCCTGTCCATAAGGACACGCAGCCCCTGGGGAGTCCCCCAGTTCAGCCCCCTGCCCTCCCTTTGGAACATCCTGAAAAACACCTCAGGCAAGGAGGGGCAGATGGCATGGTGGTTAGGGCGCTGGGTTCCCCCATGGTCGACTGTGGTTCGAGCCCCGAACCTGGTGGCTGACTTTCTTACTCTCTCTCCCTCTCTCTCTCTCTGTCTGGTCAAGTGAAAAATAATAATAATTAATTAATTAATACTTTTTTTTTTTTTTTTTTTTTTTTGCTATAGGGCATGTGCACTTGCCAGAAAGACAGAGAGACAGAAAGTGAGAAATCACCCCCCAGGGGGGATGGCCACGCCGCAATCCTTTCTCCTCCATTCTCCTCTCGGGATCTTGGGCACGCACGCACACGCACCCGGCGTGAGTTTAAGCCACCGGGTCCAGGACTCGAACCATGGTCGACTACATGGGAGTTCAGTGACAGAGCCATTATGCTAACTGCTGGTCCCATAAATGAATACTTTTTAAAAAAAAAATGAAAAAGAAAAACACCCCAGGGATGTGTGCATGTGTATCCCAAATCCCAACACGATGCAGAGATGGAATCAGGGTAGCAGTGTGACCATGCCCTACCGGGGGCGCTTTTCCCCTCTCTTCCCCTCTATATCAAGCACAGCATGTCCCCTCTACTAGGAAATCAATAAAGAATCCCCAAACCGGGACCAGCAGTTAGAGTCATGGCTAAGTCACTGGACTCCCACGTAGTCGACCGCGGTTCGAGTCCCGAACCCGGTGGCTTAAACTCACGCCGGGCGCGTGTGCGTGCGTGCCCAAGATCCCGAGAGGAGAACGGAGGAGAAGGGATTGCAGCATGGCCATCCCCCCTGGGGGGTGATTTCTCGCTTTCTGTCTCTCTGTCTCTCTCTGTGTTTCTGGCGAGAGCACGCGCCCTATAGCAAAAACTTCTCCAAAAAAAATAATCCCCAGACAATAAATGCATAAACCCATCCATTAATCGCAGACAGGTAAGGTGATGTCATGTTGAACTTTGACCCCACCCACACCCCACCGCCCTTTCCCACTTACCCATTTCGGTTTGGCCCCCTTTCATCCCCCGCCGGAGCCTGGCTCTCACCATCCCCTGCTGTCTCTTCCTGTCACATAGTCCCTACTGCTGCCCCAGCCCAAGCCACAGTGGCCCCACTGGCGTGTGCAGGTAACAGTGTCTGACAGCCCCGGATAGCGTCTGGGGCACACGCGACTTCCAGGCCATGCCCACGACCCCTCGCCGGGACACCGACTTGGACTGAGCAGTTCACCCGAGGCCGAGCTCAGGTTCCCTGCCCACCCATTGGGCCCTCGAACACACCTGGGCATCTCAGCGCTGAGAGGATTCCAACCAAGGAGGCGGCAGCGCCTGGCAGATAGTTCTTCACCTTGACCCGTCTCCACCTCATCACCAGGCCTGCTTGGTCATCCTCTTACGCCTTTTTTTTTTTTTTTTTTTTTTTTTCAAATGTTGATTGATTATAGTTTTCAAACTGCCAGATCCAGGACTTAAACCACCGTCAGCCATGTGGGAATCCAGCCTCTTAACCATCTTGCCACCTGCTGGCGCCCCCCTTTTTGATTTTAATTTTCTTTAATTAATATATATATGTATTTGACCAGAGAAGGACAGTGAGCAAGGGGAGGGGGAGAAAGAAGCAAGACACCAGGTCCAGGACTTGAACCGGTTGGTCATGTGGAAGTCCAAC
>NW_006159676.1:3192132-3197250 GCF_000334495.1 Tupaia belangeri chinensis | reverse complement strand
CCCCCCCCCAAGATGGGACCTCTCGTAGTGAGCCCCACCTTTTTAAAAACAATTTTTTAAAAGAATTATTTTATTGAACTTTATTTATTTTAATTCGACCACAGGAGGACAGAGAGAAAGAGGGAAAGGGAGAAAGCAAGCCGCCAGGTTTCGGATTCGAACTGCAGTCGGCCATGTGGGAGTCCAGCGCCTTTAACCACCATGCCACCTGCTGGTCCCCAAAATCATTTTTATATGTGTGGTTTTGATTATTATTATTATTAATAATAATTTGCAGTAAGATGTGTGCACACACCACAAAGGAAGAAAGTGAGAAAGCAAGCTGCCAGGTCCGGGACTCGATCCAAAGGTATCCATGTGGGAGTCCAGCACCTTAACCACCACGCCTCCTGCTGGCCACGTGCTTACCTCTTGCAAAATGAGCCTCTATTAAAACTCCCCTCTTTGGGCTCAGCCTGAGACTGGCCCCTCCCACTATGCAAATAAAATGCAAATCAGTTACAAAGGGAGGTTGAGACTCTTGGAAAAGGCGCAGGAGAGGAAGTGGTGGTCTCAGAGAGAAGGAGCCCAGCACGCTATAAAATTTCAATGATCTGGGGACCAGCAGTTGGTGTAATGGCTATGTCTCTGGACTCCCATGTAGTCAACTGCGGTTCGAGTCCCGGACCCGGTGTCTTAAACTCACACCGGGTGCATGTGCGTGAGTGCCCAAGATCCCAAGAGGAGAATGGAGGAGAAGGGATTGCGGCGTGGCCATCCCCCCGGGGGGGGGGGGGATTTCTCGCTTTCTGTCTCTCTGTCTCTCTCTGTCTTTCCAGCAAGCACACGCGCGCCCTATAACAAAAATTGTCTCTAAAAAAAAAAAAAGATGAGCTATCTAGAAGCAGAGGCTCACAGGTTAAAGATGAGTTGAAATTCTTAGGTTAGTAATTAGAAAAGCTGGTCTTGTGTCTCAGGGACAGATCAGCCAAAGAATGTCTGCATCTCTAACAGAGATAAGAAGGCTTATTCTGCCTTCCAGTTTGTAGGCGTGACTCACCCAGGCCTCCCGGGAAGGATTTTGGAAATAGGAAAAGGTAGTCAGGGTTCTGTCTCCAACTACCAGGCCACAAAGCTGGACCCTTGGAGGGTGTTCTGTGAGACTTTGGCTCTCACTGGGGAGAATTTTGCTATAGGGTGGTTAGACTTGCTGGAGAGACAGCAAGAAATCACCTCCCGGGGGGGGGGGGGGGGGGATGACCACACCATAATCCCTTCTCCTCCATTCTCCTCTCGGGATTTTGGGGCACGCACACACACATGCCTGGTGTGAGTTTCAAGCTGTCAGGTCTGGGACTCGAATGGCAAATGACCACATGAGAATTCTGGCACCAGCAGTTAGCGTAATGGTTATGTCGCTGGGGCTCCCATGTATTCAACCACGGTTCAAGTCCCGGACCCGGTGGCTTAAACTCACTCCGAGCGCGTGTGCGTGCGTGCACAAGATCCCGAGAGGAGAATGGAGGAGAAGGGATTGCGGCGTGGCCATCCCCTCTGGGGGGTGATTTCTCGCTTTCTGTCTCTCTCTGTCTTTCTAGCGAGCGCACGCGCCCTATGACAAAAACCTCTCAGAAAAATAAAAAAGGAGAGAATTCAGTGCCTTATGCATCATGCCACCTGCTGGTCCCGGAGACTGCCCGTCTTACAGGGCCTCCTGCTGGCTCCAGGACCCTGGCTGCATCTCCAGCCCCTGCTGTGTTTCCATCACACCTGTGGCTGGCAGCCCGGCACCTCTTGTGACTAGAGGCAGGGAGATCGTGGGGTTGGTGTTGGCGTCACGTCCCATGCTCACTCAGCTCCCTGCACATCCTGCTGTCTCTCTGTCCATCCATCTGTCTGCTCATCTGTCCAGCGACGGTGTCAGGACCTTGCCCGGTGCCCCCACGCTCCTTGGGCCACCACCAGAAGCCGGTGTGGGCTGAACCCTCCAGAACCTCTGCTTCCTCCTCCGTGAATCGGAGCTGGGGGGTGATGCCTCCACTTCCTGTCACCGTGTCCCGCAGGCCGACTGAGCCTGCAGCTGCCATCTGCAGGGGCCTGGGGAGGAAAGGGGTCTCCATGTGCTACTATCCCCCACCCCACGGCTGCCTCCTCTTGGCCGTGCCACCACCATGGCCCCATGCACCTCGTCACCCCTCTCCTCCACTGGCTTTCTCACAGGGCCTCCCGCTCCCAGCCTCAAGGTCCCTGCACCCCTGCCCTGCACAGCCGGCTCTGTCGAAAGGCCGTCAGCTGAGCCTCTCACTTCCTCATCCCCCTGCTCTCACCCGGCCTCGCTAGAACATGTGACGCTGCAGATCCGTCCTGCCCGTGTCTTGGCATCGGCCCTGGTTTCTGCTGGAGGGGCCATAGTGGGTGCTTGCGGGATCCCAGCCACCCAAGTGCAGATGGCACGATTGCTAATGTCGCTGGACTCCCGTGTAGTCGACTGCAGTTTGAGTCCCGGACCCGGTGGCTTAAACTCACGCTGGGCACATGTGCGTGCGTGCCCAAGATCCCGAGAGGAGAATGGAGGAGAAGGGATTACGGCGTGGCCATCCCCCCTGGGGTGGTGATCTCTCGCTTTCTGTCTCTCTGTCTCTCTCTGGCGAGCACTTGCATCCTGTAGCAAAAACCTCTTCAAAAAAAAGAAAAAAAAAAAAAAAAAGAAACTCATCTTTTGCATTTTAAAAGAGAAAAAAGCGTTTCCACGAGGTTTGTGCCAACCCTCCGCGTTTTCTGGCCTCAGGACAACGGCATTACCATACGGCCTTCCTGGTCCCTGTGCCAGATTACACCGCATCGCTGCCGACACCCCGGTCCCCCTTCCTCCCTCTCCTCCAGCCCCCAGACTCCATCTCCGAGGATCCGCCAGGCACACCGGCCCCCCTTGTGCTTGGAGAGCTCGCAGCCAGCCTCCCCTCCAGCCCAGCCTAGCCCAAACACAATAGCACCCCTGGCAGGGAGCACCGGGCCGCATTTCCTCCTCGGATGTATAATAGCACCAACCGGATATTTTTAGATGGGTTCTGAAAAGTCACTGTGTGTTGAGAACTCATAGCAGACGTGTGAGATCACCGGCCCCCGGGCAGTCTCCACGCTCGCTCCGATAATTGGCACACGGTAATTGCAGAACCAGAGAGCCGGCCCTGGGGGGGCTGCTGCAGTGGGCAGGGCACCCCCCCTAGAACTCCACTCCACAGCCCCTCATGACTGAAAGATCTTCCCTCTTAGACGTCCCCCCGCCCCCAAACACCAGACCTGTCGTTCTGTTAGAAGTCACCGTTGAGAGTTGTCGCCTGAGTTTACAAGTGAGTGTTGTGGCTCTCAGGGGTGCAAACGGAGCATTTCTGGGGTGCATCTTAGAAGAGTTAGATCAGGGGGACCAGCAGTTAGCGTAATGACTACGTTGCTGGACTCCCACGTAGTCGACTGCGGTTCGCGTCCCGGACCCGGTGGCTTAAAACTCACGCCGGGCGCGTGTGCATGCGTGTCCAAGATCCCGAGAGGAGAATGGAGGAGAAGGGATTGCGGTGTGACCATCCCCCCTGGAGGGTGATTTCTCGCTTTCTGTCTCTCTGTCTCTCTCTGTCTTTCTGGCGAGCGCACACGCCCTATAGCGAAAACCTCTCCAAAAAAAAAAACAAAAGAGTTAGATCAGGGACCAACAGATGGTGGGATGGTTACATTGCTGGACTTCCACGTAGCTGTTGCCGACCGCAGTTCGAGTCCCAGACCCGGCGGCTTAAAACTCATGCCAAGTGTGTGTGCGTATGTACCCAAAATCCCGAAAGGGGAACGGATTGTGGCGTGGCCATCCCCCCTGAAGGGGTGATTTCTTGTTTTCTGTCTCTCTGTCTCTCCAGCGAGCACATGCGCCCTGTAGCAAAAATCTCTCTTAAAAAGAAAAAAGAGGGACCAGCACATGGCATGGTGGTTAAGGGTGCTGGATTCCCACATGGCTGACTGCAGTTCAAGTCCCAGACCTGGCAGCTTGCTTTCTCACTTTCTGTCTCTCTCTCTCTGTCCCCTCTCTAGTCAAATTTACATAAATAAAATTAGATTTAAAAATCATTTTTTTTAAATAAAAGAAGAAAAACTAGACGAGTGTTCTGTGGGGACCCCAGTCCAGAGCGAGGTTCATTTCCTGTTCCCGATGCCACCATCAGGGAGCCCCAGTCAGGCCAAGACCAGCTTTCCCCATCTGCTTGCTGTTAGGACAGGCAGGGAGACCCCACACGTCCCGTCTCCGCTGTAGAAACCTCTGAGTTGAGGGGCCGGCAGGTAGCATGGCGGGTGAGGGTGCCGTATTCCCACAGCGCCGACCCTGGTTCGAGTCCCGGACCTGACAGCTTGCTTTCTCACTTTCCCTCTCTCTCTGTCTCTCAAATTAAATAATAATGATAATAATAAAGAAAGTTAAATAAATTCTTTTTAAAAAAAAAAAAAAAAACCTCCGAGTTGAGACTGATCGAAGCCCAAGACTGGGTATCGGGCCACATAGACACTTCCTCAAGCCTCAGCTCAAAGCCAGGGGTCTTGGGATGTGGAGCAGGAAGGAGGTCAGGCCTGCACTCAAATCTGTGTCCTCTGCTCCACGCCCCAAGCTCAGGATTATTTCTTCTTTGAGTTCTAGACTGCAGGGTCTTTTTTTTTTTTGGAGAGGTTTTTGTTATAGGGCGCGTACACTTGCCAGAGAGACAGAGAGACAGAAAGCGAGAAATCACCCCCTGAAGTGGGATGGCCATGCCGCAATCCCTTCTCCTCCATTCTCCTCTCGGGATCTTGGGCACGCACGCACACGCGCCCGGCGTGAGTTTTAAGCCACCGGGTCCAGGACTCGAACCGCGGTCGACTACGTGGGAGTCAGCAACATAGCCATTACGCTAACTGCTGGTCCCCCTAGACTGCAGGGTCTTATGAGCCTTTAAGGAAATGAGGCAGGACCACGAGGGACCACGAGCTTCGCTCCAAACAAAATGACATGGTTCTTTGGACTCATCATTGAAGAATATGGGATAAGGCAGACAGATGGTTTTCTTTTCTTTCCTTTTTTTTTTTTTTTTTTTTTGTGGGGGGGGGGGGGGTAGAGGGGGGATT
>NW_006159676.1:3187186-3192001 GCF_000334495.1 Tupaia belangeri chinensis | reverse complement strand
CCCCAGTCGGCCATGTGGGAATCCAGCACCCTTAACCACCATGCCACCTTCTAGACCTATCATTATTTTTTTTTTTTAAGAATTCTTTTATGTAACTTTATTTATCTATATATCTATTTATTTATTTATTTTAATTTGACCAGAGAGGAACAGAGTGAGAGAGAAAATGAGAAAGCAAGCTGTCAGATCCAGGCCTTGAACCGCAGTCAGCCATGTGGGAATCCAGTGCCCTTAACCACCTCGCCACCTGCCAGCCCTATTATTATTATTTTTTTTAAATTTGACTTGAGAGAGAGAGAAAACGAGAAAGCAAGCCTCCTGGTCTGGGACTCGAACCATGGTCAGCCATGTAAAAGTCCAGTACTTTAGCCACCATACCACCTGCTGGCCCCGAAACAGATGGTTTTCTTGGGCTCAGCCACAGTGGTGCACACTGCTAAGTTACCATTCTTTGCGTATGGGGACCACATGGGAGCCCCAGGTTCGATACCTAAAGTCTGGGCGTGTAACATGTGTCTGTAATCCCAACAACTTTGGGAGACTGAAGTAGAAAGACCGTGAGTTCAAGGCTGGCCCAGACAACTTAGCAAGACCCCGTCTAAAAGTACGGTATGGACTCTCACGTAGTCAACCGCGGTTCACGTCCCAGACCCGATGGCTTAAACTCACGCCAGGTGCGTGTGCGTGCATGCCCAAGATCCCAAGAGGAGAATGGAGAAGGGATTGCAGCGTGGCCATCCCCCCTGGGGGGTGATTTCTCGCTTTCTGTCTCTCTGTCTCTCTCTGTCTGGCAAGCGCACGCGCCCTATAGTGAAAACCTCTCCAAAAAATAAAAAATAAAATAAAATAAAAATAAAAATATGGTAGAGGGACCTGACAGTGACATCGTGTGAATGCCGTACTCTGTAAGGCTGACCCATCTGGGAGGGTTCTGGGTTCGTATCCTGAGACCTCCCCGAACACCCAACGTGTGTGTGTGTGTGCGTGCGCATGTGTGTGCCTACAATCCAGGACTGAGGAGGGCTGGGGTGGGTCATGGCGTCAAGGCCTTATTAGACATGCTGTTTCTCTGTCCCGCTCTCTCCCTCTCACTCATCAAAGAAAGAAACGGGGTCGGCCCTTTTGCAGTCAGTAAGCCTGTGAGCTGAGAGCCAGATCACACCGTCAACCACAGTTCAAACCCTGGCCCTGATGGCTTGAAAAACACAATGCAGGACCAGCAGATGGCATAGTGGTTAT
Source organism: Tupaia belangeri chinensis (assembly GCF_000334495.1). NCBI lineage: Eukaryota > Metazoa > Chordata > Mammalia > Scandentia > Tupaiidae > Tupaia > Tupaia belangeri. The sequence goes on along the minus strand of NW_006159676.1, from coordinate 3,190,762 downwards.
GTCGCTGCACTCCCATATAGTTGACTGGGATTCAAGTCCTGGACCCAGCGACTTAAAACTCACACCAGGTGCATGTGCGTGCGTGCCCAAAATCCCAAGAGGAGAAGGAATTGCAGCGTGGGGGGTGATTTCTCACTTTCTGTCTCTCTGGCGAGTGTAAGCACCATATGGCAAAAATCTTTCTCAAAAGAAAAAGAAAAGCACAATGGGTGTGTGGGGACCAGCAGTTGGCGTAACGACTATGTCGCTGGACTCCCATGTAGTCAACCACGGTTCAAGTCCTGGACCCGGTGGCTTAAACTCACGCCGGGCGCGTGTGCGTGCGTGCCCAAGATCCCGAGAGGAGAATGGAGGAGAAGGGATTGCCGCGTGGCCATCCCCCCTGGGGGGTGATTTCTCGCTTTCTGTCTCTCTGTCTCTCTCTGTCTCTCTGGTGAGCGCACGCGCCGTATAGCAAAAACCTCTCCAGAAAAAAAGAAAGAAGATCCCGTCTCCTCTCCGGGTTCTCATGTCTCCTGGCTTCTGACTCTGCTGCCCCGCTCCATGGCCCTTCGCAGTGGCCTGGTCATTTCCTGCCCACCGTAACCTCACTTCCTCCCAACCTCCCCGTAAGACTTCTCAAACAGGAACATCATCAGCCAGACACCCTCACTGCATCCAAACTTCCGTTTTATCGTTATTTTTATTATCATCATCATCATGTTTTGGGGTTGCTTTTAAAAGAATTATTTTATTTAACTTTATTTTTTAATTTTTAATTCGACTAGAGTGAGAGAGAGGGAAAATGATAAAGCAAGCTGCCAGGTCAGGGACTCGATCCATGGTTGGCCATGTGGGAGTGTCCAGCATCTTCGCCACCTGCCGGCCCCCAAACAGGGTCTTGATGCCTGGAGTCACCCCCAGCCTCAGGCAGCCCCAGAGCATGAGCATGCGCATGCCCAGAGTCTCCGGATGGGAACCCGGAACCTTTCCATGTGGGTCAACCTTGCAGAGTGTCGGGTCTTACCACTGCATCAGCGTCCAGCCCCCAAGCCTCCCTTTCCGTGTGTCAATCTGGGCTTTGCGCTCCGTCACCCCTTCTCCAGCCCCCGGGGCCAGGAAGGCTTGAATGGCTGAGAACTTGGCTCCAAACCATCCCTGCCTTGTCTCCCTTCATCAGCCTGGCTCCACGGCCCCCACCCCACTAACCCCAGCTGGTTCTCTCTCTTCTTGAACTAGGGACTCAGTTCCCCAACTCCAACCTTGTATCGGCTTCCCTACCTCAAGTTCCCCAAAGCACGGTTGCCCTCTTCCCTGGTCTGGGGCAGTGGGTTCTCCATGGGAAAGGGGGTACCTCAAGAACCTGGGTAGGGAGACCAGCAGATGGTGTAGTGGCTATGTCGCTGGACTCCCATGTAGTCAACCGCAGTTCGAGTCCCATACCCAGTGGCTTAAACTCACGCCGGGCGCGTGTGCGTGCATGCCCAGGATCCCGAGAGGAGAATGGAGAAGGGATTGCGGCGTGGCCATCCTCCCTGCGGGGTGATTTCTCGCTTTCTGACTCTCTTGTCTCTCTCTGTGTTTCTGGCAAGAGAAAATGAGAAGTCAACCCCCAGGAGGAGCGGCCATGCTGCAACTTCTTCTCCTCCATTCTGCTTTCTGGATTTGGGGCACCCACGCACACACTCCTGGTGTGAATTTCAAGCCTCCAGGTCTGGGACTTGAACCTCAGTCAAGCATGTGGGATTCTAACATCTTAATCCACAAGCCTCCTACTGAAATTTGTTGGGGATGCCCCTTTTCCCATCGCTCTAGGAAGAAATTAATACTTTTTTTTTTTTAGAGAAAGATTTTTGCTATAAGGTGTGTGCACTCACCAGAGAGACAGAGTCAGAAACGAGAAATCACTCCCAGGGGGAATGGCCATGTCAGAATCCTTTCTCCTCCATTCTCTCTCTCGGGATTTTGGACACACATGCACCCAGCGTGAGTTTAAGCTGCCTGGTGTAGGACTCGAACTGAGGTCGACTGTGTGGGAATCCAGACATGCAACCATTATGTCACCTGTTGGTCTCAGTACTTTCTTTATAACTTTAAAAAGAGGACTATGGGAACCAGCAGTTTACGTAATGGCTATGTCGCTGGACTCCCACGTAGTTGACCGCGGTTCGCGTCCTGGACCCGGTGGAGTGGCTGCCCAGGATCCCAAGAGGAGAATGGAGGAGAAGGGATTGCAGCGTGGCCATCCCCCCTGGGTGGTGATTTCTCGCTTTCTGTCTCTCTGTCTCTCTCTGTCTGTCTGGCGAGCGCACGCGCCCTATAGCAAAAAATCTCTCCAAAAAAAAGAGGACTAGCCTGGTACCAGCAGGTGGTGTAATGGCTACATTTCTGGACTCCCACGTTTCAAGTCCTGGACCTGGTGGCTTACACTCACACCGGGCACATGTGCCCTGGTGGGTAATTTATTGCCTTCTGTCTTTCTGTCTCTCTCTGTCTTTCTGGTGAGTGTATGCGTCCTATAGCAAAAAATCTCTCCTAAAAAAAAGAGGACCAGCTGGTGGTGTGATGGTTAGATGACTGAATCGCACGTGGCTGACTGTGGTTTGAGTCCCAGACCCAGCAGCTTGAAAAACACAGTGCACACAAGAGTATATATGTCCAAAATCCCAAGAGGAGAAGGGATTGTGGCATGACCTATCCCCCCAGAGGGCATTTCTCACTTTCTTTCTCTCTCTCCCTCTCTTATCCCCCCAGGGGGCAATTTGTCACTTTCTTTCTCTCTCTCCCTCTCTCATCAGCATGCAAATGCACCCTATGGCAAATTTTTAAAAAGAAGGAATGAAATATTATCCTCGTGATCTGAACAATTATTTTTCTTTACAGGCTTTTGGAAATGCCAAAACAGCCCACAACAACAACTCCAGCCGGTTTGGAAAATTCATCCAAGTCAACTACCTGGAGAGCGGCATTGTGAGAGGGTGAGTTGACCTCTGTGTGCCATGTGGGAGCGCAGTGCTGACCTCCTCGCCACAGGGTCACCGGGCGACATGGGGAAGTGAGGGATGTGGAGACGTGGATGGATGGATTCATGGGTCTGTGGATGGATGGATTCTTGGGTATATGGATGGATGGGTTCATGGGTAGGTGGGTGGATGGATGGATTCATGGGTATGTGGATGGATGGATTCATGAGTATGTGGATGGATGGATTCCTGAGTATATGGATGGATGGGTTCATGGGTAGGTGGGTGGATGGATGGATTCATGGGTATGTGGATGGATGGATTCATGGGTATGTGGATGGATGGATTCATGGGTATGTGGATGGATGGATTCATGGGTATGTGGATGGATGGATTCATGGGTATGTGGATGGATGGATTCATGGGTATGTGGATGGATGGATTCATGGGTATGTGGATGGATGGATTCATGGGTATGTGGATGGATGATTCATGGGTATGTATATGGATGGATGGATTCATGGGTATATGGATGGATGGATTCATGGGTATATAGATGGATGGATTCATGGGTATGTGGATAGATGGATTCATGGGTATGCAGATGGATGGATTCATGGGTATGTGGATGGAT
>NW_006159676.1:3182578-3187017 GCF_000334495.1 Tupaia belangeri chinensis | reverse complement strand
TAGGTGAGTGAATGGATAGGTTCATGGATTCATGGGTATGTGGATGGATGGATTCATCAGTAGATGAGTGGATGAATGGATTCATGGGTAGGTGAGTGGATGGATGGATTCATGGGTAGGTGAGTGGATGAATGGATTCATGGGTAGGTGAGTGGATGGATAGGTTCATGGATTCATGGGTAGGTGGATGGATGGGTTCCTGGGTACATGGATGGATAAATTGATGGGTATGTGGATGGATGGATGGATGGATGGATGGATGGATTCATGGCTATGTGGGTGGGTGATGGAGGGGAACCAACCACCACACCACCTTCCAGCTCTGCTTTTTTATTTTGAGCAATTTTTGCTGTTGGGGGTGTGTGTGTGTGTGCATGCGCTTGCCAAAGAGACAGAGTGACAGAAACCAAGAAATCACTCCCCCAAGGGGGATGGTCACACCGCAATCACTTCCCATCCATTCTCCTCTCGGGATTTTAGGCACGCATGCACACGCATCCACTGTGAGTTTCAAGCCATGGTCTGGGACTCGAACGCCAGTCGGCCATAAGGGAGTCCACCACCATAACCACTACGCCATCTGTTGGCCCCACCTTTTTTCTCTCTTCCAAGGAAGAGAGGGAGAATGGGAGGGCGGGGAAAGAGCACCTGCGACAGGGTCTTCACACAGCGATCCAGCCTCAGCTTCAGCCAGCACAGGTCCCAGGTGTGCTTGTGCACCCAGTGTAGACAGGGAGAACCGTGGACTTGAACCTGGTATCTTCCCATGCAGCTTCAGCATCACGGAGCTTCACCTTACCGCTGCACCACGTGGCGGGCCCTGGACCAGTTATTTTATTCACTATTTTTTTTTAACTTGCTACAGAACACCCACACTCATCAGAGAGAAAGTAAAGCCACCAGGTCCAGGACTCAAACCGTGGTCGGTCACGTGCAAGTCCAGTGTCTTAACCACCATGCCACCTGCTGACCTCCAATTATAATTATTATTTTTTTTAAGAATTATTTTCTATTTAACTTTTTATATTATTATTATGATTATTTATTTTAATTAGACCAGAGAGAGAGGGAAAGGGAGAAAACAAGCTGTCAGGTCCAGGACTTGAACTGTGGTCGGCCATGTGGGAGTCCAGCGTCTTAACCACCATGCCACCTGCTGATTTCCAATTATAATTATTGTTATTTTTTTAAGAACTTTTTTTTTTTCCTCTGGAGAGGTTTTTTTGCTATAGGGCGCGTGCGCTCGCCAGACAGACAGAGACGGAGAGACAGAAAGCGAGAAATCACCCCCCAGGGGGGATGGCCATGCCGCAGTCCCTTCTCCTCCATTCTCCTCTCGGGATCTTGGGCACGCACGCACACGCGCCCGGTGTGAGTTTTAAGCCACCGGGTCCGGGACGCGAACCGCGGTCGACTACATGGGAGTCCAGCAACATAGCCATTACGCTAACTGCTGGTTCCCCAAGAATTATTTTTTATTTAACTTTATTTATTATTACTATTATTATTAATTTTTAAATTAGACCAGAGAGTGACAGAAAGAGGGGAAAAGTGAGAAAACAAACCACCAGGTCCAGGACTCAAACCGTGGTCTCCCGTGTGGGAGTCCAGGGCCTTAACCACCATGCCACCTGCTGGCCCCCTCGAGCAGCTTTTGCCAGTGCTGTCTGTAGCCTTGGATTCAGGAAAGGAAGTTCCACCTTGAGTCATGAGCATGGCTGCCCACGTCCTGAGAGGAAAGCACACTTCCCACCCCAAGAATGGCCACAGCCACTTCACAAGGAACAAGGCCAGGCCTGGTTCTGCTTTCGTCCCCTCTGGGTCAGGCAACACGTCTTTGATGCTGTTTCCCACCGAGGCCAAGGGTCAGGGGCAGTCCGAGCCTACCCCCGACCCCAAGTTCCCCAATTAACCAGGTTTCGTCTGACTGTGTTGAAGGACTCTGTACCGGGAGCCCTGGGTCCTTTGAAGACCCCGTTATGACGAGTCCAGGCCTTGAGAATGTTTGGGAAACGGAGGGGGATGTCATTAATCAAGTGACAGCTCAGGGCCGGCCTGTCACCCTGCCAACATGGGGTCCGTGCAGACCCAGGACAGGAAACCGGATGCAAGTTGAGATTCAAGCGGGAGTCTGATTCCAGAACCAGCCACAGTAGCCGTGGCTGGAATGTTACTGCTCTACCCGCCCGGACCACAAGGCAGGCCTGGGTTCAATTCCTGATCCTGATCCAGCCTATAAAGGAGGGTACAGCGTCAGCTTGGAGAGATTGAGCAGGGAGACCGTGAGCTTGAGGGTGGCCTGGGGAACATGGCGAGATTCTGCCTTTAAAGGAGAGAAGAGGGTGGGCCCAGCAAGTGGTATGGCGGTTAAGGCACTGGACACTCCCACACGGCCGACCATGATTCGAGTCCCGAACCTGGCGGTTTGCTTTCTCACTTTCCCTCTCTCTCTGTGCATGTGTCTCTCTAGTCAAATTAAAATAAATGAACAAAGTTAAATCATTATTTTAAATAAAAGAGAGGGAGGGAGGGAGGGAGGGAGGGAATCAGAGGGACCAGTAGTTGGTGTAATGGCTGTCACTGGACTCCCATGTAGTGAACCATGGTTCAAGTCCCGGACCAGGTGGCTTAAAACACACCGGGCACGCTTGTGTGCGCGCCCAAGATCGCGAGAGGAGAATGGAGGAGAAGGGATTGCAGCGTGGCCATCCCCCCTGGGGGGTGATTTCTCTCTCTCTCTCTCTCTGACTCTGGCAAGCACGTACACCCTGTAAAAAAAAAATTTTTTTAAAGTCTCAAAAATAAATAAATCAATCAAAGTAACATTTTGGGGGCAGCAGATGGCATAGTGGTTAAAGCACTGAACTCCCACGTGGTTGAATGTGGTTCGAGTCCCAGACCCGGAGGCTTGAAATTCATGGAGGGCGTGTGTGCGTGTATGCCCAAGATCCGAGAGGAGAATGGAGGAGAAGGGACTGCAGTGTGACCACCACCACCATCACCCACCACGGGTTATTTCTCACTTTCTCTCTGTCTCTTTCTGCCTTTCCGATGAGCGCATAGGCCCTGTAGCAAACAAGTCTCTCTTTAAAAAATGAAGTAACAATGGGAACCAGCAGTTAGTGTAATGGCTATGTCGCTGGACTCCCACGTAGTCGACCGCGGTTCATGTCCCAGACCCGGTGGCTTAAAACTCATGCCGGGCGCGTGTGCGTGCGTGCCCAAGATCCCGAGAGGAGAATAGAGGAGAAGGGATTGCGGCGTGACCATCCCCCCTGGGGGGTGATTTCTCGCTCTCTGTCTCTATGTCTCTCTCTGTCTGTCTGGCGAGCGCACGCGCCCTACAGTGAAAATCTCTCAAAAAAAAAGAAAAAAAAAGAAGTAACGTTCTCTTTCTTTTCTTTTGATGACAGAGCCGTTGTGGAAAAATACCTGCTTGAAAAGTCTCGCCTGGTCTCTCAGGAGAAGGACGAGAGGTAAGAGAGCGTTTCGGGGGAGGGCAGGTGGCGTGGTGGTTAAGGGCGCTGGACACTCCCACGTGGCTAACTGTGGTTCGAGTCCCGAACCTGGCAGCTTGCTTTTTTACTTTTTCTCTCTCTGTGTGTCTGGAAATACTAAAATAATAATAATAATAAATAAAGTTAAATAAAATCATTTTTAAAAAAAGAGGCGACTCCCAAACCTGGCTGCTTGGTTTCTCACTTCTTTCTCTCTCTCTCTCTCTCTCTCTCTCTCTCTTTCTTTTTCTTTCTCTCTCTCTCGTCAAACTAAAATAAATAAATAAGTAAATAAAGTAATTTGGAAAATAAGAAGCAGTTTCTGCAGGAACCCCGACCTCAGCTGCACGCCTGTTTTTGCACCCACACAGGCGAGCGGTACATGTCCTGAGGTCCCAGGAACTTGAAGGGCTGTGGGGAATGATCTCACGGGGGGCTGAGTTCTTCCTTCTCCTTTGGCTTTCGGCTTCGCACTTAGTATTTCCTTTCTGTGTTCATTTTTCTGCCTCCCTGAGGATTTTCCCCAGAGTAGATGTTGAAATGTCTGCCTAAAATAAGGTCAGATTAAAACATCTCTGGGGGGGACCAGCAGTTAGCATAATGGCTATGTCGCTGGACTCCCATGTAGTCGACCGCGGTTCGTGTCCCGGACCCGGTGGCTTAAACTCATGCCGGGTGCGTGTGCGTGCGTGCCCAAGATCCCGAGACGAGAATGGAGGAGAAGGGATTGCGGCGTGGCCATCCCCCCGGGGGGGTGATTTCTCGCTTTCTGTCTCTATGTCTCTCTCTGTGTCTGGTGAGCGCACGCACCCTATAGCAAAAAAACTCCAAAAACATGGAGGGGGTGGGGCAGCAGGTGTTGTGGTGGTGAAGGACCCTGGACTCCCACATGGTCGACTACAGTTCGAGTCCTGGACTTGGCAGCTTGCTTTCTCTCTTTCC
>NW_006159676.1:3181745-3182305 GCF_000334495.1 Tupaia belangeri chinensis | reverse complement strand
AATTCTTAAAAAAAAAAAAAGAAAGAAAAAGAAAAATAGTACGTGTCGCTTGACTTCCCCGAATGACCTCTTTCCCCCCTAACTGACCTACAGGAACTACCACGTGTTTTATTATTTGTTACTCGGCGTCACGGAAGAAGAACGCCAAGAATTTCAGCTCAAGCAGCCTGAAGATTATTTCTACCTCAACCAGGTAAACAGCCCCAAGCCCCGGCCACAAATGCCACGTCTGTTCCCACCACTGGCTGTTGACACATCCCCGAGAGGTCAGGGGCTGCCAGCCCTGGCCCTTCCCGGCCTCCAAACTGACTCAGAAGGAGGCAGGATAAAGGAGGCCATTCATTGCCCCAGCCCCAGGCCCTGCCCCTTCATTTCCAGCCAGAAAATCCCTCCCGCACGCCACCCTGGCCAGCCCAGAGGCGCCCAGAAATGCCCACGCCTTTGGGTTTTTTTTTTTGGAGAGTTTTTTTGCTATAGGGCGCGTGTGCTCGCCAGACAGAGACAGAGAGACAGAAGGCGAGAAATCACCTCCCAGGGGGGATGGTCACGCCGCAATCCCT
>NW_006159676.1:3178113-3181673 GCF_000334495.1 Tupaia belangeri chinensis | reverse complement strand
CCCCGAACCGTGGTCGACTACGTGGGAATCCAGCGACATAGCCATTACACTAACTGCTGGTTCCCCCCACACCTTTGTTTTTCAGCATAACTTGAAGATTGAAGATGGGGAAGACCTGAAACATGACTTTGAAAGGCTCAAGCAAGCCATGGAGATGGTGGGCTTCCTCCCCACCACCAAGAAGCAGTAAGTGGGAAGCCGGGACCCCCTTTTCGCCAGAGCTTCCGGGAGCCCGACTGGCTCCTTGCTTGGACCCGTCAGTCTGAGATCGGAGTCACAGTTCAGTGAGCGCAGGGCTTGGGGCTTGAGCCACTGGTTAATAGGAAACACCACTGCAAAAACAAGGACGTAAGAGGAGCCAGCAGGTGGCGTGGTGGTTAAAGACGCTGCACTCCCACATGGCTGACTGCGGTTCAAGTCTCAGGCCCGGCAGCTTGCTTTCTCACTCTCTCTCTCTGGTCAAATTAAAAATGAATAATGATAAAATAAAGTTAAAGAAAAAGAATTCTTTAGAAACAAATCTGAGAGGAGCCAGCAGGTGGCGTGGTGGTTAAGGCACTGGACTCCCACATGGCTGACTACGGTTCGAGTCTCGGGCCTGGGCCTGGCAGCTTGCTTTCTCACGCTATCTGTTTCTCTGGTCAAATTAAAAATTAATAATGATGGGAACCAGCAGTTAGCGTAATGGCTATGTCGCTGGACTCCCACGTAGCTGACCGCGGATCGAGTCCCGGACCCGGTGGTTTAAAACTCACGCCGGGCACGTGTGCGTGCGTGCCCAAGATCCCGAGAGGAGAATGGAGGAGAAGGGATTGCGGCATGACCATCCCCCCTGGGGGGTGATTTCTCGCTTTCTGTCTCTATGTCTCTATCTGTCTTGCGCCCTATAGCGAAAACCTCTCCAAAAAAAAATAGGGGATGAGGTCTCCCCAACAAAACTAAAAATACCAAAGGATTTTCACAAGCTGCTTCTGAAATTTATATGTTCCCATGTAGTCGATCATGGTTCGATTCCCAGACCTGTGGCTTGAACTCACGCTGGGCACATGTACATACATGCCCAAGATCCTGAGAGGAGAATGCAAGAGAAGGGATTGTGGCATGGCCGTCCTCCCGGAGGGTGATTTCTTGCTTTCTATCTCTTTTTGGCAAGTGCACGTGCCCTATAGCAAAATATATATATATATATATCCTTTCCAAATAATAATAATAATAATTCTTTTAAAAGAAAACAATCTGAGAGGAGGAGCCAGCAAGTGGCATGGTGGTTAAGGCACTGGACTCCCACATGGCTGACTGTGTTTCGAGTCTGAGACCTGGCAACCTGCTTTCTCACTCACTCTCTTTCTCCAGTCACATTAAAAATTAATAATAATAAAATAAAGTTAGTTGGCTGGAAACCAGCAGTTGGCATAATGGCTATGTCGCTGGACTCCCATGTTTCGCATCCTGGACCTGGTGGCTTAAAACTCTCGCTGGGCGCGTGTGCGTGTGTGCCCAAGATCCCGAGAGGAGAAGGGAGGAGAAGGGATTATGGCATGGCCATCCCCCCTGGGGGGTGATTTCTCACTTTCTCTCTCTGTCTCTCTGTGTCTCCAGTGAACACATATACCCTATAGTAAACATCTCTCTTTAAAAAAAAACAAACAAAAACCAAGGTGAGTTTATTTTTAAGTTTTTTGTTTTGTTTTCGAGAGGTTTTTGCTGTAGGGCACGTGCGCTCACCAGAAAGACAGAGACAGAGAGACAGAAAGCGAGAAATCACCCCCCAGGGGGGATGGCCATGCCATAATCCCTTCTCCTCCCTTCTCCTCTCGGGATCTTGGGCACACACGCACACGCGCCTAGCGTGAGTTTAAGCCACCGGGTCCGGGACTCGATCCGCGGTCAGCTACGTGGGAGTCCTGCAACGTAGCCATGACGCCAACTGCTGGTGCCCAGACCCTCTGTGTTCTGACGGGAATCGGGAATCGGCAATCGGCGGGTGGTGGGAGTTCAGCCCTGCTCTCTGGAAGTGTCTGTCTCCTTAGGAAACGTGGAAACCGCCCTAACGCGAGCTCCCGTCCCTTCCAGGATCTTCTCCGTCCTCTCGGCCATCCTGTACCTGGGCAACGTCACGTACAAGAAACGAGCCACGGGCCGTGACGAGGGCCTGGAGGTCGGGCCCCCCGAGGTGCTGGACACGCTCTCCCAGCTCCTGAAGGTACTGCCCGCCCGCCTGCAGCCTTCCTGTGGTCTCTTCCCACTCTTGGCTACTCGGGGCCACTGGTCACGCCTTAATTCAGGGGACACGTGCGTAGGACGTCCTGCTGTGGCCACGGGTTTGTACACCACAGACCGCCTGCCCACGTCCTCCCCTGTGTTCTCTCTGCTGCCCCTTCCTCGTTCTCTCTCTATATATTTTTTTGAGAGATTTTTGCTACAGGGCACCTGTGCTTGCTGGAGGGACAAAGAGTCAGCAAGAAATCACCCCCCAGGGGGGATGGCCGCACCGCAATCCCTTCTCCTCCATTCTCCTCTCGGGATCTTGGGCACGCACGCACACGCGCCCGGCGTGCGTTTAAGCCACCGGGTCCGGGACTCGAACCGCAGTCGACTCCATGGGAGTCCAGCGACATAGCCATTACATCAACTGCTGGGCCCCCCTTTCTTTTCTTTTTCTTTCTTTTTTTTTTTTTTTTTTAATTTGTTGTGGTTGAACTTGCCCGCTCTCTTTCCATCTCTCTGGCACCTGCACGTGCCCCACAGCAAATTGAAAAATATTGGAAGGGCCAATAGGTGACATGGTAATCAAGCAGCTACGTCCAACCTGGCCGACTCTATGGTTCGAATCCCAGACCCGGCACCTTGAAAGACACCAGGCGCGTGTGCGTGCGTGCCCAAGATCCCGAGAGGAGAATGGAGGAGAAGGGATTGCGGCGTGGCCATCCCCCCTGGGGGGTGATTTCTCACTTTCCCTCCCTCTCTGTCTCTGTCTCTCTCTCTGGCAAGTTCACGCGCCCTGTAACAAAACTGCAAAACCAAACCCAGGTGCTGGGTACAGAGCGCATGAGGAGTTACAGCCTGAGGGGGGCCTCAGGGTCACAGTGAAGCCCGTCCACTGAGGGTCTGTCCTCCGTCAGCTTGGGGCTTCCGGGCTTGCCTCACTGACATTCGGAGACACCCAAGAAGCTCTTCACCTGCCGGCCCTTTTTCTCCCTTTTTGTCCTTCAAACAGGTGAAGCGGGAAATCCTGGTGGAGGTCCTGACCAAAAGAAAAACGGTGACTGTCAACGACAAGCTCATCCTTCCCTACAGTCTCAGTGAGGTGAGCACCGCCCCGGGCACGCGGCGGGCACTGGGCCCCAAAACGCAAGTTGGACAGTCATTCTGAAAGACACCCAGCAAGCCAGGGCCTCTCTGCCCCTCAGGCAGTAGGAGGAGAACCCTGCCACGCACATGGTGGATAACTATGCAGCCGTTAAAAAGAATGACCTCGTGGGACCAGCAGACAGCAGAGAGAGAGAAAGAGAGAGGGAGAGAGAGAAAGCAAGCCACCAGGTCTGGGACTTGAACCATGG
>NW_006159676.1:3176309-3178030 GCF_000334495.1 Tupaia belangeri chinensis | reverse complement strand
TTTTTGAGAGGTTTTCGCTATAGGGTGTGTGCGCTCGCCAGGCAGACAGAGACAGAGAGACAGAAAGCAAGAAATCACCCCCCAGTAGGGATGGCCATGCCACAGTTCTTTCTCCTCCATTCTCCTCTTGGGATCTTGGGCACGCACGCACACGCGCCCGGCGTGAGTTTAAGCCACCGGGTCTGGGACGCGAACCGCGGTCGACTACGTGAGAGTCCAGTGACATAGCCATTACGCTAACTGCTGGTTCCCGAGGGTGTTTTCTTCATGTTGTGTTTCTCTTGCAATTTCACATCTCAGGACTGATGGGACTTGCAGCTGGGGTGACAGGAAAATACCTGGTGACAAGGGGATTTTCAGCCCATGGGCGGCCCCTCACTGGACAGGAAGCTGATCAGGCATTTTTAAAGTCTGGAATTTTTTATAACTTTTTTTTTTGTGGGGAGGGGGTCACATTTCGCTATAGGATGTTTATGCTTACCAGAAAGACAGAAGGAAAATAAGAAAGCACTCCCAAAGGGGGATGGCCATGGACGGTTTCTCCCTTTTCCTCCTGGGATTTAGGGCACATTGGGACACACACCCAGCGTGAGTTTCAGGCCACTGGATTTGGGACTCGATTCGCAGTTAGCCGTGTGGGAGTCCAGCACCTCAACTCAACGTGAATTTCAGGCTGACGGGTCTGGGACCCAAACTGTGGTCAACGACATGGGAGTCGAACAGCTTAACCACTACGCCACCTGCTGGCCCTCCATGGCTTGCTTTTTGGGAATATGCTGGACAGTCACGTGGTGTTTCCAGACAAGCAGCGGGCCAGAGTTTGGACCTGACACAGCCTCCTTGCAGGGTCTACGGTCAAGACACACCTGGTCCCCTCTCTAAGCCAGGGTTCTTCCCTGTGCACTCCAAGGAGCCCAACGCCAGTATGGGGAGAGACTTGACCAGTAGGGCCAGCAGGCGGCATGGCGGTTTCGGCCCTGGGCTCCCACGTGCCAACCATGATTTGAGTCCCAGACCCCTCGACGTGAATGTCATACTGGGAGGACCGGCAGGTGGCCTGGTGGTTAAAGGCGCTGGACTCCCACACGGTCAACTGCGGTTCGAGTCCCTGCCAAACCTGGCAGCTTTCTCTCTCTCTCTCTCTCGTCAGATTATTTACAAATAAATTAATAAATAAATGATAACATACTTCTTAAAAATGAATGAATGAGGGGGAATCAATAAATAACTCTTGAAAATAAATGAATGGGGACTAACAGCATAATGGCTATGTCGCTGGACTCCCATGTAGTCGACTGAGGTTCGAGTCCCGGACCTGGTGGCTTAAACTCACGCCGGGCGCGTGTGCGTGTGTGCCCAAGATCCCGAGGGGAGAATGGAGGAGAAGGGATTGCGGCGTGACCATCCCCCCTGGGGGGCTGATTTCTCTCTTTCTGTCTCTCTGTTTCTCTCTCTCTGTCTGGTGAGCGAACATGCCTTATAGCAAAAACCTCTCAAAAAATAAAGAAAGAATGAATGAATGAAGGGGAACAGTGGGTGGCGTGGAGGTTAAGGTGCCGAACTCCCACCTAGCTAGTCACAGTTCAAGTCCCAGACCCGGAGCCTTGAAAATCACACGAGGCGCATGTGCGTGCATGCCCAAACTCCCTAGAGGGGAATGCAAGAGAAGGGAAGGCCATATGGCCATCCCCCTCCCCCCTTGGAGGTTATTTCTCTCTTTC
>NW_006159676.1:3169153-3176256 GCF_000334495.1 Tupaia belangeri chinensis | reverse complement strand
AAAAGGAGGAAAGAAAATGGCCGCCTGAACCCCCCACGGGCAGACACCGCAGTGAGACGCCCGCTCTGTCCGCAGGCTGTCACTGCCCGCGACTCGATGGCCAAGTCTCTGTACAGCGCCCTATTCGACTGGATCGTGCTGCGGATCAACCACGCCTTGCTCAACAAGAAGGACATGGAAGAGGCCGTCTCGGTGAGTGTCCCCTGCCCAGGCCACCCAGCCTGACCTGGGGAGACCACACCCTCCGGTGCTGAAGGTCCTCGGTGGGCAACCCCTGCCGTCCAAAGCTGAGGCGTCCAGCCAGCAGATGGTATGGAAGTCAAGCCGCTGGATCCCACATGGCCACCGGCACAGGTCGTGAACATGGCGGCTTGAAAATACTCCAGGTGTGGGGGACCAGCCCCTGCCCAGGCCACCCAGCCTGACCTGGGGAGACCACACCCTCCGGTGCTGAAGGTCCTCGGTGGGCAACCCCTGCCGTCCAAAGCTGAGGCGTCCAGCCAGCAGATGGTATGGAAGTCAAGCCGCTGGATCCCACATGGCCACCGGCACAGGTCGTGAACATGGCGGCTTGAAAATACTCCAGGTGTGGGGGACCAGCAGTTAGCGTCATGGCTATGTCGGAGCATGTGCACGCATGCCCCAAATCCCAAGAAGAGAACAGAGAAGGGATTGCGGTGTGGCCGTCCCCCCGGGGAGGGTGCTTCCACACTCTCCCTCTCTCGCCCTCTCTCTGTCTCTCTAATTAGCAATTGCAGCCTGGTGACAGCAATGGGGCCCTGAGGACTAACCAGGTCATGGCCCACGAGGCTGGCCCCTCTGCAGAATGTCCGCTTCCTTGGATAGACAGTTCCCTGTAGTCACCATCTCTCTGTCTCCCCCAGTGCTTGTCCATCGGCGTCCTGGATATCTTTGGGTTCGAGGACTTCGAGAGGAACAGTTTCGAGCAGTTCTGCATCAACTACGCCAACGAGCAGCTCCAGTACTACTTTAACCAGCACATCTTCAAACTGGAACAGGTGAGCTGGTGCCTCTCTTCATAAGAAGCTGTTGGGACCAGCAGTTAGCGTCATGGCCATGTCGCTGGATTCCCATGTAGTCGACTGCGGTTCGAGTCCCGGACCCGGTGGCTTAAACTCACGCCGGGCGCGTGTGCGTGCGTGCCCAAGATCCCGAGAGGAGAATGGAGGAGAAGGGATTGCGGCGTGGCCATCCCCCCTGGGGGGTGATTTCTCGCTTTCTGTCTCTCTGTCTCTCTCTGTCTGTCTGGTGAGCGCACGTGCCCTACAGCAAAAACCTCTCCAAAAAAAGGAAAATAAATTATCTTACTTATTGGGACCAGCAGGTTGGTATGGTGGCTAAGATGCTGGAAATCCCACGTGGCTGACTGCGGTTCGAGTCCCGGACCTGGTGGCTTGCTTTCTAACTCTCCCTCTCTCACTCTCTCATGTCTTTCTCTGACAAAGCTCATGTGAATAATAACAATAATAATAATAAAGAAATAATTTAAGTTATTTTATGTATGTATTTTAATTTGACCAGAGAGGGTCAGAGAGAGAAAGATAGAAAATGAGAAACCAAGCTGCCAGGTCCAGGACTCGAACCTCAGTTGGCTATGTGGGAGTCCAGCGCCCTTAATTACCATGTCACCTACCAGCGCCCCCTCCTCCTCCACCCCCCCCATTATCTGGTGCTGGATTCCCACGGGGCCGACCGTGGTTCGAGTCCTGGAACCTGATGGCTTATTTTCTCACTTTCCCTTTCTCGCTCTCTCTGGTCAAAAATTTTTTTAAATAATAAATAAATAAATAGCAAATAGAATTAAATAAATAAATATTTCCTTGCCTGAGGGCACCTGTGTGTTTTACTAGAGACAGGGCAGAGTCACCCTCCACAATTTCTTTCCCTTCAATCTCTCCACCCTGTCGGGATGTGGGCACACACGCACATGCACCTGGCGTGTGTATAAAGCCCCGGATCTGGTGTATACACTACAGTCGGCCACACTGCAGTCCGACACACCTGAATGCTAGACGATGGGGCTTACTGCTTTTCCTTCATTGTCGGATGGTACGTCTGCTCGTGGGGGTACCGGGAGAGCAAGAAAGCACCTCTCTGGGGTGCGGTCATGCCACAGTCCTTTCTCCCCCACCTGTCCCCCGTTTTGGGATTTCGTCATGCGCATAGACGTGTCCAGCGTCTTTCTCAAACTGCCAGATCTGGGACTCGAACGGCACCGTCAGCCGCAAGGGATCCAGCCGCCTCGACTCCCACGCTGCCGGCCTGCCTTCTGGGCTTCGTTGTTTTGGTTGGTTTGTTTTCGTTGTGTTTTTTTGCACCTGCGCTCGCCAGAGAGAGACAGAGACAGTGAGGGGGAAAGTGAGAAATACCCCCACCCCACCCCCGAAGAGGGATGGCCACACCACAGTCCCTTCTCCTCCTCGGACTTTGGGCACGCACACACACGCACCCAGCGTGAGTTTCCAGCTGCCAGGTCTGGGACTCGAATTGCGGTCGGCCAGGTGGGAGTCCAGCACCTTAACCACCACACCACCTGCTGGCCCCCAGTTTAGTTTCTGGAGGACCCACCATACTGTTGTACGCAGCGGTCACACCATTTTAGAACAGAATACCGTCGTGTCACCTACCTACCCCAAAGAGAAACGGGATCAGGTAGAAACGGAATGTCCCTTGGGGCCTAGTTTTTAGCGAATTTTTCGCAGGGTTTTTCTCTGCTAAAGGGAAAGTCCAGGGAAATCCCACCTACCCCAGGGCGAGCCAGATGTGGGGATGTTTTTTGAAGTCCAGGGTCATTTTACTGTGCTCAAACATCCGAAGGCTTTTGGACAGGCGAGGAACAGAGTTATTTTTTGGTTCGTTTTTAAAGAATTATTTACTGCAGGGACCAGCAGTTAGCATAATGGCTATGTCATTGGACTCCCATGCAGTCGACCATGGTTCAAGTCCCAGACCCAGTGACTTAAACTCACGCCGGGTGCGTGTGCGTGCGTGCCCAAGATCCCGAGAGGAGAATGGAGGAGAAGGGATTGCGGCGTGGCTATCCCCCCTGGGGGGTGATTTCTCGCTTTCTGTCTCTCTGTCTGACAAGCGCACGCGCCCTATAGCAAAAACCTCTCCAAAAAAAGAAAAGAGATTAATTTATGTTTACTTTTATTTATTATCATTATTCTTCACTTTTGATCAGAGAAAGACAGACGGAGAGAAGGGGAGAGTGAGAAAGCAAGCTGCCAGGTTTGGGACTCGAACTGTGGTTGGCCATGTGGGATTCCAGCGCCTTAACCACCACACCACCTGCTGTCTCCGCCCCCATCCCCGCATTTTTTTGGGAGAGGTTGTTGGGTCACTGGATTCCCATATGGCCAATCATGGTTCAAGTCCCAGACCTGGCAGCTCACTTTCTCCCTTTCCATAACTCTCTGTATCTCTTTATCTCTCTTCGGTCAAATTAAGTAATAATAATGACAAACTAAAATACCTTATTCTTTAAAAATAATAATAGTAAAAGAACAGCAGATGGCATTGAGGTTACATTGCTGGACTCCTACCACGGTTCAACTTGGCTGACTACGGTTTGAGTCCCATACCCGGTGGCCTGAAAATCATGCAAGGCGGGACCAGCAGTTGGCGTAATGACATTGTCGCTGGACTCCCATGTAGTCGACCGCGGTTCGAGTCCCAGACCCGGTGGCTTAAACTCACACCAGGTGCGTGTGCATGCGTGCCCAAGATCCCGAGAAGAAAATGGAGGAGAAGGGATTGCGGCGTGGCCATCCCTCCGGGGAGTGATTTCTCACTTTCTGTCTCTCTGTCTCTCTCTGTCTTTCTGGGGCGCGCACGTGCCCTATAGCAAAAACCTCTCCAAGAAATAAATAAAAAAAAAAGAAACGCGTGTTTGTACGTGGAGGTGCTGGATGTGACACGTCGTAGGAACATTAACATGACTGTGAAATAATGAGCGTACGTGCCCCCCTCTCCCGCCCCTGCAGGAGGAGTACCAGGGCGAGGGTATCTCGTGGCACAACATCGACTACACGGACAACGTGGGCTGCATCCACCTGATCAGCAAGAAGCCCACCGGCCTCTTCTACCTGCTGGACGAGGAGAGCAAGTGAGTGTCCAGGGCTCGTCTGCAGACCTGAAGACCAGGATCTGGCCCCACAGCCTGGTGGCTAAGGCGGCCGGATCCTACATGGCTGACTGCGGTTCGAATCCTGGCCCCGGTGGTTTGTGCGTGCCCCAAATTCCACAATGAAGGGATCGTGGCATGACCACGTCCCGTGGTGGGTGGTGGTTTCTCTCTCGCTAGGGCGAATGCACACGCCTTCTGACAGTTCAGAACAAAGCTGGGTTCAGATTACACAGGCCCGGGATCCTTGGTCCCAGATCCCAACCACCCTGAGAACGTCTTGGTTTCTCGGATTTTATTTGGCCAGAAATCCTGAGCTCCTATGCATGCACAGCTCACTGTGGGAATGTTTTTTCCCTCTTCTTTTTTTTTCTTTTCAAGTCTTTATTTTTTTTTTATTTAATTTATTTATTCATTTAGTGTAATTTGACCAAAGAAAGACCCAGAGAGAGTGAGTGGGAAAGTAAGAAAGCAAGCTACCAGGTCCAGGACTCGAACCATGATTGGCCATGTGGGAGTGTCCAGCGCCTTAACCACCACGCCACCTGCTGGTCCCATTTTCTTCATTTGTGCTATGTGGTGTATGTCCTCATCGGAGATGCGGTATGCATGCAGGAGGAAAGCACCCCCACGTGTGCCTGCCGTGTTTTCCAAGCTCCCAGGTCTGGGCCTCGAACCACACAGTTGGCCGTGTGTGATCCAGCCGCCCTAACCACCATGCCACCTGCTGTCCCCCTATTTTTTTTGGAGAGGTTTTTGCTATAGGACACGTGCACTCACCAGAAAGACAGAGAAAGACAGAAAGCGAGAAATCACCCCCCCAGGGGGGATGGCCACGCCGCAATCCCTTCTCCTCCATTCTCCTCTCGGGATCTTGGGCACGCACGCACGCACACGCGCCCGGTGTGAGTTTAAGCCACCGGGTCTGGGACTCGAACCGCGGTCGACTACATGGGAGTCCAGCGACATAGCCATTACGCTTACTGCTGTTTCTTCATTGCTTTCGGTTTAAAATCTTACGCTAGAATGTTGTTTATCTGAAAGATCTAGTCCTTCGGTGCCCAAGTGCAGTGCGTCCCTCTCTGTAGCATTTTCACACTTGCAGACAGAGTTTCACAGCTGCGGAATCGCGCCTCTTGTTCCCCCTCAGGGCTCCCCGCACCATGGAGCCCCAACAGCCCCGGCATTGGGTTTGGGCACACGCCGTGTTGCCTGCACTTGCGGTGAGACCAAACACAGGGCGGGTGTGCCCGGCCAAGGGCAGCATTCCCCCTCCTGGAGGCAGAAATAGCTAAGTACAAGGAGTCTCTTCTTGGGCTCCCACACCCCGCCTCCCCAGAGCAAAACAGAGCCCCACTTCATTCCTGTTTCCCGGCCTCCCCTTCCACTTTGGAGGCTGGGCAAGACCCACCCCTTTCAGGCACAGCGTCCAGGTACAAACATCCGAGAACAGAACCTGGCCACCCAGGGCGGTGCCGCAGTAATGACACTCTGCAATTGCAAGGCTACATGGGAGGGTCCTGGGTTCGCATCCCAAGACCTTCCCCTGTGCACGCTGGGCTGTCTGAGGCTGGGAGGGTGGATGGTGCTGTGAAAACCCTCCTAGTGGGTGCCTGTGTCTCCCTCACACACCCTTTCTCCCTTCTCATGGACGAAATAAGTGTGTTTCAAAGGCAGAGCAGGGGCCAAGTGGGTGGCATGGTGGTTAAGGCGCTGGAAATTCCCAAAAGGGACCCGGTGGCTTGCTTTCTCACTTTCCCTTTCTCTCTGTCTCTCTGGTGTGATTTAAAAATAATAATAATAATAAATAAGGAGACCAGCAGATGATGTAATGGCTATGTTGCTGGACTCCCATGTAGCCGACCGCTGTTCAAGTCCCAGACCCGGTGGCTTCAACTCACGCCAGACGCCTCTGTGTGCGTGCCCAAGATCCCGAGAGGAGAATGGAGGAGAAGGGATTGCGGTGTGGCCATCCCCTGGCGGGGGGTGGGGAGGTGGTTTCTCACTTTCTGTCTCTCTGTCTCTGTCTTTCTGGAGAGCGCACATGCCCTATAACAAAAACATCTCCCAAAAAAAAAACATGTAAGAGAAAACAAGTCAGACACTCACACACACATCCCATCCTGGCCTGCCTCCTCCAAGCCCCTGCCGCTTCCCTGCCCAGATCCTGCACTGTTGTACCATCTGCAGGGAGGGTCTGTAACCTGAACAGCGGGAAAGTATCCCTGCCATTCGCTGCTCAGGCCGTCTAAGGTTCCTAATTCTCCAGGACCAGCAAGTGGCGTGGTGGTGAAGGTGTTGGTGTTGGATTTACTCCTGTGCGGCCATGGTTCAAGTCCTGGACCCAGCCACTTAAGAACCGCAACGAACAAATTTTTTTTTTTTTTTAAATCACAAATTAATTGTCTCTCCCAGCTTCCCCCATGCCACAAGCCAGACCCTGCTGGCCAAGTTCAAACAGCAGCACGAGGACAACAAGTACTTCCTGGGCACCCCGGTCATGGAGCCCGCGTTCATCATCCAGCACTTCGCGGGCAAAGTGAAGTATCAGATCAAGGTGTGTGTCTGCCCGCGGCCATTGTCCGGGTCACCGGGGACGCCATGGTGGGCCCACAGGGCGGAAAGAGACCTCACAGTCAAGCTCCCTACAATGTCTTTATCACGCATGGTGTTGGGGCGGATCCAGGGGCGGTGCCTATGCAAATATGTCTCTGATGTCAGTGCCCCGCCCACCCAGCCCCAGCTCCCATGCCTAAGGCCTTGCCTACCCGACCCCAGCATTTGTGTCCAAGGCCCCGCCCACGTGATCCTGGCTCCCATGCCCAAGGCTCCACTCACTTGACCCCAGGCTTCCATGTATGAAACCTCCTTGTCCTCCTGGCTCGGCTCCCTTGTCTGAAGCTCCACCCACCCAGCACCCTTGGCCAAGGCCCCGCCCACCCAAGCCTAGCTCCCT
>NW_006159676.1:3162342-3168871 GCF_000334495.1 Tupaia belangeri chinensis | reverse complement strand
GTCTCGCCCCTGTCCCACCCACCCAGCCCCTGCCTCCTTCGCCCCAATGGGCACTGGTCAGTAAGTGCCCTGGAGTGATCACCCCCGTCGGTCCCCACCAGGACTTCCGGGAGAAGAACATGGACTACATGCGGCCCGACATCGTGGCCCTACTGCGCGGCAGCGACAGCTCGTACGTGCGCGAGCTCATCGGCATGGACCCCGTGGCCGTGTTCCGCTGGGCCGTGCTGCGGGCGGCCATCCGGGCCATGGCCGTGCTCCGGGAGGCCGGGCGCCTGGCCTGCGGGCGGAGAGGGCCGAGAAGGCTGCAGGTAGGAGCCGGGGCCACTGCGCTCCCATGGGCGTCCCTCCCGCGTTGGCATCACTGTAAAGCGGGCTCAGACCATCTTTTTTTTAATTAATATTTTTGCCATAGCGTAAGCAGCAGGTGGGTGGTGGTGAAGACCCTAACTCCTGCATGATAGAAGGAAGTTCGAGTCCAGGGTCAGGCTGCTTGTTTCCTCACTTTTTTTCCTCTTTCTCTGGTCAAATTAAAAAATGATAATATTAAAATTAAATTAAAATCGTTCTACAATTTTTTGGGGGGGGAATGAGGATTTTGCTATAGGGCACAAGTGCTTGCCAGAAAGACAGAAAGACAGAAAGCGAGAAATCACCCCCCAGGGGGGATGGCCACACCACAATCCCTTCTCCTCCATTCTCCTCTCGGGATCTTGGGCACGCACGCACACGCGCCCGATGTGAGTTTAAGCCACCAGGTTCGGGACTCGAACCACAGTCAACTACGTGGGATTCCAGCGACATAGCCATCATGCTAACTGCTGTTCTCTTTTATCTTTGCTGTTGGGCACAAGAGAAAGCTAGAGGGAGAGAGATGGAAAGTGAGAAATCACCCCCTTGGCGGGGGCAGGGGCAGATGCCCATGCCACAATCCCTTCTCCATTCTCTTCTGGGGACTTCAGGCACACACACACACACACACACACACACACACACACGTCCATTGTGTTTACGCTGTCGAGTCTGGGACACAAGCTGTGGGGTCCAATGGATCCACCATGCCACCTGCTGGCCCAGTGCTCAGACCACCTGTCATAGGCCCAGCTGCTGCTTCACAGGGTGAGGCCAGGTGGGAGGCCCAGGTTCAATTCCTGGCTCACCCTATAGGCCGGTGCACCTGATGGTGCAAGTGGCGGTCGGTGGGCAATGCCGGAGCCACGTGGGCAGCCTAGGTTCGAGTCCTTGTGCACCTGAACACCCCAGGGATACGCTCCCATACCTGTGATCCTGGCTGGCTAGGGGGAGGGTAACTGTGGTGACACCTGTCCAGGGTGACTGTTTCTCTCTCTCTCTTTCTCTCGGTTATGAAGAATGAAGTCAGGCGGGAACCAGCAGTTAGCATAATGGCTATGTCGCTGGACTCCCACGTAGTCGACCGCGGTTCATGTCCCCAACCCAGTGGCTTAAAACCCACGCCGGGCGCGTGTGTGTGTGCCCAAGATCCTAGGAGGAGAATGGAGGAGAAGGGATTGCGGCGTGACCATCCCCTCTGGGGGGTGATTTCTCATTTTCTGTCTCTCTGTCTCTCTCTGTCTGGTGACCGCACGCGCCTTATAGTAAAAAACCTCTCAAAAGAAAATAAAAGAAAGAAGTCAGGCCAACTATGTGATACATTTATTTATTTATTTACTAATATAATAAAAAGGGGGAAGGGGGGACCAGCAGGTGGCGTGGTGGTTAAGGCACTGGACACTCCCACATGGCCGACCAGGGTTCAAGTCCTGAATCTCTCCTGCTTTCTCGCTTCCTCTCTTACTCTCACCCTCTGTCTCTCTCTGGTCAAATGAAAATTAATTAATTAATTAAGTTAAATACAATAATCCTTTTTAAAAATATATATATATAATTAAAATTAGTTATTAAAGAAAAGATTGCAGGGACCAGCAGTTAGCGTAATGGCTATGTCGCCAGACTCCCATGTAGTCGACCGCGGTTTGAGTCCCGGACCTGGCAGCTTGCTTTCTCACTTTCTATCTCTTTCACATTCTGTCTCTCTCTCTGGTCAAATGAAAATTAATTAATTAATTAAGTTAAATACAATAATCCTTTTTAAAAATATATATATATAATTAAAATTAGTTATTAAAGTAAGGATTGCAGGGACCAGCAGTTAGCGTAATGGCTATGTCGCCAGACTCCCATGTAGTCGACCGCGGTTTGAGTCCCGGACCTGGTGGCTTAAACTCATGCCAGGCGCATGTGTGTGTGTGCCCAAGATCCCAAGAGGAGAATGGAGGAGAAGGGATTGCGGCGTGGCCATCCCCCCCGGGGGGGTATTTCTCGCTTTCTGTCTCTCTGTCTCTCTCTGTCTGGCAAGCGCACGCACGCCCTATAGCAAAAACCTCTCCCCCCAAAAAATAAATAAACAGAGTAAGCATTGCAGTCCCTCCAGAAACGACAGAAGGCATTGAGCTCTGGGAGACCCTCCCTGTCACATCCGCTCTGTGTCCCCAGCAGGTACGGACAGTCCCAGCGCCCAGAGTCACCCAGTAGAGCTGCCTAAAGGAGCCAACACCCCATCGGAAAAGCTTTACCGGTAAGTAAGATCTCACTCTGTCTACACCATAGCCGTCAGGTGGCGGCACTGTTTCCAACAGTTCAGGGAAGCCTGTGCCCTAAACCCAGGTCAAGATGGCCCCGAGTAAGTCTCCCAGCGGCTGTTCGCAGCGAAGAGATGCAGAGTTTCTGGCATCTGGTCTCTGCTACTCTGCACTAGAATGACAGCGTGTCATCTGCCCAGGAGAGAGGCGGGTCAGTTCAGTTTGCATAGGATTTTTCTTTCTTTTTTTTTTTTTTTTTTTTTTTTTTTTTTTTTGAAGTTTGCCAGGAGACAGGTACACTCGCCAGAGAGAGACAGAGAGAGAGAGAGAGTGAGAAATCACCTCCCAGGGGGGTGACCCATGTTGCAGTCCCTTCTTCTCCATTCTCAAATTAGAATTTTGGACATAGACACACACGTGCTTGGGGTTTTATCATTTTGTTTTGTTTTTCAATAGTTATTTATTTTATGTCATTCCATTTGGTTCGGTTTGTTTCTGTTGATTTTCATTTATTTATTTATTTTAGAGAGGTTTTTGCTATAGGGCACGTGCACTCGCCAGAAAGACAGAGAGAGACAGAGAGACAGAAACTAAGAAATCCCCCTCCGGGGGAGATGGCCACACCACAATCCCTTCTCCTCCATTCTCCTCTCGGGATCTTGGGCACGCACGCACATGGGCCCGGCGTGAGTTGAAGCCACCAGGTCTGGGACTCGAACTGTAGTCGACTACGTGGGAGTCCAGTTATGTAACCATTCCAGCATCTGCTGGTCCCCCTTTTTGCTTAATTTGACCACAGAGACAGAGAGACAGAGAAAGGGAAAGTGAGAAAGCAAGACACCAGGTCCGGGACTCGAATCGCGGTCACCCATGTGGGAATCGAGCACCTTGAACCACCACACCACCGGCCAGCCCCCCCCGCATTGTGTTTTCTAAGCCGTCGGGTCTGGGACTCAAACCGCGCAGTCAGCCACATGGGATCCACACACCTTAACCACCACACCACTGGCTAGCGCCCAGAGAATTCTTTTTATGGCCAACAATGGTGGACGTTGGTGGGTGGCACCCAGGGAGTCCTGGCATGCACCAGGCCTAGTTAAACAGTACTCTCTTCTTTTTTATTTTTATTTATTTTAGTTTTTATGTTTTATAAGATTTTTTTTCCATAGGGTATTTGGAACTCACTGGAGAGAGACAGAAAAAGTGAGAAATCAACACCCAAGGGGGGGGGGTGACCACACCACATTCCTTTTCCTCTATTATTTTCTTGGAATTTGGGGCATGCACACACTCACCCAATGTAATTTTCAAGTCTCCAGGTCTAGGATTCGAAGCACAATAGGCCATGTGGGAGTCCAGCGCCTTAACCACCATGCCACCTGTTGGGCCCCCAAAGATATATATATTTTTTTTTTTTTGAGAGGTTTTTGGAGATGTTTGCTATGGGGCACGTGCACTCTACAGAGAGAGACAGAGAGACAGAAAGCAAGAAATCACCCCCCAGGGGGGATGGCCACACCGCAATCCCTTCTCCTCCATTCTCCTCTCGCGATCTTGGGCACGCACGCACACGTGCCTGGCTTGAGTTTAAGCCACCCAGTCCAGGACCTGAAATATGGTCGACTACATGGGAGTCCAGCGGCGTAGCCATTACGCCAATTGCTAGTCCTGGTATTTTTTTAAAAAAAAATTATTTTATTTAACTTTATTTATTTTAATTTGACTAGAGAGGGACAGAGAGAGAGAGGAAGGGGAGAGAAAGTGGGAAAGCAAATCTCCATATCTGGGACTCGAACCGCTGTTGTCCATGTGGAAGTCCAACGCCCTTAACCACCATGCCACCTGCTGGCCTTGCAAACGTGTATGTTTTAAATCAACTATTTTTTCAATCCAAAGGGGGCAAAAGAACAGAAGTGCATTACCCTATTGCCTTGTGTGTGTGGTGGGGGGGAGAATCCTTCCCCCAAAAGTGATCCCAAGGGGCCTCTGAGCCGCATCCCGCTCCCCAGGGCCTGACTCCCCAGGTCGGCGGGTCGCGCCCCAGGAGCGCGTTAAGTTTATACAGGTTCTCCCTTTCAGCTGCTCAGTGCTAGATTTCTCATTTGACTGCTCTGAGGAGTTCGATATTAACGCTTTTGAGGACATCATTGCTTTCTATGAAAGCAAAAAGTAAGTAGAAGCAAAGGGCCTTCGAACCCGAGCCCAGGGAGGCATAGCCAAGCGGAGCGTCCCACCTCCCCTGGGGACGCAGCGCAGGAGCCATGGAGATTCGGAAGCCGCAACTGGCGCTCCGCGAGCCAGAGATGCCCCAGCCTGCAGGGGGCGCTCTTGCCACATTTGGCCGAATCTCGAGCGGTGAGGGGTGGGGTGAAACGTTAGGCCTGGTTCTGAGCTGGGACAGGTCTGGGTGTGGAGGTGTAAGGTGACCTCTTGTCCTTGCCCTGTGCCTCCCTGGAGGGCGAGGCAGCGCAGGTAAGGGCAGCCGGTGGGGCACGAGGCATGGTGGTGCATGGGACACGGGGCACGGGCACCACCCATCGGGCGCGTCCTGGAGCACGGCCCGGAGCCGAAACATGCAACTGAAATCAAAAAGAATAAGGCATCGTTCAAAAAAAAAAAGATCATCACAGAACGGTCCCTGGCAGCAGTTCTGTCAAAGTCACTCGGGTCACCTAGAGTGTCTTCAGGTCCAGAGCGTTTGATTGACACCTCTAAGCCGTCTGGGTTAATTGAGCTGGTTTTCTTTTCTTTTTTCCTTTTTCTTTTTGAGAGGGTTTTGCTATAGGGCACATGCACTCGACAGAGACAGAAAGCGAGAAATCACCCCCCAGGGGGCATGGCCACGCCATAATCCCTTCTCCATCCTCCTCTTGGAATCCTGGGCACGCACGCACCCGCGCCCAACATGAGTTTAAGCCACCGGGTCCGGGACTCGAACCGCGGTGGAACGCATGGGAGTTCAGCGACGTAGCCATTACGCCATCTGTTGGTCCCAGCAGTCTTAGTTCTCATATACTAGTGACAGTCTGGGCCAGAACCCACGGTAGTTGAACAAAATGAAACACACAAGATTGACCTCTTTTTTTAAAGAAAAAGAAAATTATATTTTTCTGCTCTGGGGCTCATGTGCTCACCAGAGAGACAGAAAGCGAGACATCACCCCCCAGGAGGGGATGGCCACACTGCAATCCTTCCTCCCCCCATTCTCCTCTTGGGATTTTGGGCACACAGACACACACATGTGCCCAGTATGTTTTAAGCTGCCGGGTCCAGGACTCGAACCATGGGAGTCTAGCGACGTAACTGACCAGCCCTCTGCTGGTCCCAGTTTTTCCCGTGGAGACCTGTTAGTCGCCTTCTCTGAGTAGCCCCTTTAAAAATGCCACAAGGCTCTTCAAACAAGACCTTTTGCAGGGATCCGGGAGACTTTGTTGCAAAGTCCTCTTGTCCCAAAGCACAGTCCCCTGCGCCCCCAGAGCTGGGGACTGTGTCGCTTCCCTTCCAAACAAGGGAGGGAGGGACAGCTTCAAGTTTCAGCGACACCTCCAGCTGCATGCTTCAGCTCCAACGGCCTGGGGACGCCCCGATGGAGCTGAGGACCCCGAGGTGGTGGGCCTGCAGCTCTAACTCCATCTTCTCTCTGTCACTGCGTTTCCCGCCCCCCTCCCCACCTCCCCTCAGTGACTTGCATAATCAAATCATCAAGAGCCTCAAAGGATTGCCCTGGCAGGGCGAGGACCCCCGTAGGCTCCTCCAGTCCCTCGGTCGACTCCAGAAACCCCGCGCCTTCTTCCTGTGAGTCCCCCACTTCACCGTGGGCTCCCCCCCACAAGTGCAACGACCCCGTTACCCCCTCCTGCTCCCGGGACACCCCAGGGGACCTGCAGGCTTCTCTTGTTGAATGAAACATGGAAAAAAAAAAAAAAAAA
>NW_006159676.1:3160016-3162249 GCF_000334495.1 Tupaia belangeri chinensis | reverse complement strand
CACCTGGCGGCCGGTGCTCCACTTCAGCTTTGCAGGATTGCCGAACCCCAGAAGCAGCGAGTTTTCTGTCCCCTAAGTGTATCTCCGCATCCCCCCACCTGGCTTGCAGAGCAAAGCTTGCTCCCTGTCCCCCTAAACCAGCCTGGCTGCCTTAGGCTTGCAGAAAAGCCCTCCAAGGTAGGCTGGCTCTGGGCAGGTGGTTGAAAAACCCGGATGTCATTTACACCAGGCTTGGGCCCCCGTCCACTGGCGCACCACGTGACCTGAGTACGCCTGGATTCCAGCCTTCAGCAGCCCGTGCAGAGGCAGGCTTGCTGACAGGGAAGCTCATACCCACCCCGAAGCCAGTTTTGTTTTGTTTTGTTTTGTTTTAAGAATTATTTATTTCCATTTGTTTTGTTATTGTTTGTTTTTTTTTTTTTCTTTATTTGACGAGAGAGAGAGAAAGGGAAAGTGAGAAAGCAAGCCACACAGGTCTGGGACTTGAACCCCAGTCAGCAATGTGGGAGTCCAGCGCCTTTAACCACCACGCCACCTGCCGCCCCCATGGGTTTCTTGAGGGCAGTAGATGGAGGATTTCTGATTTTTAAACCATTCAGCCAGTCTATGTCTCTTGATTCGAGAATTTAATCCATTTACATTCAACGTTATTATCGATATTTCCGGACTTGTCTCTACCATTAAGTTGGCTATATTCCTGGTTGTTTTTGTTCTATAATTGCTGTCTGTCTTTA
The DNA here is from genome assembly GCF_000334495.1 of Tupaia belangeri chinensis. Classification (NCBI taxonomy): domain Eukaryota; kingdom Metazoa; phylum Chordata; class Mammalia; order Scandentia; family Tupaiidae; genus Tupaia; species Tupaia belangeri. The sequence continues at coordinate 3,161,515 of NW_006159676.1, read as the reverse complement.
GTTTTCTTGGTATAGTACTCCTTTCAGAATTTCTTGAAGAGCTGGTCTGGAGTTGGTAAATTCTTTCAGGCTTTGTTTATCTGAGATTGTTCTTATATGCTTTTCCCATATGAAAGATAATCTTGCCAGGTATAGTATTCTTAGTTGAAATTGTTTTTCATTTAACACTTCGAATACATTTCCCCATTCCTTCCTTGCTTATATTGTATCTGATGAGCAGTCAGATGTTAGCCTAATGGGCTAGCCTTTGTTTGATTTGTCATTTCTCTCTTGCCAATCTTAGTAAATTTTCTTTGCCTGTGGTTTTGGACAATCAAGCTATGATGTGCCATGGAGAGAATCTTCTTGGATTGATTCTACTTGGGGCTCTTTGTATTTCTTGTGTCTGGATGTTTAAATGCCTCTCTAGATTTGGAAAGCTTTCTTCCAGAATTTCATGGAATAGATTATCAATGCCTTTATTAGTTTCTTCACCTTCTGGTATGTCAATTATTTTGGTGGGGATGGTCATGCCGCCATCCCTTCTCCTCCATTCTCCTCTCGGGATTTTGGGCACGCACGCACACACGCCCAGTGTGATTTTTCAAGCCACCGGGTCTGAGACTCGAACCATGTAGACAACCACGTGGGATCCAGCGCCTTAACCTCCACGCCACCTGCTGGCTATCCACAGACATTGCATCCATCGACCTCTCCATAGCAATCCATGCATCGTGCGTATTTTGCTTTATACACAACGCTGGCACCTCCAAATAGCCCCAGGACCAAAGGGCGTGTTAATTTAGGGACAGTCGTACTCAGCGTCCAGCTGCCAGCATGCACGGAAGGTCGCTAAAGCAAGCTGCTGTTCCCATGTAGGCAGGACCCCGTGGGGTCTTTGGAGAGGAGGGGACAACAGCCGTGTCGTTGCACTTGTGTCTGTCCACTGACCACTGACCACTGCGCCCTCCGTCTCTCGGTCTAACCTGCAAGGCGTGGCTTTGCCCAACTAACCCAAATCCGGACGCCGTGTGTTCTTTTTTTTTTTGATTCACCAAAACCGTTTTTTAATATCTTGACAGGAGAAGTAAAGGTATCAAACAAAGGCAGATCATTCCAAAGGTAAAACCCACGGGGTACTTCCTAGCATCTCTTCACTTTTTGGCCTGTCTCAAGAGCTCGGGGGCTCACGGCGCTGATCTGAAACCCCGGGCTGAGGGGCGGAGGGCTGGGCGGGGCTTTTAAACTTCTGCAGCTTTTTTTGTTTTTCATCCTTTGCTCTTCTGTCTTGTTTTCCAAAAAAAAACAAATGTTCTCATGCTTGTTTGTTTTGGGGTTTTTTTTTGGAGAGGTTTTTGCTCTAGGGCGTGTGTGCTCACCAGACAGACAGAGAGAGACAGAGAGACAGAGAGTGAGAAATCACCCCCCAGGGGGGGATGGTCACGCCGCAATCCCTTCTCCTCCATTCTCCTCTCGGGATCTTGGGCACGCACGCACACGCGCCAGGCGTGAGTTTAAGT
>NW_006159676.1:3159436-3160000 GCF_000334495.1 Tupaia belangeri chinensis | reverse complement strand
CGTCAGTCAACTGCATGGGAGTCGAGCAACATAGCCATGACGCCAACTGCTGGCCCCCATTTTGTTTATTTTTTTAAGGGTTTTGCCGTAGGGTATGTGCACTCACGGGAGACAGAGACAGAGGGAAAGTCGCTGGAGAGACAGAGAGAGAGAAGGAAAGTGAGAAATCATCCCTCAGTGGGGATGTCCGTATTGCAATCCTTTCTCCATTCTCCTCCTGGGGTTTTGGGCGCACACACATGCACCCATGTGATGACTTGAACCATGGATGGCCATGTGGGGGTCCAGGGCTTTAACCACCATGTCGCCTGCTGGTCCCCCTTCTCCTCTAGTCTTCTCTTTGGATTTTAGGCTCTTAACAGCGTGATTTTCAAGTCACTGGGTCTGGGACTCATACCTTAGAGTTGGCCGTGTGGGATGCAGTCCCTAAAACTAAACTATACACCACCTGCTGGTCTTTTTTTGCTTTTCTTTTTTTTTTTTTTTTTTGGGGGTTTTTGTTTTTGTTTTTTTTTGTTTTTTTTTTTTTTTTTTTTTTTTTTTTTTTGGGGTTTTTTTTTTTTG
>NW_006159676.1:3157581-3158220 GCF_000334495.1 Tupaia belangeri chinensis | reverse complement strand
GAAATCACCCCCTAGGGGGGGATGGTCACGCCGCAATCCCTTCTCCTCCATTCTCCTCTCGGGATCTTGGGCACGCACGCACACGCGCCAGGCGTGAGTTTAAGTCACCGGGTCCGGGACGCGAACCGCAGTCAACTGCATGGGAGTCGAGCAACATAGCCATGACGCCAACTGCTGGCCCCCATTTTGTTTATTTTTTTAAGGGTTTTGCCGTAGGGTATGTGCACTCACGGGAGACAGAGACAGAGGGAAAGTCGCTGGAGAGACAGAGAGAGAGAAGGAAAGTGAGAAATCATCCCTCAGTGGGGATGTCCGTATTGCAATCCTTTCTCCATTCTCCTCCTGGGGTTTTGGGCGCACACACATGCACCCATGTGATGACTTGAACCATAGATGGCCATGTGGGGGTCCAGGGCTTTAACCACCATGTCGCCTGCTGGTCCCCCTTCTCCTCTAGTCTTCTCTTTGGATTTTAGGCTCTTAACAGCGTGATTTTCAAGTCACTGGGTCTGGGACTCATACCTTAGAGTTGGCCGTGTGGGATGCAGTCCCTAAAACTAAACTATACACCACCTGCTGGTCTTTTTTTGCTTTTCTTTTTTTTTTTTTTTTTGGGGTGATTTTTTCTAAAGGGCGGGC
>NW_006159676.1:3155762-3157389 GCF_000334495.1 Tupaia belangeri chinensis | reverse complement strand
TAACTGCTGGTCCCCTTTTTTTCTTTTTCTGAAGAGAGATTTTTGCTATAGGGTGCGTGCACCTGCACGAGAGACAGAGAGATAGAAAGCCAGAAATCACCCCCCCAGGGGGGGTTAGCCACGCCGCAATCCCTTCTCCTCCATTCTCCTCTCGGGATCTTGGGCACGCACGCACACATGCCAGGTCTGAGTTTTAGGCCACTCAGTCCAAGACTCAAACCATGTGGGAGTCCAGTGCCTTAACCACTGTGCCACCTGCTGCTCCCCCCCCGCCCCCATTGGCCCTCTGAATGCCCATTTTTTGTTTCGTTTATGAGACGCATTTTTGGTGAACTTTGGGAAGACCCCTCATCAGTGTTCAGTACGTCAGGGACCGTCGTAGGCTTCACCCCCTTGCACACACGTGAACAGCTCGCATGTCCATATCTGCAATTGGTGGAACCCACAGACGTGGACCCCGCGAACACAGCGGACGGCCGTCCAGTGCGCAGACGGCTCGTGACGTTTGCCAAAGAGGGAGAACAGCCTCTCGGTCTAGTCTGCAGACGGGGCGGGGCTCGTTCCTCTTCTCAGCTGACCGTGTTGGTTGGCACATGGGGCGGCCCCACCCACTGGGCTCTCGCCGTTCATGGTTCAAATACCACGAATGGTGATGAGCTGTGCAGACAGAGGGCTGGGCTCAGCACCCGCTTCACCCCAGGGAGGAGACAATGGTGTAGGCACTCAGGCCCTAAAAGAGGCGGCCATCAGCACTCTCTGCTAGAGCCAGCGCCGTCTGTAGGGGGCAGCCCAGGCTCCTTCACCAAGCCCACCAGTCCCGCCCTCCATCTGCCCGTGGGGGCTCTGGAAGGGCAGGCCAGACCCTATCTATCTATCCTAGAACCTGCTGGACTCCAAGTCCTTGAAACTCATCATCAGCATGACCCTCCAAGACCGCACCACCAAATCTCTGCTACACGACCGCACCACCAAATCTCTGCTGCACCTGCACAAGAAGAAGAAACCACCAAGCATCAGTGCCCAGTTCCAGGTAGGCGGACAGGGACAGGCTCGCATTGCCCAGATGGCCCCCGAGAAGCAAAATGACTGAATTAAAAGAGTCGAAGGTTAGCATGTTCCTTCAGGTGACCACTGACCTCTATGTCCTTTTGGCCATGTTTCCCTTTTTCCCTTGGCCACCAGGAAGCTCGAAGAAAACCTCTCCCTTAGGTTTGTTCACCAGCTTTAACACTCACTGTTAGCTTTTTCATTCCTTCCGGCTTTTCTTCATCTGAGTCTTCTGTTCCCACCGGAGCATTTTAGTAATTATCTTATGCGGGAGCATTGCAGTTCTTTCTTGGAAACAGCAGGCCAGAGACCGAAATCACTGCCTCTGTGGTCTCTTCTGAGTCTGACACGTGCTTTGTTTTTGCAGATTTCGTTTGTTGTCTTTTAGTGTTTTGCCATAGGGCACCTGTGCTTGCCAGAAACAGAGAGAGTGAGAAGTCACCTCCTGGGGGGGTGACCACACCATATTCCCTTGTATTTCATTTTCCTCTTCGGATTCTGGGCATGCACGCACACACGCACACACACACACACACACACACACACTGTTGGCATGGTTTTTTTGGTTTTTTTTTTTTTT
>NW_006159676.1:3147737-3155680 GCF_000334495.1 Tupaia belangeri chinensis | reverse complement strand
ACCCCCCAGGGGGGATGGCCACGCCGCAATCCCTTCTCCTCCATTCTCCTCTCGGGATCTTGGGCACGCACGCACACGCGCCTGGCATGAGTTTAAGCCACCGGGTCCGGGACTCAAACTGTAGTCGGCTACATGGGAGTCCAGTGACATAGCCATTACGCCAACTGCTGGTCCCCTGGCATGGTTTTCAAACTACCGGGTCCTGGGCTTGAACCTGTGGTCAGCCATGTGGGATCTAGTGTCTGGCCCCTGGCCCGTTTTTTATGTTTGTTTTTTTTTTTTTTAAAGATTTTTGCTGTAGGGTGCATGCACGTGCCTGAGAGACAAGAGAGAAAAAGTGAGAAATCACCCCCAGGGGGATGGCCATACCACAATCCCCTCCCCTCCATTCTCCTCTCAGGATTGTGGGCGTGCACGCACACACACCCAGCATGAGTTTCAAGCTTTCCTGGTCCAGGATTCAAACCATGGTCAACCATGTGAGAGTCCAGGACTTTAAACACTGTGCCACCTGCTAGCATCCCCCCACCCCCCCCACACACACACACACACACACGCTTGTTTGAAATCCCTGAAAGGAATTTATTTGCTGTCACCCTGGCGCACCTCCCACCCGAGTCACCGATGCGGTCTGGGTGGTCCTGGGGCCACGGGGAGTTCCCAGGGGTGGCCCCACATCGCATCAGAACGTGCAGCCGCGGCCCTGCTCATCCCACAGCGTCTGGGGTCTGCCTCCAGGCACCCTCCTCCGGCTGGTCCCAACAGGTGACCTGGCAAGCAGGTGCTCTGGGTGTCCCTGGCTGAGCATGGACTTCCGTTCCTTGTTTCCCCAGACATCCCTTAACAAGCTCTTGGAGGCGCTGGGCAAGGCCGAGCCCTTCTTCATCCGCTGCATCCGCTCCAACGCTGAGAAGGTGAGTGAACCCCCCGTGTCAGGGAGGTGAGACCCTGCACCTCACCCCAGCGGTCCAGGATCGTCCTGGGAGCCACAGGGTGCCAGGAAGCACCTTGGCCCTCTGGATGCAACCACCTACCCTCCGGTCATTCCCTCCCACTTGTCCTCTAAGCCCGCCAGCGTGACAGCCAGGCCCCTGAGCTCTGGGCTCGAAACCCACCGGGGTAGCCTCACGTCCAGGCTCTCCTCCCCTCTCCCTGCTCCTCCAGGGGCAAGCGTCTTCCCAGGTCCCCGTGGGCGCCTCAGCTGCTTTCTCCTCCTCTCTGTGCTCCTTGACCATTCCGTCCTCAGCCCTCAAGGCTCTGTCCCCTCTCTCTCTGTCGGGACACCTCCCATGGGGCCCGACTCCCGCCCCCAACACTCACTCGGATGCCTTCAGACAGCAATAAGCTCAGCATGGGTTTACTGTGGGGCCTTTTCTTTTTAAGTTTAAGAGTTAGTGATATGGGGCCCGCAGGTGGTGTGCTGGTAAGGCACTGGACTCCCACATGACCAACCACAGTTCAAATCCTAGACCTGGTAGCTTGCTTTCTCGCTTTCTCTCTGTCTCTTTCTCTGTCTCTGTCTCTCTTATTGCTTTAAGAATTATTTAATTTTATTTATACACTCAGTCATTTTCTTTTGCCCAGAGAGAATGAAGGTGAGAAAGCAAGCCACCAGGTCCGAGGCTCGAACCGCAGTCAACCATGTGGGAATATCTTGCGCCTTAACCACCACACCCCCTGTTGACCTGTCTTTCTCTCTCTTTTTCCCTCTCTCTCTCTCTCTGGCCCAATTAAAAAACAATAATAATAATAAATAATTATCTGGGGGGGAAAAAGACTTACTAGCATGATTTTTTTCATTATTTATTCATTCATTTATTTTAATTTGACCAAAGAGAGGCAGAGAGCAAGAGAGAGGATAAGTGAGAAAGCAAGCCACCAGGTTCGGGACTCAAACCATGATCGGCCACGTGGGGGTGTCCAGTGCCTTAACCACCACGCCACCTGCTGGTCCCGCATGATTTATTTTTTAATTTGACCAGAGAGAGGAAGAAAGGGAAAAGAAGAAAGCAAACCTCCAGGTCTGGAACTCAGACAACGGCCTACCATGTGGGAGTCCAGCATCCCAATCACCCTGCCATGTGCTGGCCCTGGGCTTTTTTTTTTTTTTTTTTTTTTAGAGGTTTTTGTCTCTGGGCGTATGCACTGGGCAGAGGGAGAGAGAAACAGAGACAGTGAGAAGGGAAGTGAAAAATCACCCTCCAGGAGGATGGCCATTCCGCCATCCCTTCTCCTTCTGGGATCTTAGGCATGCACACACATGTGCCCGGCATGATTTTCAAGCACCGGGTCCGGGACTCGAACTGCGGTCAGTCATGTGGGAATCCAGTGATATAACTGCTATGCCACCTTAAAGTTTATGTGTTTCTCTCATGAGCAAGAGAGAGAGAGGAAGAGGAAGCACCCCAATAGGGTTCTGTGCCACAATCCACCCTCCTTCTTAGTCGGCCTGAATCGTAAGCATGCATATGCACCTAACATGTACCGTGAGGTCCCGGGACACGAACCGAGGACCTTCCTGTGATGGTCCAGTTGCATTACCACTGTGCCACTTGATCCTGGATTTTTGTTTTGTCCTGTTTTGTTTTGTCAATTTGCTATAGGATGCATGCACTCACCAAAGAGCAACAGAGAGACAGGGGCCAGCAGGTGGCGTGGTGATTAAGGGTGCTGGACTCCTATGTGGCCAACTGTGGTTTGAGTCCCAGACCTGGTGGCTTGCTTTCTCACTTTCCCTCTCCCTCCCGCTCGCCCGCGCTCTCTCTCTCGCACGTGCGCTCTCTCTCTCTCTCTCTCTCTCTCTCTCTCGCTCTGTGCCTCTCTGGTCAAGTTAAATAAATAAATGGATAAATAAAGTTAAATAAAATGATTCTTTAAGAAAACCGGGGGGTGCGGGGGACACTGAGAAAGCAATCGTCCAGCAGGGAGTGCCCACCCCATAATTTCATCTCCTCCATTTCCCCCTTAGATTTTGGGCAAACAGACACACACACACGGTATGTTTTTCAAGCCACCAGATCTGGGACTCGATCCACACAGCAACATGGGAGCCAGTTACCTTAACCACTATGACACTGGCTGGCCCACCTGGGCCCTTTTTTATAAAAGGAACTCTTTGCAGGCACCAGACAGTGACCCAGGAGTAAAATACGACACTGCAGGGCAATCTCAGCTGGAAAGGTTCCCATGTGATGTCTGGAGACCTCCCTGCATGCACCAGGCATGGGAATGCCTGTGATCCAGGACCCGCTGAAGGCTGGGGGTGGATCATGGCATGGGGGGGGTGCTGTCTCTGTTTCTCTATCTCTTGCACTCATGGAACAAATAAATAGATGAACTTTATAGAAAGCTCTTTTTCAGCAAATGGTCCAAGCAAGGCTATAAGAAATAGCAGGCATCTCCAGGGAAGATACTTGAATCTGAATAATGTAAGAGATGAGAGATTGGGGCCAGCAGGTGGTGTGGTGGTTAAGGCACTGGACACTCCCACATGGTTGACCATGGTTCAAGTCCTGGACCTGGCGGCTGGCTTTCTCACTTTCCTTCTCTCTGTGTGTCTGTCTTTCCCTGGTCAAATGAAAATAAATGAATGAATAAATAAAATTAAATAATTCTTTTAAAGCAAAAAAAGAGAGATGAGAGATTTATTCAGCTCTCACTTTGAGGTTCAGAGTCCAGGGCCACATCTGTGTCATAAAAGGTCAGGGACCTTAGCAAAGCTCAGTGTGGTTGGTACCCTTGAGGGTCTCTGTCTGCCTCGTTCCCTCCTTCTATAAACCTACCAGGCCCCACCCTAACCATCCAATCACTAATCTCCTCCTAAAGTCCCCATCCTTCAACACCCTTGGACAGTTTTTACCCTTTTAATCCCGTTACATCAAATCTCAACACATGAGTTGTCAGGGTGTCCCTGACAACTCGTTTGTATATGGACTCCCAAGCAACAGTTGTCGCATGGCAGCTGGTACCTCAATCTCACTCTCCTCTCCCCACCCTGTAGCAGGCTTGGAAGTCATGTCGGGCATGGGCATGTGTCCTGATCGCTCACACGTTTGTTTCAGAAAGAGCTATGCTTCGACGAGGAGCTGGTTTTGCAGCAGCTGCGCTACACGGGAATGCTGGAGACCGTGCGCATCCGGAGGTCAGGCTACAGCGCCAAGTACACGTTCCAGGTGAGCCTCAAGTACACATACATGCACACATGTATCCACCTATGAACCAACAGAGGTTCTAGCCAGCCGGCTTCCTCTTACAAAAAGAGTACCTCTCTGGAGTATAAGTGTGGCCATTTTCTTTATACTGGAGTGTCTTTACTGCAACACTGTCCATATTTGAACTGGATTATTTTTTGTCATGGTGTGATACATATTTCTTTTTGGTTTTTTTATTTTATTTTATTTTTTTTTTAAGAAAGAGATCATCCCCCAGGGGGAATAGCCACACTACAATTTCTTCTCATCCATTCTCTGGGATTTTGGGCCTGCACACACACATACCTGGCAGTATGGGTTTTAAGTCTCCGGATCCAGAACTCAAACTGTAGTCGACTACACAGGAGGCCAGCGACATAAACATTACGCTATCTGCTGGTCCCAGTGTGGGGCATATTTCTTCAGCAAGGGTGGCTGGGCCCAAACCAAATCTGGAAAGGTACAGAGTATTAAAGCAAGCCAGCAAGAAAGGAGTACACAAGCAATTACGTTCAGAACCTGCCCCTCAGTGAACATCTTCTGCAGTAGATATTTTTATACCCAGCTCTTTTACCTTCACAAATACTGACAAGAGGATCCTTGTGCCTTTGTTTTTTTTGGTTTTGGTTCTTGTTTTTGCTAGAGGCTGTGTATATACCAGAGAAAGAAAGTACCCTTCCATGGGGCCTGGTCACCCTTTAATCTGTTCTCCATTTCTCCCTCCTTGTGGGATTTCAAGCATGCATGCACATGCACCCAGCATGTTTTTCAAGCCGCTAGGTCTAGGTCTCCAGCCGTATAGTCAGGCATGTGGGATCCAGTTGTCCTAATCACCAGACTATGGACTGACCTAAATACTTTTTACTTTTTTTTTTTTAAATGTTTATTTATCTCTTTCTCTCCCTCTACCCCCATCAGTTTGTCTTTCTTCATCTCTTTTCTCATTTAAAAAAAATACAAGTAAAAAGGCTTGTATCAGACCAGCAGGTGGTGTGAAGGATAAGATGCCTGGAGGTTAAGATCCCACATGGCCAATGCCTAGACCCAGCAGCTTGAAAATCGTGCTGGGTACATGTGCGTGCATGCCCCAAATCCCAAGAGAATAAAGAAGAAAGGTTTACGACATGGTCATTCCCCTTGAGGGGTGGCGATTTCTCACTTTCCCCTCTCTCTTTCTCCAGTGAGCGCACACACCCTGTAGCGAATGTTAAAAATCAATAAATCAATAGATTTAGACTTTTTCCCAAAACACGAAAATCTTAATTTTTTTTTTAGTACTATTTCCATAAGATCAAACCTTAGCTCGATCAGGGAATCCCTAGGGCAGAAACGCTCACACGAATTCTCCTTTGTCCACCACATCACGTAGGACTTCACGGAGCAGTTCCAGGTGCTGTTGCCCAAGAATGCCCAGCCCTGCAGGGACGTCATCGCCGCCCTCCTGGAGAAGATGAACATAGACAAGAAGAGCTACCAGATCGGCAAGACCAAGGTCAGAACCCCCCAGGGCAACTGCAGACCCGAACCCCACCTTCTACTACACCCAGACACCAGGGAGCTGCCTGCTCCCTTGGAAGGCCTCACCTGACATACCCCCGCCCCTTACAACTTCTCAACCAGTTCATCAGAGTTGCCTTAGGATCTTAGGATCCCCAAGAGAATTAAAAACAGATGTGCTATGGGACCAGCAGGTGACGTGGTGGTTAAGGTGCTGGACACTCTCACATGGCCGACCACGGTTCTAGTCCCAGACCTAGTGGCTTGCTTTCTCACTTTCCCTCTCTTTCTCTGGGTGTATGTGTCTCTCTCTGGTCAAATTAAATGAATGAATGAGGGACCAGCAGATAGCGTAAAGGCTAAGTCGCTGGACTCCCATGTATGTTACCGTGGTTCAAGTCCCGGACCCGGTGGCTGGAACTCACACCCGGTGCGTGTGCATACGTGCCCAAGATCCAGAGAGGAGAATGGAGGAGAAGGGATTGCTGAGTGGCCATCACCCCTGGTGGATGATTTCTTGCTTTCTGTCTCTCTCTGTCTCTCAGGTGAGCGCACACGCCCTATACCCCCCCCAAAAAAATCTCTCCAATAAATAAATTCTTTTAAAAAGGAACAAAAACAGATGTATTCACTGACATGTGTTCACAGCAGCCCTGTTCACCACAAGTAAAAGCTGGAGACAACCCAAATGTTCCTCAGTTAGTGAGTGGATAAACCAAATGCGGTATGTCCATGCAATGGAATATAACGCAGTCATGAAAAGGGATGGGTCTCTGGCATAGGCTGCAGCGAGGATAAGCTGAGTGAGAGAAGCTGGACACCCAAGGCCATGTGGTGTGGGAAACATCCATAGGAAATATCCAGAACAGACAGATCCATGAAGTCAGGAAGCAGATTGGGACCAGCAGTTGGCATAATGGTTATGTTGCTGGACTCCCATGTAGTCGACTGCAGTTCGAGTCCCAGACCCGGTGGCTTAAACTCACGCCAGGCGAGTGCACGCGCCCTATAGCAAAAACCTCTCAAAAAAAAAAAAAAAAAGAATTACTTATTTTTCATTTTTATTTATTCATTTATTTATCTTAATTTGACCAGAGAGCAAGAGAGAGAGAAAGCGAGAAAGCAAGCCACCAGGTTCAAGACTCGAACCATGGTCAGCCATGTGGGAGTGTCCACCACCTTCACCACCACACCACCTGCTGGTCCCACTTCCTCAGTATGTTCAAAACAGAATCTTGGAGGGCCAGGAAGTGACGTGGTGGTGAAGGCACTAGACTCCCACATGGCTGACCACAGTTCGAGTCCCAGACCCGGTGGTTTGAAAATCACGCTGGGTGCATGTATATTTCTGCCAGAAATCCTGCAAGCAGAATAAGGAGAAGGGGTTGCGGTTTGCCCCCCCACCCCGGGGGGGCAGATTTCTCACTTTCTCTCTATCTCTGGCGAGCACACATACCCAATGGCAAAAACCTAAAAACGTCAGTTACTGAAAAAATGAAGCCTTAGGCCCCCAGCCTGGATCTCACGTCCTGAGTAGGCCTGGCAGACCTTCTAGGCACAGGGCTGCCCCGGGACAGTGTGGCTGATCCCAACCAACCCCCACCCCTACCAGGTCTTCCTGAAGGAGACAGAGCGGCAGGCCCTGCAGGAGACACTGCACCGGGAGGTCGTGCGGAAGATCCTTCTCCTACAAAGCTGGTTCCGGATGGTTCTGGAACGCCGGAACTTCCTGCAGATGAAACGGGCAGCCACCACCATCCAGGCCTGCTGGCGGTCCTACCGTGTCCGGAGGGCGCTGGAGAGGACGCAGGCAGCTGTGTACCTGCAGGCTGCGTGGAGGGGCAACGGGCGGCCTACCGGCGTCGGAGACAGAGCATCATCCGCCTGCAGAGCCTCTGCCGGGGGCATCTGCAGCGCAAGAGGTGAGCGCAGCAGGACCCTCTGCTCCCCGGAATATTCCAGAAACCTGGAGGGCCAGCCCCGTGGTCTAGTGGTTAAGGAAACTGGTTCTCACAGGGCTGAGTGCAGTTCGAATCCCACTCGGGTGTCTGAAAAATGATGCCAGGCACGTGTGCATGCATACTGCAAATCCTGACAGGGTGGACAGATGGAGAAGGCATTATATAACCGCTCCCATGTGGCCAGCCGGTGACGGTGTGGTTAAGACGCTGGACACTCCCACATGGCCGACCACGGTTCGAATCCCGGACCTGGTGTCTCACTTTCCTTCTCTCTGTGTGTCTGTCTTTCTCTGGT
>NW_006159676.1:3146893-3147581 GCF_000334495.1 Tupaia belangeri chinensis | reverse complement strand
CTCCTCTCGGGATCTTGGGCACGCACGCACACACGCCCAGCATGAGTTTTAAGCCACCAGGTCTGGGACTCAAACCGCTGTCGACTGCATGGGAGTCCAGCGACATAGCCATTATGCCAACTCCTTGTCCCTTTTTATTTATTTATTTTTTAAATTATTTTATTTTGACCAAATGGGGACAAAGAGAGAGAGAGAGAAGGAAAGTGAGAAAGCAAGCCACCAGGTCTAGGACTTGAACCATAGTTGGCCATGTGGGAATCTAGCATCTTCAACTACCACTCTCCCTGCTGGCCCAATGGTCCCTTTTTAAAGAATTATTTTATTTAACTTTATTGATTTATTTTAATTTGACTGGGGAGGGGAGGAGAAAGAGAGATGGGGAGAGAAAGTGAGAAAGCAAGCCACCAGGCCCGGGACTCAAACCATGGTCGGCCATGTGGGGGAGTCCAACACCCTTAACCACCATGCCACCTGCTGGCCCGAACGTTCCACTTCTAAATCTCTTCCATCTGCTTTTTCCCCACCTCAGCTTCAGGCAGATGGTCACCGAGAAGCAGAAGGCGGAGGAGCGGGAGAGGGAAGCTCAGCAGGCGGCAGCAGCCAAAACCATCCAGGACGAGCCAGTCCTGGCAGCCACCGGGGGGCCAGTGGCCGAGCAGGCCCCGGAGCCCTTGCAGGACAGCGAGCG
>NW_006159676.1:3142920-3144700 GCF_000334495.1 Tupaia belangeri chinensis | reverse complement strand
CCCCAGTGGGGGATGGCCACGCCACAATCCCTTCTCCTCCATTCTCCTCTCGGGATCTTGGGCACGCACGCACACGCTCCCGGCCTGAGTTTAAGTCACCGGGTCCAGGACTCAAACCGCTGTCGACTGCATGGGAGTCCAGCGACATAGCCATTATGCCAACTCCTTGTCCCTTTTTATTTATTTATTTTTTAAATTATTTTATTTTGACCAAATGGGGACAAAGAGAGAGAGAGAGAAGGAAAGTGAGAAAGCAAGCCACCAGGTCTAGGACTTGAACCATAGTTGGCCATGTGGGAATCTAGCATCTTCAACTACCACTCTCCCTGCTGGCCCAATGGTCCCTTTTTAAAGAATTATTTTATTTAACTTTATTGATTTATTTTAATTTGACTGGGGAGGGGAGGAGAAAGAGAGATGGGGAGAGAAAGTGAGAAAGCAAGCCACCAGGCCCGGGACTCAAACCATGGTCGGCCATGTGGGGGAGTCCAACACCCTTAACCACCATGCCACCTGCTGGCCCGAACGTTCCACTTCTAAATCTCTTCCATCTGCTTTTTCCCCACCTCAGCTTCAGGCAGATGGTCACCGAGAAGCAGAAGGCGGAGGAGCGGGAGAGGGAAGCTCAGCAGGCGGCAGCAGCCAAAACCATCCAGGACGAGCCAGTCCAGGCAGCCACCGAGGGGCCAGTGGCCGAGCAGGCCCCGGAGCCATTGCAGGACAGCGAGCTCCCAGCATCAGAGCCCGAAGTGGGACCCAGCGATGCATCCCCGGCAGAGAGCACCTCAGTGGAGGAGGCGGCCCCCCGGAGCCCAGAGAAGGTTGTCCCTCCGCAGAAAGCCACAGCGACTGAAAGTCACGAGAAAGTCCCCAGCAGCCGGGAGAAGCGTGAGTCGCGCCGGCAGAGAGGGCTGGAGCACGTGCAGTTCCAGAACAAACACATCCAGTCCCATAAGGAAGAGAGCAGCCTCAGAGAACCTTCTAGAACAGACATCCTAGAGCCACAGGAGGGCCTCCCAGAAGACAAAAAGGAGAGCAGAGATGAAACCCCTTCAGACGCAGGGGTGGAGAGCGAGAACGCTCCCCCCGAAAAGCAGCTCATGGACCAGCCTGAGGCCACAGCGGTGGATGAGGTGTCCAGAGAGGCCGAGGCCGCACCCCCAAGCCAGAGCCCCACACCCGGCCCTGTGGAGCGGCCGACCAGCCTGGCCCTGGACAGTAGGGTCAGCCCTTCTCCTCCCGGCAGCACCCCCGAGACTCCCAAGGACAAAAGCAAACCTCGTGGTGGCCCCAGGACTCAGGACAGGCCCGAGAGTCCCGGAGGCTCCACCCAGATCCAGCGGTACCAGGACCCCTACTCCGAACGGCTAGCCACGGCTGTGGAACTGTGGCGTGGCAAGAAGCTGGTGGCCACCGGTGGCCCCAGTGCCCTGCTCAGCCAGTCCCTGGACCTCAGTGAGAGGCACCGCGCCTCGGGGGCCACCCTCACACCCACAGAGTAAGCCCCTTGTCCTCCTTTGTTAGAAAACCGTGGTGGGACCAGTAGTTAGCATAATGGCTATGTCGCTGGACTCCCACGTAGTCGACCGCGGTTCGAGTCCCGGACCCGGTGGCTTAAAACTCAACGCCAGGCACGTGTGCGTGCATGCCCAAGATCCCGAGAGGAGAATGGAGGAGAAGGGATTGCGGCGTGACCATCCCCCCTGGGGGGTGATTTCGTGCTTTCTGTCTCTCTGTCTCTCTCTGTCTGTCTGGCAAGTGCACGCGCCCTATGGTAAAA
>NW_006159676.1:3140223-3141746 GCF_000334495.1 Tupaia belangeri chinensis | reverse complement strand
CCATTCTCCTCTTGGGATCTTGGGCACGCACGCACATGTGCCCTGCGTGAGTTTAAGGCACCGGGTCCGGGACTCGAACCGTGGTCAATTACATGGGAGTCTGGCAATATAGCCATTATGCCAACTGCTGGTCCCAATATATATTTTTGAAGACTTTTTCCTTGGGGCACAATGCACTCACCAGAGAGAGAGAGAGACAGTGAGAAATGACCCCCCAGAGGAAGGCCACACTGTAGTCCCTTCTCCATTCTTCTCCTGGGATCTTGGGCACACACGTATACACGCCCTGCGAGATTGTCAAGCCACCGGGTCCAGGACTCGAACCGCTGTCGGCCGTGTGGGAGTTCAGTGTCGTAACCACCACACCATCTGCTGGCCCCTTGGATTGATGATGAATAGATGGTAGATAGAGGCACCAATGAACAGAGATGATTGAGAGAGAGAGACAGAGAAATAGAGAGAATTGATTGATAAACATGGTAGCGAGGGCCCAGCAGGTGGTGTGGGGACTAAGGCCCTGGATCCCCCATGGCCGGCTCTACAGTTCAAGTTCCGGATTCAGTGGCTTGAAAAGGACGCTGGGTGTGTGTGTGTGCCCAACATCCCAAGAGGAGAATGGAGGAGAAAGGATTGCGGAGTGGCCATCCCCTCTGGGGGATGCTTGCTCGCTTGCTCTTTCTCTCTCTGTGTCTCTGTCTCTTCCTGGCAAGAGAACAAGCCCAGTGGCAAAACCTAAATAATGAAAAGGAATAAAAAGATGACCGACGTGCTGTGGTCAGGTCAGCCCCGTTTCTGTCCCTCACAGGGAGAGGCGGATCTCCTTATCCACCAGCGATGTCTCCCGGCTCCTCCCGTCTCCAGCCAAGACTCAGGTAGGACTGCGGGTTCCACACTCATTTCCACCCCAGCCACCCCTGCCCTGCCCAAAGCTGGGCTTCCTACAAAAGCGGACCTGGCAAGTGGGGCGCTGTGAGGATCCCTACCTTCCTTCCCTCACCCAGCCTCCCCCTTAGCAGCTAAAGACACTGTCCCTTGCAGCCTTCCTCGGAAACCACGGACGGGGAGCTGACCTCGAAGAAGCCGGCTGTCCAGAAAAAGAAATCGGGCGACGTGTCCTCCGGCGCGGACGCAGGGCTGTCCCCGGTCTCCCAGACCGACTCTAAGTAAGTTTCGGGGAACTTAGGCCAACAAAGGACATCCAGGGTCCCCTACCCAGGCGCCACAGCAGTCGGGTCCCTGAACCCATCCCGTGAACAAAGCACAGCCGAGCAGGCATTCATCAGAAGCCATAGCGGGACCAGCAGTTAGCGTCATGGCTATGTCGCTGGACTCCCACGTAGTCGACCGCAGTTCGTGTCCCGGACCCGGTGGCTTAAAACTCACGCCGGGCGCGTGTGCGTGCGTGCCCAAGATCCCGAGAGGAGAATGGAGGAGAAGGGATTGCAGCGTGGCCATCCCCCCTGGGGGGTGATTTCTCGCTTTCTGTGTCTCTGTCTCTCTCTATCTGTCTGGCGAGCGCACGC
>NW_006159676.1:3137751-3140192 GCF_000334495.1 Tupaia belangeri chinensis | reverse complement strand
AAAAAAAAAAAAAAAAGAGACCTCTCCAAAAGAAGCCATAGCGGGAGGTCAGACCCTGAGGCCACGCTTGAATTTGCCCCTGACCTTGAGCCCCACGTGGCCACAACCAAGGTCAAACAGTTCCCAGGGAAACCTCGAGCTCGAGCTCATCCGGGCCACTTCCTCTGTCCCTGGATAGACAGTATCTTTTTTGGCTTTTATCTTCATTTTTTGTTTGTTTTTGTTTTTTGCTATAGGGCATGTGTGCTCGCCAGAAAGACAGAAAGAGACAGGGAGACAGAAAGCGAGAAATCGCCTTCCCCAGGGGGGATGGCCACGCCGCAATCCCTTCTCCTCCATTCTCCTCTCGGGATCTTGGGCACGCACGCACACGCGCCCGGCGTGAGTTTTTAAGCCACCGGGTCCGGGACTCGAACCGTGGTCAACTACATGGGAGTCCAGCGACATAGTCATGACGCCAACTGCTGGTCCCTGTTCCTTTTTTTATAAAAGAATTATTTTATTTAATTTTTTTATGTTTGTTTCTTTGTTTTAAAGGGACAGAGTGGGAAAGAGAGGGAGGGAAAGTGACAAAGCAACCCGCCAGGTGTGCTACTCAAACCGTAGCCGGCCGTGTGGAAGGCCAGCACCCTTAAGCAGTACGCCATCTGCCAGCCCCTGGTGCTTTTTTTTTTTTTTGGAGATGTTTGCTAGAGGGCACGTGCGCTCCCAGAAAGACAGAGAGACAGAAAGCGAGAAATCACCCCCCGGGGGAATGGTCACGCCACAATCCCTCCTCCTCCATTCTCCTCTCAGGATCTTGGGCACGCACGCACACGCACCTGGCGTGAGTTTAAGCCACGGGGTCCGGGACTCGAACCACAGTCTACTACATGGGAATCCAGCGATGTAGCCATTATGCCAACTGCTGGTCCCAAGGGGCAGACACTCTTGTACCCAGCATGCTCAGCGAGCCCTTAGCACATGAACCCGGGACCTTCCCACACGCGTTCAGCATGCGCCACCAGCAGGCCCGGAAACCACTTACCTTCTCCCGCAGGTCCACATTCAAGAGACTCTTCCAGCATAAAACCAAGGATAAAAAATACATCCTGGAGGGCGTAGAGGAGGTAGAGAACACTGTGTCCGGGCACGTCGTACTGGAAGCTGCGACCACGAAGAAGAGTCTAGAAGGTTGGTCACTTAACGCCACAGAGCGACAAGGGCCACAGTAATGTTCATCATCGCTCATGGGGGCCGTGAGTCAGCAGTGGCCAAGGGCTGGGGCCTCTGCATTTCTTTCCTTTTTCCTTGATGTATTTATTTTTTAAATTTTAGATTTTTGCCATAGGGGGCCTATAAAGACAAAGAGAGAGGCAAAGTGAGAAATCACCCCGAGGCGGGATGGCCACACCACAATCCCTTCTGCTCCATTTCCTCTTGGGATTTTGGGCATGCACACACACACGCCCAGTATGTTTGGTTTGGTTTTTTTGAGAGAGCTTTTTTTGCTATTGGGTGCTCACCAGAGAGAAAGACAGAAAGCTAGAAATTACACCTCCCCCTACACGGGGGATGGCCCCACCAAAATCCCTTCTCCTTTCAGGATCTTGGGCACACACTCATGCATTCCGAGTGAGTTTTAAGTCACCGGGTCCAGGATGTAAACTGCAGTCAACTGCATGGGAGTCCAGCAATGTAACCATTATGCCATCTGCTGGTCCCACCCAGTAATTTTTTTGGAGAGGTTTTTGCTGTAGGGCGTGTGCACTTGCTAGAAAGAGAGAGACAAAGAGACAGAAAGCCCCCCAGGGGCGATGGCCACGCCGCTATCCCTTCTCCTCCATTCTCCTCTCGGGATCTTGGGCACGCACGCACACGCACCCTGCATGAGTTTAAGCCACCGGGTCCGGGACGCGAACCGCGGTCGACTACATGGGAGTCCAGCGACATAGCCATGACGCTATCTGCTGGTCCCACAGGCCTCTGCATTTCTGACCATGCTGAACGAGGCTGTCCAGCGTCCTCCCCCAGAGCCCACACTGTCCCCTCTCTCTCCTCCACAGCCCCCTCCAGCCACCAGCACCGGCACGCAGCAGGCGAGAAGCACGCCAAGGAGCCGGGAGGCAAAGGGAAGAAGAACCGGAACCTCAAGATCGGCAAAATCACCGTGTCCGAGAAGTGGCGGGAGTCGGTGTTCCGCAAGATCACCAACGCCAACGAGCTCAAATACCTGGACGAGTTCCTGCTCAACAAGGTGGGGTACCACCAGCCAGCCGGGACCACCGGGCAGGGAGAGGGTCCGGTCACCCTGGCACAGTGTGGCTGGGCAGTGTTCTGCACTACACAGTCCCAACACATACACATAGAAAGTTCTAGAAAGCCAAGCCTGACATCAGTGTTTTTTGTGTTTTTTTTTTTTTTTTGGAGAGGTTTTCGCTACAGGGCACGGGCACTCGCCA
>NW_006159676.1:3134205-3137719 GCF_000334495.1 Tupaia belangeri chinensis | reverse complement strand
GAGAAATCGCCCCCCAGAGGGGATGGCCACGCCGCAATCCCTTCTCCTCCATTCTCCTCTCGGGATCTTGGGCACGCATGTACACGCGCCCGGCATGAGTTTTAAGCCACCGGGTCTGGGATGCGAACCGTGGTCGACTACGTGGGAGTCCAGCGGCATAGCCATTACGCCAACTGCTGGTTCCCTACTTTTCCTTTTTTTTAAGAGAGAGATTTTTGCTATAGGGATGTGCGCTGGCTGGAGAGACACAGAGAGACAGAAAGCGAGAAATCACGCTGGGGAGGGGCTGTGTGTGTGGCCACACTGCAATCCCTTCTCCAATCTCCTCTCAGGATTTCGGACACTTACACACACGTGCCTGGTGTCATTTCCAAGCTTCCAGGTTCTGGGACTTGAACCGTGGTTGGCCATGTGGGAGTCCACCAACGTAACCATTACACCATCTGCTGGTCCCAGTCTGCTTTTCTTTCTTCCTTTCTGTCTTTCTTTTTAAATAATTATTTATTTAATTTCATTTATTCTTTTTTTTTTTTTTTTTTTTAATTCAACCAGAGAGCACCACACTGCAAAGGCTTTCTGTACAGTGTTTTCCTTCTGTTTTGTGGAGAATAGCTACTATAGCAATACCATGTACGAACATGATTTTGTCTTACCATTTTTTGATATAGACTTTAGATTTCCAAGGCCTTTTTTACAAAAACTATTTATTTATTTGATTCCATTTGTTATTATTATTTTTTTTTTCAATGTGACCAGAGAGAGACAGAGAGAGAGAAAGGGAAAGTGAGAAAGCAAGCCGCCAGGTCTAGGACTGGAACCACAGTCAGCCATGTGGGAATCTAGGACCCCTAACCACTGTACCACCTTCCGGCCACATTATTTTTTTTTTTTTTTTTTTTCTGGAGAGGTTTTTGCTGTACACATGTGCCCCATGTGCCAGGGAGATCCCGGGAGTCAAACCCAGGACCTTTCCCGCTGCGTCATCATGCAGACACAGGAATTGAACCAGTGACAGTGGGGTGTTACACAGAATATGTGGCAAACCACATTGTTTTTTTCGTTTTAGACAACATTCTGTTTGCCTTTTTTAGACAGATTTTTGCTACAGGGTTCTTGCGCTCATAAGAGAGACAGAGAGACAGAAAGCAAGAAATCATCCCCCCAGGGGGATGGCCACGCCGCAATCCCTTCTCCTCCATTCTCTCAGGATCTTAGGCACGCCCGCACATGCACCCAGCATGAGTTTGAAGCCACCGGGTCCGGGACTCGAACCATGGTTGGCCACGGAGTCCAGTGATGTAACCACTATGCCATCTGCTGGTCACAGAAAACCACATTGTCTGAAAAGTGGCCCAGGCCCAGCCCAGGGCACGGTGGTTGAAAAAGTTGGATCCAACATGGCCGAATGCACACTTCGAGTTCCAGACCCCGCAGCTTCAAAACCACGCTGGGCACATTAATGAGTGCCTAAAATCCCGACAGGACAGAGGAGAAGGGATTGCAGCATGACCATCACCCCCTGGGAGGGATTTCTCTCTCTCTCTCTCTCTGGCAAATGCACACACCCTATTGCAAAATCTCTCTAAAAAAAAACAAAAAAGGATGGGGGCCAGCAGGTGGCCTGGTGTTTAAGGGCACTGGACTCCCACATGGCTGACCATGGTTCAAGTCCCAGACCTGGTGACTTGCTTTCTCACTTTCCCTCTCTTTCTCTTTCTCTCTTATTCTGTCCCTCTCTGACCAAATTAAAAATAAGTAATGTTAAATAAAATAAAATAATTCTTTGAAAAAAATTTAAGGCTGGCAGGTGGCATGGTGGTTGGGGCACTTTTGAGAGGTTTTTGCTATAGGGCGCTTGCACTCCCCAGAAAGACAGAGACAGAAAGCGAGAAATCACCCCGTGGGGGGATTGCCACGCCGCAATCCCTTCTCCTCCATTCTCCTCTAGGGATCTTGGGCACGCACGCGCACACGCCCAGCACGAGTTTAAGCCACAGGTCTGGGACTTGAACCATGGTCAACTGCATGGGAGTCCAGCAACTTAGCCATTATGCCAATGGTTGGTCGCAGTGTCAGTGGCTTTAACTCTAGGTGGAATGGACAGCCAGAAGGGTGGGTTTTCCCCTGCAAACCTTGCAGAGGACTTGGGAGAGGGTAGGCATGTCCACTCAGAAGCTCCTCGGACTCCCAGGAGACAGGCGAGTCAGGCGAATCGGTCCCTGTCCTTTTCCAGATAAATGACCTGCGCTCCCAGAAGACTCCCATCGAGAGCTTATTTATTGAAGCCACCGAGAAGTTCAGGAGCAACATCAAAACCATGTACTCCGTCCCGGTACGTGGCAGTCTCGCCCTCCCAGCCTTCCCCTGGCCTCCCTGGGACCGTCCCCAGCCCTGTCCATCCCACCCGGTGGAGGTCACCTGACAGCTGGCATTCCCACAGAACGGGAAGATCCACGTGGGCTACAAGGACCTGATGGAGAACTACCAGATCGTCGTCAACAACCTGGCCACCGAGCGGGGCGAGAAGGACACCAACCTCGTCCTCAACCTCTTCCAGTCGCTGCTGGACGAGTTCACCCGCGGCTACACCAAGAACGACTTTGAGCCGGTGAAGGTGGGTGACTATACCACGCCCCCTCGCAACGCCACGCCCACTTCTCGCCCGCGCCCACTTATTGTACCGAGGTGTTTGCTATGCCACGCCTACAGCCACGGTCACCTCCCTTTGTTGCCCCCCCCCCCGCCGTGCCAGGTCTTTTGCCACGCCCACTGCCGCCTGTACTCAGCCATGTTGCCACGCCCACTGCTGTACCCTGTTGAGTGCCTTGCCACGCCCGCCACGACATCTCGCCAGCTGTTGGCCACGCCCTTTGTTTGAGCCACACCCACCTCTGCTATATCTGTCACTAAGCCACACCCACCTCGGCTGATGGATGTCTGTTCCAGACCTGCTAGCCCCGCCCCCTTTGCTATGCTGTGACAGGCACCTGCCCTTCCCGCCTCTTCAGCCTTGCCGTTTAATACACCACGCGTACTTCTTCCAGCCTGGGAGCCTAGCACCACCCCGACAGAGCATCAAGTCTGTGTTGGGCATTTAGGGATAGGGCGTGTGGGGGGCGTTCAGGTGGGTCCCGTTGCTCCGAGGGAGGGCCCTGGTGCCAGGCAGACCCAGCGTCCCCTCCCAAACCTCGTCTTCACGTCTCTTGCAGCAGAGCAAAGCTCAGAAGAAGAAGCGGAAGCAGGAACGCGCTGTGAGTAGGCCTCTGTGCGTCTGAGTGCATGCAGGAGTATGTATGTGTGTCCATAGGCATGCACACATGTGTACACGTATGTGCAGATGTGCATGTGTTTCCAACCCCTGGCGGTCATGAGCACTAATTATAAAAGAGCAGAGCCCACACCTGGTTTCTCCGCCCAATGGCCGGGCGCCTCCCCAGGTGTACCCGCCACTACCCCCTTGCTCAGCACCCTCGCGCCCGCAGGTCCACGAACCCAATGGACACGAGTTCGTTAG
>NW_006159676.1:3132604-3133608 GCF_000334495.1 Tupaia belangeri chinensis | reverse complement strand
AACAATAGTTTTTTTTTTTTTTTTAGAAGATGGTAAGTTTTTTTGTTTTGTTTTTCCAAGAGAAATTTTTGCTATAGGGCACATGCACTCAGCCGAAAGACAAAAATTGAGAAATCACTCCCTCTGGGGGTGGGCGGGAATGCCCAAGCTTCAGTCCCTTCTCCATCCTCGTCTCGGGATCTTGGGCACACACATGTGCCCAGCGTGTGTTTTAAGTTCACCAGGTCCAAGACTTGAACCACAGACTACTACGTGGGAGTCCAGCGACATTACCATTACGCTACCTGCTGGTCCCAATAAATATTTTTAGGGGAGATTTTTGGTATATGGCACGTGTGTTTTCTAGAGACAGAGAGACAGACGGGGAGTGAGACATCACCCCCAGGGGGAACGGCCACACTGCAGCCCCGTCACCTCCATTCTTCTGGAACATGCATATACACCTGGCTTGAGTTTCAAGCCACTGGGTCCGAGACTCAACCGCGGACACTTGGGAATCCAGCGCCTTAACCACTGCGCCACCTGCTGGCCCCCATTTTAAAATGTTTTAAAGTGTGACGTTGTCCGGTCCCAGCCAATGGGACCTGGGGAACCCCTCTGTAACGACCATCCCCTTTTCCCTCCACCCTGTGACCTCGTAGTGTGCAAGATGACCTGCCACAAGAAGTGTGTGCACAAGATTCAAAGCTATTGCTCGTACACGTGCGGGAGGAAGGTGAGCTCACTTAGATCTGGAACTTTGTCCGCCAACATCCCACAAGCAGGTGCCAGGCAAGCAGGTGCCAGGGGGGTAGGTGGTGCTGGATAGGCAGGGCCCAAGAACCCGTGCGCAGGCGCAGAGAGCTGGTGGGCGGGCCTCTGGGTCGTGGTTCCAAGGTTCCGCAGCGAGACACGCCCCTGCCCCTACTTCTGTCTGAGACCCCCCCTGCAAGGTCAGAGCTGGGCTCCTGTGTGCGTCTCAGACCCCAGCGCTGTTCAGCCGTTATCCTGGGAAAGCCCAGGGC
>NW_006159676.1:3130440-3131792 GCF_000334495.1 Tupaia belangeri chinensis | reverse complement strand
GTGGGGGGCCAAAACTAGTGCATTGGGCATGCGCGGGGAGCCGGCGGGAGGGGCTATGGCCCCTGATTCTGCAGCAGGAACCCCCCTAACCGGTTGTGAGACCCCTGAAACAGGGATCGAGCTCTTAGGCGCATCTCAGAACCCAGCCTCGTTTGTCCCTTGTGATCGGAGAGTTCGGGACCAGGACTCTCCCTGTGGCGCGGGTGTGCCCCTGTGCCCCGGAGCATGTCGGGAAAAAGTGCTTCTGCAGTTTTGTCCCTCCGCTGACGCTCTTGGCCTCCCCCAGAGCTGCCGGAGAAGCAGGAGCAGCTGGCCGCCATTTATGCCGTCCTGGAGCACCTGCCCGAGGCCAACCACAACTCCCTGGAGAGGCTCATCTTCCACCTTGTGAAGCAAGTGCCTCCGGTGGGGTCTGGGGTCCCCATTAGATACTCTTGCAGAAGCAATCCGGGCTGCTATTCTGTAGGATACGGACCATGTTGGGAGCCTGGGAGGGGGCTGGGGCCACCCAGGTCCTGGAAGCGAGTGTCCTCGCCCTTCCTGGCAGCTGCCCCGGGCCTCGAAACTCCCATCTTGGGGTTCCCTGGGACCTCCCCCTCTCTCCCATGGCCGCCCCCTAACTGCTGGTGGCCGTGCAGGGTGGCGCTGCTGGAGGACGTGAACCGTATGTCACCCGGAGCCCTGGCCATCATCTTCGCTCCCTGCCTCCTGCGCTGTCCCGACAACTCGGACCCTCTGACCAGCATGAAGGATGTCCTTAAGATTACCACGTGAGTGCCCGGCAGGGCCTGGCGCCACCGCGACGCAGGCTCAGGGTGCCCCAGACAGGTCTGTCCCAGCCCTGCAGAGAGAGAAGCTGCAAGGGAATGCCCAGAAGGCAAGCGGCTCTGTAGCCTGGTGGTTAGGGAGGCTGGATCCCACAAGGCTAACTGCCCCGCGCCAATCTCGTTCCTGGGGCTTGAGAAACGTCCCAGGCCTGTGTGCGCATGCCCAGAATCCCAAAGGCCGAAGAGAGAGAAGGGATTGCAGCATGGCGGACCGCAGTTAAAATCCCAGATCTGGCGGCTTGCTTTCTCACTTTCCCTCTCCCTCCCTCCCCCTGTCTCTCTCTGGTGAAAACCTGTGACCTATAACACTTTTTTTTTTTCCAGAGAGATTTTTGCTATAGGGCACATGCGTTCACTGGAGAGAGAGGGAGGATGAAAAATCACCTCACAGAGGGGATGGCCGCACCACAATCCCTTCTCCTCCAGTCTCCTCTTGGGATTTTGGGCATGCACACAAGTATCCAGCATGAGTTTAAGTCACCAGGTCTGGGACTCAAACCATGGTCGACTACATGGGAGTCCAAT
>NW_006159676.1:3106001-3130374 GCF_000334495.1 Tupaia belangeri chinensis | reverse complement strand
ACCACAGTTCAAATCCCAGACTTGGCGGCTCTCACTTTCTCCTCCTCTCACTCTCTCTCTCTCTCTGCCTCTTTGGTCAAATTAAAAAACAAATAATAATAACAAAATTAAAGAAATGATTTTTTAAAAAAAGAATTATTTTATTTAATTTTATTTAATTTGACCAGAGAGGGACAGAGTGGGGAGGGGGGGTTGAGAAAGCAAATCAAACCGTTGTCGACCATGGGGAGTCTAGCCCCCTTAGCTACCATGCCACCTGTTGCTCCTCCCCCTCCATGGTGTTAAAGCCACCGGCTCTGGGACTTGAAGGAGCCCAGCGACGTAACCACTACGCCACCTGCCAGCCCCAGCTGGGTCTTTGGCCTGTGCGGTCGTAATGATGGGAAAGCGGAATGGATTGCCTGTCCGTCCACTCCGTTCCCTCTTCTCCCTCCCCTGGGGTACTGACCACTCTGGGCTGAGTCCCTATGGGGGTACTGACGAGCCAAGACTGACTGCTAGCCCTGGGACAAACTGCCCAGCCTCCCTGCCGCTTGTATTTTTGCTGGGAGGCAGAATAATCTCTACCTTACTAGAGACTGAAGGGTTCAGGTGACTGGCACCCACCGAACTTGGTCCTTCGAACAAGGAGGCTTGACAAGCTCAGCGAGGTAGAGTGAGCTGCCCGAGGTCACACAGCAAGAGTCCTTGCCTGCCCTCTGAGTCTCCCCACCCGCGCGGGTCTTCTGCGCAGGTGTGTGGAGATGCTGATCAAGGAGCAGATGAGGCGGTACAAGGTGAAGATGGAGGAGATCAACCAGCTGGAGGCCGCGGAGAGCATCGCCTTCCGCCGGCTGTCCCTGCTGCGGCAAAGCACTGGGAGCGCCCAGGGGGCGGGGCAGAGGGGGCGGGGCTCTGTGTGGGCCGGGCTTGAGTGTGTGGTAGGGGTTTGGGATGGAGGAGCTGGTCGTGGGCGGGATTTGTGGGGCGGCGCTTGGAAGTGGGTGGGGCTTTCATGTAGGGGGGGCTGCTCCCGCAGGTCTGGGCGGTGGGCGGGGCCTCAGGTGGCAGGGGCGGGGCTAGGGCTGCAGGATGTGCTCTGGGGGGTGGGCAGGGAGCTGCACTGATAGAGCAGATCAAAAACCCCTGTCCTGGCTCAGCCTCACAGTAATTGTTCCTTTTGAGGTGCTTGTAAGGGACCTGTCACTCATGTCATTTCCAAGGGGAAATGTTCCCATAGCAGGAGAAGCCCCCCACAGTGGGTCTAGGGGTCTGGGGCACACTGGCCAGTTCAGACTCCTTTGGGATCCAGAGGCCCCTAGTCTCATGGCCGTGACTGACCCCAGTGTGTCACACTCGGCCAAGTGGTCACCCGGTGTCATCTCTTCCCCCAGCCATGGCCTTTCAAACTGGGGTTCTCGTCTCCCTATGAGGGGGTCCTGGTATGTACGCATCAGGTGGTCCCTGGTGCAGTTTCGCGGTGCAGTGCATGCTGGGATTCCTGGCCCCCCAGGGTTTGTAGACTAGACCAATCTCGTCCTAACCTTCGAAAATGCATGTGGGGGGGCGCCTTCCTGCCGTGGACACCTAATCACCACGCGCCAGCCACCCTGTCCTCTTTCCCCGAGGGCTTCCTGGAGGAGGCTTCCTAGCGATCTGGTGCATGCACATCACGACTAACCTCCCCAGAGCTGCTCACATCTGACCCAGAGCACTAATCCTCCCACCCTCAAGGCCCCTGCTCACACCTGCTGGTGCTCCATTTCAGAATAAGAGCCCCAAGGCCCGAGGGAGCCAGGACAGCGGCCCGGAGGAGCTGGAGGTGCTGCCGGAAGAGGAGGCTGCCGGCGGCGACGAGGACCGGGAAAAGGAGATCCTTATTGAGCGGATCCAGTCCATCAAAGAAGAAAAGCAAGTGTCCCTCTGTCCCTTTCTCTCCCTCTACCATCACATGTCCAGCTTCATGGGCAGCAGGGGTGTGGCCGGCAGGGGTTTGACTGGCAGGTGCAGGCTCCAGCGGTCCGCTTGGCCTCGCAGGGCCTGCTCTCGCCAGCAGGGGGCAGACAGTACCTCCTGGGACTCTGGGAGCACGTTCTGTTTAAACTCCATGCTTGAGACAGTCCACGTGGAGGTTAAGGCGGCCAGATCCCACATAGCCAACTGTCCGGTTCAAGTCCCTGATCCGGCAGCTTGAAAATGGTGCATGGGCACCCCAAAATCCCTAGAGAGAGTGGAGGAGGAGGGCTGATGGTATAGCATTTCCCCCAGAGGGGTGCTTTATCTGTGTCCCTCCCTCTCTGCCTCTTTTTCTGGTGAGCCCATGTGCCCTATAGAAAAGAAAATTTTCCCTTAAGAATTAATTTATTTAATTTTATTTATTGTTTCTTAAAAGAATTGTTTATTTGGGACCAGCAGTTAGTGTAATGGCTATGTCGCTGGACTCCCATGTAGTCGACCACTGTTCAAGTCCCGGACCCAGTGGCTTAAACTCACGCCGGGTGCCTGTGCGTGCGTGCGTGCCCAAGATCCCGAGAGGAGAATGGAGGAGAAGGGATTGCGGCGTGGCCATCCCCCCTGGGGGGTGATTTTTCGCTTTCTGTCTCTCTGTCTCTCTCTGTCTGGTGAGCTCACACGCCCTATAGCGAAAACCTCTCAGAGAAAGAAAGAAAGAAAGGAAGGAAGAAAAAAAGAAAATTAAATGAAATAATTTATTTTAAAAAGATAGAAAGATTAAACCCCATTGCTTGATTATAGAGGACCACATTTCACAGGGAGAGAAGGGTTGACTGAGAGGCAAGAGGCAAGCCACCAAATGTTATTTATGCGCTTACATATTTAGGAGAGGTTTTTGCTATAGGGCGCGTGCGCTCGCCAGAAAGACAGAGACAGAGAGACAGAAAGCGAGAAATCACCCCCCAGGGGAGATGGCCACACCGCAATCCCTTCTCCATTCTCCTCTCAGGGTCTTGGGCACGCACGCACATGCGCCTGGCGTGAGGTTAAGCCACCGGGTCCGGGACTCGAACCACGGTCGACTACCTGGGAGTCCAGCGACATAGCGCCGCCAATATTATTTTAACAGTGGTTTTAAGTAGAGTGCCAGTCTCATTGTCCAATCCAGGAGTGTGAGAGCGCTATTAAATAATAGTGCCCTGGCCAGTAGGTGGCGTGGTGGTTAAGGAGCTATAGTCCCACGTGTCCGACCACAGTTCGAGTCTCAGATCTGGTGGCTTGCTTGTCTCTCTTTCCTTTTCTCTCACTCATTCTGGTTAAGTTAAAATAAATAAATAAAGTTAATTGTTTATTATCATTATTTTTTAATTTGATCAGAGAGAGAGAGAGACAGAGAGAGAGGGAGAGGAAACGTGAGAAAGCAAACTGCCGGGTCTGGGACTCGAACTGCAGTCAGTCGTGTGAGAGTCCAACTCCCTCAACCACCATGCCACCAGCTAGCCCCAGTTTTGTTTGTTTGTTTTTTAGGAGAGAGTTTTATATTTTTTTTTAATTTTTTTTCTCTCTTTTTTTGGAGAGGTTTTCGCTATAGGACACGTGCACTCGCCAGACAGACAGAGAGAGAGACAGAGAGACAGAAAGCGAGAAATCACTCCCCAGGGGGGGATGGCCACACCACAATCCCTTCTCCTCCATTCTCCTCTCGGGATCTTGGGCACGCACGCACTCGCGCCCAGCATGAGTTTTAAGCCACCGGATCCGGGACTCGAACCGCGGTCGACTACGTGGAAGTCCAGCGACATAGCCATGACTCTAACTGCTGGTTCCCTATGGGGTGTGGGTTTTCACCGTGGGAGTGGCCCTGGACACCGTGACCTCTCCCCCGCAGGGAGGACATCACCTACCGGCTGCCGGAGCTGGACACGCGGGGCTCGGACGAGGAGAACCTGGACTCGGAGACGTCGGCCAGCACCGAGAGCCTGCTGGACGAGAGTGCCGGCCGGGCGGCCCCCGAAGGTCAGTGGACGAGCGGGCCGGCCGGGCGGCCCCCGAAGGTCAGTATTAAGGTAGCGTCTGCTTTCTTCCTTCCCGTGCACCCCGGGCACGCCCCGCGGCGAGGGTCCTCCCACCGCCCCCCCGGAGCTACCCCCCCCCACCGCCCCCCGGAAGCTACAGTAACCCCGCCCTCTGTCTCTCAAAAGGGCCCCCTGCACCTGCTCTCCCTTGCCCCGCTGCGCCCACCCCGAGTCCCCTCCCCACGGTGGCCGCCCCTCCACGACGAAGACCCTCGTCCTTCATAACGCTCAGAGTGAAGACCCCCCAGCGGACCCCAATCATGCCCACGGCCAACATCAAGCTCCCGCCCGGCCTGCCCTGCCACCTGCCCGGCTGGATGCCACACGCCCCAGTGGCCACGGCCCCCGTGAGGCGTCGAGAGCCACCTGCCCGCCGCCCGGACCAGGTGCACTCCGTGTACGTCACGCCCGGGGCGCACCTGCCCGTGTTGGGTACTCTGGAGACGCTGGATGAGGACGACCGGCCCCCTGGGGCCAAGCGGAGGTACTCAGACCCCCCCAAGTACTGCCTGCCCCCCGCTTCGGGCCAGACGAACAGCTGAGGACCTGCAGCTGACAAAGTCGCGTGTTCGAGGATGGCCCCTGCAAAGGAGCTGGGGGCTGGAGCTGCGTCCCGCGCTCTGCAAAGAATCCAGAATGAAAAACGGCCAAGAGCGATTGGGACGTCGGACTCAGGGTGCCAAGTGAAGGCAGGGAGCCCGGCCTCACCGCAGTGCCCTCACGTCGCTCTGACGCCCCCCTGCCAGGAACGCAGAGCCTGGACTGGCAGGCGGGAATTTTCCTTTCCCTTTTTGTACGTTTTTACGGTAACTTTCTTTGTACGTGGTTTACATAACTTTAAACTGTAACAGCCTTAACGGATGACCAAATTGTTTTGTTTTTTTTTTATATATATACGTGTTATGTACAAATTTTTATATTAACGCTGTGTGTCTCCCTGTAACCTGGACACGGGTCGACAAAGCCACTCGGTGTCACGCATCTGAGGCTTCAACTCGAACCACAGCCAGCCCCAGGACAGTGAGCAGGACACACCACCACACAAGAGTGTTGGGCACGCAGGACCGGCAGGCCATGTAGTGGCTATGTCGCTGGACTCCCACATAGTCGACCGCGGTTCGAGTCCCAGACCCGGTGGCTTAAACTCAGGCCGGGTGCGTGTGCGTGCATGCCCAAGATCCCGAGAGGAGAATGGAGGAGAAGGGATTGCAGCGTGGCCATCCCCCCTGGGGGGTGATTCCTCGCTTTCTGTCTCTCTGTCTCTGTCTGTCTCTCTGGCACGCCCTATAGCAAAAACCTCTCCAAAAAGAAAAAAAATAAATGTGTTGGACATTCGAGGCCCTGACCACCGGGAGTCCAGCCTGGCTGAGTTGGAACTTTCCGGGAGGGATCAGGGCTATTGGTAGAGGCGGGACCTAAATCCGGGGACGCAGCTGGCATCCCTGGCATTGGAGTGAGACCAGATGTAGCCATCATCTCTCCTACGTCCTGGACACGCGGGACTGGAAGAGGACACCCAAGGCACTCCCCCACCCATGTGACAACAGAAGCCAGCTTTGCAGAACTGGTCACAGGCAGAGCGGGGGAGGTCTCCCGGAAGTCGTGCATTCCTACAGAGTAGGCGTGGCCCCAGACGCTCCAGGGAGGAGCTTTCTGCTCAGGCTCCGCCTACTCCACAGACACCTGGAACCCTCAGCCAGAGGTCTCGGACAATGGCCGCCCGCACGGATTGTCAAATAAAAAAGTGCCTGAAAAGTATTCCTTTTCTTTTTCCTTTTCTTTTTCTTTTTTTGTTTTATTGCCAGAGGGCACCTGCTTAAGTGAGAGACACAGAGATGGTCCGGCCCACAGCCTACTGGTTTAAAGGAGCTAGATCACTCATGGGTGACCATGGTTCGAATCCTGGCCCAGGCAGCTTGATAAACTGTCTCTGGCAAGCGCATACACTCTCTGAGAATTAAAATTTACAGGGAACCAGCAGTTAGCGTAATGGGTGTGTCGCTGGACTCCCACGTAGTCGACTGCGGTTCGCGTCCTGGACCCGGTGGCTTAAAACTCACGCCGGGCGCGTGTGCATGCGTGCCCAAGATCCCGAGAGGAGAATGGAGGAGAAGGGATTGCAGCGTGACCTTCCCCCCTGGGGGGTGATTTCTCACTTTCTGTCTCTCTGTCTCTCTCTGTCTGGCGAACGCACGCACCCTATAGTGAAAACCTCTCCAAAAAAAATTAAAATTAAAAAAAAAAAAGGGGAGGGGGAGGTTGGCAGGTGGCGTGGTGGTTAAGGGTACTGGACTCCCACATGGCTGACTGCACTTTGAGTCCTGAACCTGGCAGCTTGCTTTCTGTCTCTCTCTGTCCCTCTCTGATCAAATTAAATATGTAAATGAAGTTAAATAAAAGAATTCTTTAAAAAAAAATTTTTTTAATGGGACCAGCAGGTAGCATAGTGGTTAAGGCACTGGACTCCCACATGACTGACTGCAGTTCAAATCCTGGACCTGGTGACTTGCTTTCTTGCTTTCTTTCTCTCTGTCTCTCTCTCTCACTCTGTCCCTTTCTGGTCAAATTAAATACGTAAATAAAGTTATATAAAAGAATTATTTTTTAAAAAAATGGGGCCAGCAGGTGGCGTAGTGGTTAAGGCACTGGACTCCCATGTGGCTGACCACAGTTTGAGTCCCAGACCAGGCAGCTTGAAACTCACACCAGGCATGTGTGCATGTGTGCCCAAAATCCCTAGAGGAGAATGAAGGAAAAGGGATCACAATGTGGCCATCCCCCCAAGGGTGATTTCTCACTTTGTACCTGTCTGTCTGTCTGTCTGTCTCTGTCTCTCTGGCGAGCATACACACCCTATAGCAAAGAAAATTCTCAAAAAATAGGGACCAGCAGATGGCGTAGCAATTGTCACTGGACTCCCACATGCCTGACTATGGTTCAAGTCCCAGGCCCAGTGGCTTGAAAACCATTCCTGGCACATGTGAGTGTGTGCCCCAGATCCCAGGAGAAAGGATTGTAGTTTGACCATCCCCCCAGGGGGTGATTTCTCTCTTTCTCACCGTCTCTTTCTCTCTCTGGTGAGAGCATGTGCCCTAAGGCAAAAACCTCTAAAACTAAATGGGACGGGACCAGCAAATGGCGTGGTAATTAAGGTGTTGGACACTCCACATGGCCGACCATGGTTCAAGTCCCGGACCTGGTGGCTTGCTTTCTCACTTTCCCTCTCCTCTCTCTCTCTGGTCAAATGAAAATAAATGAACAAATAAAGTTAAATAAATCATTGAAAGAAAGAAAAAGAAGGGGCCTCCAGGTGGTGTGATAGTTCCAGGACTCGGCTCCCACATGGCTGACCACAGTTCAAGTCCCAGACCTGGTGACTTGAAAAATCACACCAAGATGTGTGCGTGCCCCAATTCTCAGGAGAATGGAGGAGAGGATTGTGGTATGACCATCCCCCCAAGGGATGATTTCTCACTTTCACTCACTCCCTGTCCTTTGTCTCTCTCTGGCGAGCACTCATGCCCTGTAGTAAAAATTAAAAATAAACTGGAAAAAAAGAGAAAACACCCGTGATAGTACAGGGCTCACTGCAATCCCTTGTCCATTTCTCCATTCTATCAAGACTTAAAAACATGCGCCCAAGGGACCAGCAGTTAGCATAATGGCTTATTCGCTGGACTCCCATGTAGCCGACTGCGGTTTGAGTCCTGGACCTGGTGGCTTACTTTCTCACTTTCCTTCTCTTTCTCTCTGTGTCTTTCTCTGATCAAATCAAAATAAAATGAATGAATGAATAAAAGTAAATTTTAGGGAACAAGCAGTTAGCGTAATGGCTATGTCGCTGGACTCCCACATAGTAGACCACGGTTCGCATCCCGGACCCGGTGGCTTAAAACTCACGCTGGGCGCATGTGCGTGCGTGCCCAAGATCCCGAGAGGAGAATGGAGGAGAAGGGATTGCGGTGTAACCATCTCCCCTGGGAGGTGATTTCTCTCTTTCTGTCTCTATGTCTCTCTCTGTCTGTCTGGCAAGCTCACGTGCCCTATAGTGAAAAACCTCTCCAAAAAAAAAAAAAAAGTAAATTTTAAAAGTTCAAATTCAAGTAAATAAATAAATGAATAAAGTTTAAAATTTTTAAATTCTTTAAAAAAATGATGACAAAAATAAAATAATTTTTAAAAATGCCTTAGAACTAAAATAATAATTTTGCTATAGGGCACCTGTGCTCACCAGAGAGACAGAAGTGAGAAATCATTGTCCCTGGTGGATAGAGGGGACGGCCACACTGCAATCCCTTCTCCTCCATTCTCTTGGGATTTGCGGTAGGCACACACATGCCCAGCCTGAGCTCCAAGCTGCCAGGTCCAGGACTGAGCCACATAGTCTGTCACGTGGGACCACCTGCTGGTCCCTCCACCCCCTTTTTAATTTTTATTTTTAGAGATCTTTTGCTATAGGGCCTGTGTGCTGCTCGCTCAAGAGACAGAGACAGAAAGCAAGAAATCACCCCCCAGGAGAGATGGCCACACTATCGCGATCCTTTCTCCTCCCGGGATTTTGGGCACACACGTACAGTCGCCTAGTGTGAGTTTCAAGCCTCCGGGTCCAGGACTCAAACTATAGTCAACCATGTCAGAGTCCAGCACCTTTAACTACTATGCTACCTGCTCTCCACCCCCTTTCAAATAATGTAGTACGTGGGAAAGAAACAGGTACCCCCTAACAAGGTCTTCACATTGTGAGCGCCCCCCAGTTTCAGCCATCCCCTATCCCTGGCTAGTGCACACGTCCGGGGCGTACTGGGAAGGCTGGAGACGCAACGTCAGGGGCCTCCCAGGAGAATCCCAGCCTGGTGTTCTGCCCCATCAGCCTCTAGAGGCCCTTTGAGGAGACCTGGATTTGACCTCTATGGTGTTTTAGTAAGATGCCAGCCCCACAGGTATGACCGGGTGTCCCGACCCAGGGGACAGTCAAACAGGTTTGCCGAGGGAAGGAGTGAGAGCCGCGACAAGCAGCGCAGTGTTACAACACAGAGATGACACAGTGTCTTTCAGGGTCGTCTGTTTATTGTGGGCAGCACGGTACAGCGCGGAGACGACGTGGTGTCACAGTTCTTCAGGGTCGTCCGGAGACACGATGGAGTGTTAACAACTCTTCAGGGTCTTGTGGGTCGTCTGGCGATTGTGGGCCAGGGATGGTGGTTATATACACGTTGGCGGGCTGTGATTGGTTGTAAAAGGTGGGTTATGATTGGTTGCTTTTGGACCAATCATGAGGTGCCAGATATGCAAATCTGAGGGATTCTAGTGGCCAATCAGAGTAAGGCTTCGAAGGTCAGGTTTTATGAAGGGAACCAATTGTGGCCTTTGGCATTGTGTAACTGTTTGCTTTCTGAGAAACCAGCCATATTCCCAGCTTCCCACAACAGGGACACAGGGAAACCCGGGGGTGTGGAAGCAGTTGAGGAGCTCATGGCAGGCTGGGAACTCAGCTTCCTGGGGCCCCAGTGGGCTGGGTCTCAGGCCTGTCCATGGAGGGTGTCAGGGCTGGCTCGGCCCCTTTCTCACACCCAGGGCTAGGTTATGTCCCCTTTGAGGCAGGTACGGTCTCACTATTCATTTCCCAAAGGAGGAAACAGGGTCAGAACAGTTCAGACTTCCATGGGGCCGACAGGTTCGAGTCCCGGACTCGGTGGTTGAAAACTCACGCCGGTAAGGCATGTGTGTGTGTGTGTATGTGTGTGCCGAAAATCCCGAGAGTAGAATGGAGAAGGGATTGTGGAGTAGCCAAAACACCTGGGGAGTGATTTCTCACTGTCCGTCTCTGTCTGTCTCTCCAGCAAGTGCACACGCCTTATACCCAAAATCTCAAAAAACAAAACAAAAAAACCTTACTAAAGGCCATGTCCAAGGATGAGATCAGTCAGACTTGCCACCCCACAAAACTATAGCATAAGAATGAGGCCCGGGGAATAGCAGTTGGCGTAATGGCTATGTCGCTGGACTCCCACGTAGTCTACCGCGGTTCGAGTCCCGGACCCGGTGGCTTAAACTCACGCTGGGCGCGTGTGCGTGCATGCCCAAGATCCCGAGAGGAGAATGGAGGAGAAGGGATTGCGGCATGGCCATCCCCCCTGGGGGGTGATTTCTCGCTTTCTGTCTCTCTGTCTGGCCAGTGCACACGCCCTATAGCAAAAACCTCTCCAAAAATAAAAAGAATGAGCTCCTATGACAGCTTACAACCCAGGATGAGGAAGCTCTTGAATTCTGTTCTCAGGCTAAAGCCGATACCCCAAGAGAAATCAGGAAGGCTGCCTGGAGGTGGAAAAAGTTCAAGATTGAAGGAACCCAGGCAGGGGCGGGTGTGGGGGCAGCATTCTGAGCCTGAAGAGCATAAGCAGAGGGACGCTGCACGTGGGTCTGATGCCAGAAGGTCTGAGCTTTCCAACTCTTCCCTAACGGAAAAGAAGCAGCCAGAGGCCAGCAGGTGGCAAGTTGGTTTATGGTGGTGACTCACACACCGGGTGACCACGATTCAAGTCCAGGACCTGGCGGCTTGCTTTCTCACTTTCCCCCCGTCTCTCTTCCGCTGGTCAAATTAAAAAAAAAAAAAAAAAAACAAATACATGAATAAAATTAAATAAATAGTTCTTTAAAAAAGACTATTCAGCCTTGACTTAACTCGAACGACATGACGCCACCCCAAGAAACAAGGTTTAACTTCCGCCCCAAACAAACATGGCCGACGAAGGAAAGCAGCGCGCCTGCCGGACGGAAGCTACAGACTAGCACTTCCGCCCTTTCTTAAGATGGCGCCGGCGGAAGGGACAGGGTACGGTCCGAGAGTGATGGCGGCTTCGAGGTTGGAGCTGAACTTGGTGCGGCTGTTGTGCCGCTGCGAAGCGATGGCAGCAGAGAAACGGGACCCGGAGGAGTGGCGTCTGGAGAAGGTAAAACGATCCTGCATTGCCGTGTAGAGTCAGACTCCCGGAAGGCGGGTCGCGGTCCCGACGGCCATCCAGCTCCAATATTTATTCCCAAGAGCTGCACTGACCACGCCCCTTCCGGTCTGCGCCGTCACGTTTACCTGCAGCTCCCGCCCCCAACCTGAGGCCCCGCCCCTCTGTGTTGGCTCCGCCTCCTTTAGCTTTGGTTCCTCCCACTTGACGCCCAGCCTCTCCCTGGCCACGCCCCTAACCCTGCAACTCTGACCCCCGTGAATGGGGGACCCTGCTGATCCCCCCACTTTCCATTTCCAGTACGTGGGGGCCCTGGAGGACATGTTGCAGGCTCTGAAGGCTCAAGCGAGGTGAGTTCAGGTGGCTGCAGGGGTTTCAAAGCTAGGTGTGGGGTTCTGGGGGCATCCACCCATCCTGAGCTGGGGACAGTGGCTAGGTTTTCTTTCTCCCCTGTTTGTCTCCCAGCAAACCGACGTCCGAGGTGATCAATGAATATTCCCGCAAGGTGGAGTTTCTGAAGGGGATGCTGCAGACGGAGAAGCTGGTGAGCAGGAGGGTCTCTGTCCCATGTTCACCTGGGTCCCCAGGACCTGTGCCTTCAGTGACCCCTGTTCTCACGTTTCTGCAGACCTCCTCCTCAGAGAAAGCGCTCGCCAACCAGTTCCTGGCTCCTGGCCGCGTGCCGACCACATCCAGGGAGCGGGTGCCTGCCACGAAGACCGTGCACCTGCAGTCCCGGGCCCGGTACACCAGTGAGATGCGGAGTGAGCTACTAGGCACGGTAGGTCTCCTTGCCCAGTCCCTAGGAACTCCTTGGGCAGGGACTGGGTTCCGGTGCCTGGAGGTAACCAGGAAAGAAAGTACTCTCAGGTACAAGGACCCTAGGAGTCCTCAGGCCATCAGGCAAGGCATCTCTATAGAGGGGCATTATGGCTAGGGCTTTGCGAGGTGAATAGGAGTTCGGTACAAGGTACACATGGCATGCATCTGGTTAAACCCAGAGTTGGTCACAAAACAGATTTGGTTCCTGGCTTTGACACTTGCTGCAAGACAGATAAGCATCTTCATCTGTAAAAGCAGACGACAAGTGCCTCTTTTTTTTTTTTTTTTTTTTGAGAGATTTTCACTGTAGGGCGCGCGCGCTCGCCAGACAGACAGAGAGAGACAGAGGGACAGAAAGCGAGAAATCACCCCCCAATGGGGGATGGCCACGCCGCAATCCCTTCTCCTCCATTCTCCTCTCGGCATCTTGGGCACGCACGCACATGCGCCCGGCGTGAGTTTTAAGCCACCGGGTCCGGGACACGAACCGCGGTCGACTACATGGGAGTCCAGCGACATAGCCATTACACTAACTGCTGGTTCCCGACAAGTGCCTCTTTGAGCTTTTTTTTTTTTTTTTTTTTTTGAGAGGTTTTTGCTATAGGGCGCGTGCGCTCGCCAGACAGACAGAGACAGAGAGACAGAAAGCGAGAAATCCCCTCCCAGGGGGGATGGTCACACCGCAATCCCTTCTCCTCCATTCTCCTCTCGGGATCTTGGGCACGCACGCACACGTGCCTGGCGTGAGTTTTAAGCCACCGGGTCTGGGACGCGAACCGCGGTTGACTACGTGGGAGTCCAGTGACATAGCCATGACGCTAATTACTGGTTCCCCTCTTTGAGCTTTTGTACATAGATCAGCTCAATCCTTCAAAATATGAGCTGCTGTTATTAGCAGTTTGTTACCAGGGAAACCACAGGAGGCTCAGTGGGCACAGGAATTGTCCAGGGTCCTGACTAGGGGTAGGGAAGTTCTGAGAGTCGAAGGGACAGGACAAGGAGAGTGACCTTGTGTATCTCCGTTCTTTTCACAGGACGGGGCACGAGGTGAGTTGCTATGAATGAAATGGGACTTGAGGGTCCACCACTTGGGACAAGACATAGGTCATTGGCTGCTGCTCATCCTTTGCACCCACGCCAGATCCCGTGGAGAATGTCACCCAGCGGGAATCATCGAGTTATGCCTGGAGGTGGAGACAGGAAAGATGGGGGGGGGCCCCCAGCACAGACAGCACTGGGTACTCCCATCCCATGGGGCAAACTCCAGGCTTGAGGGAAGGGCCCGGGTCTGAGGCAGCTCAGATTAGGGTGGGGAAAGCCTACAAGAAGAGGGGGTTTTCCAGCTGGGGCTTTGAAGCATGGTTAGGAGCCCACAGGGCAGGAGACAAGACAGGGAGATGGTTTTCTAAGCTGCAGAGAGAGCACAGGTAAAAGCCCGGAGGCCGCATGAGAATCACCCCTCTCCTTCCTGCTTGGCCTGTTTCGATTTCAGATCCGGAACTGGATTTCAGAAAGAGGACGTGAGTATCTGCAGCCCTCAGGCAGCTGGGCCCTGGGGGCGGTACTGGACAGACCACGGGACCCCGAGGCACCGTGACAAGGGTGCAGACCCCCAGTCAGATAAAATGAAACTAAATCAATAAAGTTAAATAAAATAATTATTTAGGGACCAGCAGTTAGCGTAATGGCTATGTCGCTGGACTCCCACGTAGTCGACCGTGGTTCGCGTCCCAGACCCGGTGGCTTAAAACTCACGCCGGGCGCATGTGCGTGCGTGCCCAAGATCCCGAGAGGAGAATGGAGGAGAAGGGATTGCGGTGTGGCCATCCCCCCTGGGGGGGTGATTTCTCGCTTTCTGTCTCTCTGTCTCTCTCTGTCTGTCTGGCGAGCGCACACGCCCTATAGCGAAAACCTCTCCAAAAAATAAATAAATAAATAAATAATAAAATAAAATAATTATTTAAAAAAAAAAAAAAGGAACCTGGGGGCCAGCAGGTGGCATGGCGGCTGAGGACACGGATTACCCCACACACCGCAATCCCTTCTCCTCCATTCTCCTCTTGGGATCTTGGGCACGCATGCACACGCGCCTGGTGTGAGTTTAAGCCACCGGGTCCGGGACTTGAACTGTGGTCGACTACGTGGGAGTCCAGCGACATAGCCATTACGCTAACTGCTGGTCCCAACCTGGCAGCTTCTTTTTCACTCTCTCTCTTTGCCTCTCTCTGGTGAACATGCATGCCCTATAGCAAATTCAAATAATAATAATAATAATAAATACTATTGTAAATAAGTCCTTTTTTTTAAGAATTATTTATTTTTCATTTTATTTACTTACTCTTTTTTTTTTAATTTTGATCAGAGAAACACACACAGAAAGTGAGAAAGCAAACCACCAGGTCCAGGACTCGAACCGTGGTTACCCAAGTGGGAGTGACCCGCACCTTAACCACCACGCCACCTGCTGGTTCCCTAAATAAGCCTAAAATAAAAAAAGAAAAAAAGAGGGAAACTGAGCCCCCGACAGGGTGTGTCCAGAGCCACGGCCTTTAATTTCCTTGGGAACGTGTTCACCTTTTCTCCTGACGCCCTCTCTCATGCCTGCCTGTCCACCCACGTGTGTGGTCAGTGGGGTGACAGGGTCCAGGCCAGTCGACGAGAAGCAGTCCGCAGCCGAACTAGACCTCGTTCTGCAGCGACATCAGGACCTCCAGGAAAAGCTGGCCGAGGAGATGCTAGGCCTCGCCCGGAGCCTAAAGACAAACACACTGGCCGCCCAGAGCGTCATCAAGAAGGACAATCAGGTGTGAAAACTGCAGGAGCTCTCCAGCCCCCAGCTTCCGCTCTGGGGCAATGGAGACAGCTTCTTAGCGGAGGGGCATTATGGCTGGGGCTTTGCTGTTTGAATAGGAGTTTGGTGGAAGGCAAAAATGCCATTCCCAGCAGAAAGCACAGTCCTGGCAAGGGCCAAGAGGTGCAGGCCCATCCCCCAGGACAGTCGGAGAGTCTAGTCCTGTTGACACCCTCCTCACCTCATCCGCAGACCCTGTCACACTCACTCAAGATGGCCGACCAGAACCTGGAGAAGCTGAAGACAGAGTCGGAGCGGCTGGAGCAGCACACGCAGAAGTCCGTCAACTGGCTGCTCTGGGCCATGCTGATCATCGTCTGCTTCATCTTCATCAGCATGATCCTCTTCATCCGCATCATGCCCAAACTCAAATAAAGGCCGGCCCCACCCACCCATCTGTCCTTGTCTGTCCCCTGTCCCGCCCCGCGCTCAGCCATGCCCTTTGGGGCAGGCAGTGACACGGGAGGATATGTGGAGGTCACTGAGAGCCACAGAGAGCACATGAGCAGGAGAGGAAGAAGGTCGGGTGGGGGACGTGGTGATTTAGCAAATGCCCCCCACTGTCCTGTCCTGCCCACTCCACACTGGACAAGGCCAAGCGCCAAGAGGCCCCAGGAGCCCTCGAGTGGGTAGTCAGGGCCCAACACATGCTGGGAGGTCAGGGTGAGGAGGGAGGATGGGATAAAACTGAGGCCAAGCCTGGGGTTCAGCCTGGAGGAGGCATCACATGAGCTAGAAAATTCAGGGGCAGAGCTTAGCAAAGCC
This sequence comes from Tupaia belangeri chinensis, assembly GCF_000334495.1. Taxonomy (NCBI): domain Eukaryota; kingdom Metazoa; phylum Chordata; class Mammalia; order Scandentia; family Tupaiidae; genus Tupaia; species Tupaia belangeri. The sequence continues at coordinate 3,114,970 of NW_006159676.1, read as the reverse complement.
ACAGCCTCAGCTCCCAGGAGCAAGCCAGATCCTTCATGCAGTCAGCATGGGTGAGTGGGGCTGGCCCTGGGGCGTTGTAGTTAAAGGGGACTAGATCGTATATGGCCAACTACGGGGTTCGAATCCCAGCCCTAGTGGTTTGAGGAACATGCCAGGCATGTGCGCCCCAAATCCCCACAGCATGGAGAAATGGAGGAGAAGGGATGGTGATGCAACCATGCCCCATGGGTGGTGCTTTCTCCCACTCTATCTGCCCCTGGTACACGTGTGTGCCCTCTGACAAAACACACCCGCGTGAGCACACACACACACACACACACACACACACATTAACACACAGGTGGTGCGGTGGTTAAGGAGTTGGACTCCCACATGGAGGACTGGGGTTCAAGTCCCAGACCTGGTGGCTTGAAAATCACACCAGGTGCGATAGCTTTGCACTCTTTTTTTTTTTTTTTTGGAGAGATTTTCACTGTAGGGCGCGTGCGCTCGCCAGACAGACAGAGAGAGACATAGAGACAGAAAGCGAGAAATCACCCCCCAGGGGGGATGGTCACGCCGCAATCCCTTCTCCTCCATTCTCCTCTCGGGATCTTGGGCACGCACGCACACGCGCCCGGCGTGAGTTTTAAGCCACCGGGTCCCCGGGACACGAACCGCGGTCGACTACGTGGGAGTCCAGCGACATAGCCATTACGCTAACTGCTGGTTCCCGCACTCTTTAGCATTATTTAGAATCTCAAAATAAGAATAAGTAGGTGCATGGGACCGGCAGGTGGCATGGTGGTTAAAGACGCTGGATTGCTACATGGCCAACCGCTGTTCACGTCCCGGAGCTGGTGGCTTGCTTTCTCACTTTCCCTCTCTTTTTTTCTCTGTCTCTGATCAAACTGGAAAATAGGGACCAGCAGTTAGCATAATGGCTATGTCGCTGGATTCCCATGTAGTCGACCATGGTTCGAGTCCCAAACCCGGTGCATTAAACTCATGCCGGGTGCATGTGTGCGTGCATGCCCAAGATCCAGAGAGGAGAATGGAGAAGAGATTGCGGCATGGCCATCCCCCCTGGGGGGTGACTTCTCGCTTTCTGTCTCTCTGATTTCAGAGTAAGTAAATAAGCGCAAGTTTGCAAAATCACCCCGCTTTTCAGATAAACTGAGGGTCAGAGAGGATCCGTGGCCCTCCCCAGATCCAGCAGATCTGAGTCGAAGTCGCTTTCGAATCCGCTTCTCCAGGGTCTGGAGTCCGCCCCGCCGGGCCAGGCCCCGCCCCCACAGGGCCAGACCACGCCCCTCCAGGCAGGCCACGCCCCCGCTCTGCTCAACGACCCCGCCAGTCGGGTCCAGCCTGCAGTTAATGCACAACCAGCGACTCGGCTACTTCTCCGGCTGCCGACCCAGACGTGGCAAAGTCGCTTTCGAATCCGCTTCTCCAGGGTCTGGAGTCCGCCCCGCCGGGCCAGGCCCCGCCCCCACAGGGCCAGACCACGCCCCTCCAGGCAGGCCACGCCCCCGCTCTGCTCAACGACCCCGCCAGTCGGGTCCAGCCTGCAGTTAATGCACAACCAGCGACTCGGCTACTTCTCCGGCTGCCGACCCAGACGTGGCACCCCAGACGCTGGGACAGGTGACTCCGAGAAGGACAGACCGGCGCGACCCACAGGCAGCGCGGAGGTCCCAGGGGAGGGGGACTCCTTGGGTGTGTTACCCCTGAGCTCCTCGCGTTCCAGAGCTGGAGGCTCCGGCAACGCGGGGGTTAACTCGCATCCGCCCTAGGCTGCGTGGTGACGTCACGCTTCGTTTGCATAACGTTTTTCCGTGTTACGCGTCGGGGGCGGGGTCTGGGACGCGCTGACGGCCAATCGCGTGCGTCTATGCAAATAGACACCGAGCTGGGAACCGCGCGGGGCCGCGGAGAGTTGGCCGCTCCGGGTCCGCCTCCCCGCGCGTCCTGCGAGCGCACCTGCCTCCAGGTGAGTCCCCTCCGCGTGTCCGCAGGCCGCCCGCAGACCACCCCCGCCACGCGCGGGCCGCGACGCCCCTCGCAAGGCCCGTTCACCAACCCGGGGACCCCCGAACGGCGCCTCCCGAAAGCCGATGCCCACCCAGCAGCCCCCGCAGACTCGCCGCTCCCGGGGGGACCCTCAGATCTGCCCACCTGGCCCTGGCCCCCCGGTGAGTGTGGCAGAGACCTCCGGGTTCAGGGGGTCTCGGTTTTGCAATACTCAGTTTTGCAACACCGAGGTTAACTCCCAACTATGATTTCCGCAGCGACTGGTGCCTCGAGACCTCAAAACCAGCGCCCTTCGCCCTCTGTCCCAGCCCCAGCCTGGAACCCACAAAGCAAGGCCCAGGAGGATTGTCTTTGAGGATGAACTGCTCTCCCAGACCCTTGTGCGTGCCAAGAAGCCCCTTGGAGCCATCCCCGAGGGGCATAGACCTAGGCCACCTGCAGTGCCCGACTATGAGCTGTGAGTGTCCATCCTGTGGTTGGTTTAGGGTGTTTGGAAATAGGGAAAGGGCACTGAGGCTGGGGCTTTGATGGATGAGTAGGAGTTTGACAAATACTAAAAAGAGTAAAGGAGGATTTTTTATGGTAGGGAACCCAACTTGGGCAAAGAAAAATCAAAAACACTGGGAGAAGAGACAGGGTTGTTTATACTCACAGGATGGGGTCCTTCAACATGGTAGGAAGTACCCACCTGTGAGCAGTCAGAGGGAACGGAGCCGCTATGCTGCAGTGTTCCAGGACCAGTATGGAGAGTTTTTGGAGCTCCAGCAGGAGGTGGGGTCTGCACAGGCCAAGCTCCAGCGGCTGGAGGCCCTGCTGCGGTCCTTGCCCCCACCCCGAAATCAGGTGAGAAACACCTGCCCCGAAGCCCTCCCTGGTGGCTTGAACCAAGCTTCTGGGATTACCACTGGGGCCAGATCTCTGGGACTCTTCCTCCCTAGCTGGGTTACCTTGTCCACCTGAGCCTCAGTTTCCCCATTGGTCCTTAGGTCCAACTCTCCCTGAGCCTCGTCTTCCATCTCCCCTTGCAGAAAGAAGCCAACGTTGCTGCCCGCGTCTGGAGGGAGTTTGAGAGGAAGCAGAGGGTAAGGCGGGACTCTAGGCCCAGAGCTTATCCCACGCACCCCAACGCGTCCAGGGGGCTGGGATGCTTGTGCCTGTTTCAGGGAGAAGATATAGAGGCTTAGGAACACGGCCGGCCCCATGACCTGGGGGCTAAGGGAAGCTGGATTCCACTCGATCAGGATCAGCCGTGGTAGGAGTCTCAGCCTGGGCAGCAGAAAAAGCACATGGGTGCATGTGTGTGCCCCAAATTCCTACAGGTTAGGGAAATGGAAGAGAAGGCATTGCAGAGTGAGCATGCCCCATGGGAGACTGTGTTCTCTCTCTGTCTCTCTGTCTCTCTCTGTTGAGCGTACCTGCCCTCTAGCAATTAAACAAGAGTGAAGGGCCAGCTGGTGGCGTAATGGTTAAGAACTGGATCCTGGGACCAGCAGAGGGCGTAATAGTTGCATCGATGGACTCTCATGTCGTCGACTGCGGTTCGAATCCCGGACCCGGCAGCTTAAACTCACGCCGGGGCGCATGTCCGTGTGTGCCCAATTTCCCAAGAGGAGAATGGAGGAGAAGGGATTGCGGCGTGGCCATCCCCCCTGGGGGGTGATTTCTCGCTTTCTGTCTGTCTCTGTCTTTTTGGCGAGTGCACATGCCCTATAGCAAAAACCTAAAAAAAAAAAAGAAAGAAAGAAAAAGAAAGAAAAGAAAAAAAACTTGTTTCTGTGGTCCCAAGAGGCCGAGGCTGGAGGATAAAGATAAGACCAGACTCTGCCTTAAGGGGACGAGAGGGATAACCTGTAACACACGAGCCGCAGGCCGGACCTGCGTGTGGACTTCCGAGCTCTCTCGCCCTGTCTAGGACCCAGGTTTCCTGGACAAGCAGGCGCGTTGCCTCTACCTGAAGGGGAAACTGAAACATCTCAAGAGCCAGATCCAGAAGTTTGACGACGGAGGAGACAGTGAGGGCTCCGTATACTTCTGAGCATCCTGGTGGACAGACAGATGCATGGGCCTCCCCACTTCTCTCCCTGCACCCCTTCCTGTTTTGAGCTTGTTTCCCTGGCCTGGACTAGCTTTTCCTGATGGCAAGTGCCTTATCCTTTTGGGCTCAGCTCGGATGGCCTCCTCCTCCAGGAAGCCTTCCCAGGGACTCCTAGAGTACCCTCAGCCCTGACCCCATGGGGATGTCAGATCTCAGCCCTGGAAACAAATCCTGTTCGTCCTCTCAGTGAAATAAACAGGAAGTAAACACCTACTGTGTGTGAATGTGGTTTTTTAGTTTTGTTTTTTTTAGAGAGAGATATTTTGCTATCGGGCATTTATGATCACCAGAGAGACAGAGAGGGAGAAAGCGAGAAATCATCCCCCTGGGGGGACAGTCAAGCCTCAATCCCTTCTCCTCCATTCTCCTCTTGGGATTTTGGACACACACACGCACGCACCCAGCGTGAGTTTCAAGCTGCCGGGTCTGGGACTCGAACCGCAGTCAGCCATGTGGGAGTCCAGTGATGTAATTCACCATCTACTGGTCCCAGTAAACACCTACTGTGTGCAGCAGCTTAACACTCCAAGTTTCACTGTGTAGTTACAAAAACAAATATGTTTCCAGGCTGGCCCTGCAGTTTAGTGGTTCATGGCGCCGGATCCCACACGGCTGACCATGGTTCTAATCCCAGCCCCGGTGGCTTGATAAACACACCAGGCTAGGCCAGCTCATGGTGGATCCCACATGAGCAGCTGTGAAGTTCAAACCCTGGACACAGCAGCTGTAAAACGGTGGGCATGTGTGTGTACGTGTGCCCCAAATCCGAGAATGGAGGAGAAGGGAATGTGATTTCGCACTCTGTACAGGGAGTGTGCACACTTTAGAGCAAGAACCTCTTAAAGAAGCGGTGGAGGGGGTGCTGATAGTGTGGCTTAAGGTGCTAGACTCCCACATGGCTGACTGCAGTTTGAGTCCTGGACCTGAAAGCTTGCATTCTCACTTTCCCTCTCTGTCTCTCTCTGGTCAAATTAAGTAATGATAAATTATGCTATTTTAAAAATAATCCTTTTTTTAAGAAATTAGAACAAGGGTTGGGACCAGCGGTTGGCGTAATAGCTATGTTGCTGGACTCCTATGTAGTTATTGTTTAATTTGACCAGAGACAGAAAAAGCAGGCCACCAGGTCTGGGCCTCGAACCACAGTGGGCCATGTGGGAATCCAGTACCTTTTTTTTTTTTGGAGAGGTTTTTGCTATAGGGCATGTGCGCTCGCCAGAAAGACAAAGAGACAGACAGAGAGACAGAAAGCGAGAAATCACCCCTCAAGGGGGATGGCCACACCACAATCCCTTCTCCTCCATTCTCCTCTCGGGATCTTGGGCATGCACACACATGCGCCCGGCGGGTCCGGGGCTTGAACCATGGTCAACTAATGGGAGACCAGCAATGTAACCATTACACCATCTGCTGATCCCCCCATGCCTGGCATTTCTCATCTTTTATTTATTTATTTATTTTATTTTATATTTTTAGAGGTTTTTGCTATAGGGCGCGTGCGCTCACCAGACAGAGAGATAGAAAGCGAGAAATCGCCGCCCAGAGAGGATGGCCAAACCGCAATCCCTTCTCCATTCCCCTCTCAGGATTTTGGGCACGCACACACACCCGGCATGAGTTTAAGCCACCGGGTCCGGGACGCGAACCGCGGTCAACTACGTGGGAGTCCAGAGACATAGCCATTACGCTAACTGCTGTTCCCTGCCTGGCATTTCTCAATGCTGCAGTGTTCAGGGCTGACACCATGGAGCCAGTCACATGAGATCCAATACCCTCAACTTCCACCCCATAGGCTGACCCTGTTTTTGTTTGTTATAGGAAGGGTATGCTCACCACAGAGACAGAAGAAAGTGAGAAATCACCGTCCAGGGGAGATGATCACACGCAGTCCCTTCCCCTCCATTCTCCATGTGAGATTTTGGGCACACACATACATACATATTTCCTAGTGTGTTTTCCAAACCAACAGGTCTGGGGCTTGAACCACACATTTGGGCATGTGGGATATACCTGCTTGAACTACCATGCCACCTGGCTGGTCTTGTTTTTGACTTTGTAGCATTTATTTATTTCTTGTTTCAAGCTGCCAGGTCCGGGACTCGAACCGCAACTGACCGTGTGGGAATCCAGTGGCTTAATCAACACACCATTTGCTGCTCCCTCTTTTGTTTAAGGTTTTTGCTGTGGGGTGTGTGTGCTCACTGGAGAAAAGACCATGAGAGGAAAAGCAAGAAATCACCCCAGGGGGGATGGCCACACTGCAAACCCTCCTCCGTTCTCCTGGTGTTGAGGGGCCTGGATTCGAACCTGGGTCAGCAGTGTGGGATCCAGCTCCCTTACCCACTAGACTATAGGGCTGGCCCTTGAATTAAACTTTAATCACCTTGGAAGAGATGATGAGGGTGGCCGTGCAGGTAGGAAACATCTTTATTATCGGCCTCGATTCATTTTTCATGTAGTGTCTGTCTCGGAGGATGCGTCCTGAGGGCCCGCCCGCCCTGACCCCTCTGCCTGGTTGTGGCTGTCCCTTGGGTCCAGACACCAGATTTGTCCATCCCGCCAGGAAAGCCAACCCTACTGTCCCATGACTTCATGCTCGGGACGCTGCCCCACGAGGCTGCCCCAGGATGGGACCTCTGACCCTCCTCCCTGCCACCTTGGCCTGGGGTTTGGGGCAGAACCAGGCTGGGACCTGGGCGATCCGTCTCTTTTTGGTTTCATGATCATTTAAAAAACAAACAAAAAATGACAAAACATCTCACAGTCTTTAAAAAATAGAAGTCTGAGGAAGATGCCGAGGTCCTCCGGCCAGGGGGCGGGGTGGTGGAAGCCCCAGCAGGTGGGTCTCACGCGGCGTGCAGACCCGTTCCACCGAGGCGCGCCCCGCTGCGCTGCAGTCACTGGCCGGAGCCGTAGGGCCAGTTAAAGGTGCTTCCCGACAGCAGCATGTCCCGGATGAGGGTCTCGATGGGCGTCTTGCCCACCAGGCGCATGAAGAAGAGCTGGGAGATGAGGGAGGCGGGGACAGCGCGCAGGGCCGGCAGCCGCAGCAGGCCGGAAGCGCTGCGGCTGGGACGGGTACTGGGCCCGCACGTACTCCGTGAGGGCCACCTGCGCCTTCTCCTGCAGGCTCTCCACGTGGGCCGGGTCCGAGAGGCCACAGGCATCTGGGAGGAGGAGGGGACGAGAATACAGGCAAGGTCAGACCGGGGGGATGGCGGAGAACCCAGGAGGGCCCACGGAGCGGGGAGGGCTGAGGCAGGGGCTTGCTGAGGGCTGAGGGCTGTGGATAAGGGCAGGGGCGCTCCAGGTGAGGCATGGGTCCTAGGCAAATAAACTGGGATATTGAAGGACCAGCAGTTGGCGTAATGGCCGTGTGGCTGGACTCCCATGTAGTCGACCACGGTTCGCATCCCGGCCCCGGGGGCTTAAACTCACGCCGGGCGCGTGTGCGTGCGTGCCCAAGATCCCGAGAGAAGGGATTATGGTGTGGCCATCCCTCCCTGGGGGGTGATTTCTCGCTTTCTGTCTCTCTGTCTCTCTCTCTGTCTAGCAAGCACACGCCCTATAGCAAAAACCTCTCCAAACACTGATGATGGTGGGGTGGAAAGAGCAGAGAAAAATTCTTCTGGGAAGATAAGGGGGGGTAAAGTCATATTTAGCAAATGAAAGCCATCTGCCAAGTGGTCGGGAGCATTTTAGCAGGAGAATGAATCCCCAAGGGACAGGCTGGGAAGACTTTTTTAGTTATAGGGAGTGTGGGCTAACCGGAGAGCTAGAAAGCAAGAAATCAGCCCCAGAAGGATGGCCACATGGCAATCCTCCACCCCTTAAGTCTCGTTCTGGAGATTTAGTGCATGCACACACACGTGCCAGGAGTGAGTTTTAAGCCTCTGGGTCTGGGACTCGAACCCAGTCTACTCCGTGGGAGTCCAGTGACGTAATCACTACGCCATCTGCTGGTCCCAGACAGGGGAAGCCTTTTATTTTTCTTTTTGAGAGGTTTTTGTTATAGGGTACGTGCTCTTGCCAGACAGACAGAGACAGAGAGACAGAGAGACAGAAAGCAAGAAATCACCCCCCAGGGGGGATGGCCACGCAGCAATCCCTTCTCCATTCTCCTCTCGGGATCTTGGGCACGCACATGCGCCCGGCATGAGTTTTAAGCCACCAGGTCCGGGACGCGAACCGCAGTCGACTACGTGGGAGTCCAGTGACATAGCCATTACACTAACTGCTGGTTCCCGAGACCGGGGAAGCCTTTTGTCCGAAGCTCAAAACGAGCTGCGCTACCTGTCGCTGGAATACGGTACCGCTTGCGCAGCAGACACAGGGTTACTAAGGAAGGTCTGGTACGCTCCTCCCCTCGGTGGGCGGGTCCTTCTAGCCACGCCCCTATCCCAATTGATGCGTCCCTAGCCACCTGTAGGTGGCCCTGGTCTGAGATCTGGGGGCACAAGGATTAGGAATGGGGAAGGGTTCATGGGGACCAGAACTGTGTGCCCCGCGTCCCCCAGTCTCATCCTGTCAGTGCTATTGAACACGAAGAGGGGGGTACGGGGCCCCAGGGAGCCTGAGAATTAGGGAGAATCTGGGGTGCCCCAGTTCAGAGTCGTTCGAATCAGAAAGTGGGGGGCATCAAGGTGCCACACTCCTCCACTGCCCCCCACCAGCGCTCATAACGCCACATCTGGGGAACTGGGAGGAATTGGGGTGGGGCGGCCTAGGGTGTGGGTCTCTCCCCCTTCACCCCCCCTGCGCGCCCCGGGATCCGTGCGCCCCGCATCTCACCCGGCGTGAAGAGCGCAATGGCCTTGAGGCAGCCGTACTCGGCCGAGTCCACCTGCAAGCGGCCCCCCTT
>NW_006159676.1:3095582-3104403 GCF_000334495.1 Tupaia belangeri chinensis | reverse complement strand
AGGGGGCAGCGGAGAGGCAGGGCCCCCCACCGCGGGAAATGAGGAAGAGACAAGAGGGAGGGGAGAGACGGGAGATTAGAGACAGGAATGGGTACAGGGGCGGGAAATGAGGAAGAGACAAGAGGGAGGGGAGAGACGGGAGATTAGAGACAGGAATGGGTACAGGGAGCGGATTGGAGAGACGAGGAGGGAAGAGGGCGGTGAGACAGTGGGAGGAGAGGGGGAGGAAAGGGAGAAGAGACAAAATTCAGTCGAGGGTCACTCGGCACCTCCCCTCCAAGCCCCACCTCCCAGCCCTGTCATTCCGGGACCCCCATCTCCACCCCACCCTGCCCAGCGCGGTGTCCCCAGCCTGAGTTCAAGTCTGACCACCACCCCAGCTACTGCGCGGAGGGCTGATGGAGTTCCCACCAGATTCCCTCCCGCTAGACTGCTGAGCTCTGCTAGGAAAGGGGGGGGGAGGGAATGGAGGTGCCATCTGTCAATCACACACACCCATCTGTCAATCACAGGGAGCCCACTGCTGAGGATGGAGTCAGGGAGGATTTGGGACCCTAGTCCAGCCCGGATCCTATGGAGATGGGGCCATCTCTACTTTCCACCCCTCCCCAGGAGATCAGGAGCAGGTCTTGTCCCTCGGGTCCCCCAAAGCCCCAAGGCGGGGAGGACCTACTGCTGACCAAGGACCAGGTGGGCAGGAACAGGGAAATCGAGGCACAGGGAGGAGAATTGGCAGCATGCGGGGCGGCCAGTGCCAGGGTGGGCGGGGTGGAGGGGCACGCTGGGCTAGGTGCCAGGCAGACACTAATTGCTGAGTTTAATGAGTTGGCAGGCCCCATCTGAACTCCAGGTCAACCCAGCGGGAGGCACACAGGAGGGGGGTTACAGGGAGGCCGCTAGCAGGCTGAGCAGAGAAGCAGAGACTGGGTTCGAGCCTGCTCCCAGGGACTTCTGAGTCTCGGGGTCAACTGTCTCATCGGTGTGGATATGTGAAGCCCGACAGTGGTCCCCCAGCCTTCCAGGGGCACCTTCGCCATTCTGTGCTCACTGAGCTGTAAACATCATCCCTGCTGTGTTCCTATCTCAGGGCCTTGGCACTGGCTGTTCCCTCCTCAAATTCGCTTCCTTAGCTGGGAATAACCCTTCATTACTCAGCTCAGACGATGGGAGTTCAAATCCCAGCCATGACCCCACTGCTCTCGGATCCAGACAAATGACCTCACGGAGCTGTTCTCTGCACGTCAGTGTCCCCACCATATTTTTGGTTTTGTTCGGTTTTGTTTTGACTATAGGGTGCATGTGCTCACCAGAGAGGGACGAAGAGAGAGAAAGCAAGAAACCACCCCCCGGGGGGGATGGCCACACTGCAGTCCCTTCTCCTCCATCCTCCTCTCCGGATCTTGGGCATGCACGCACACGCGCCCAGAGTGAGTTTAAGCCACCGAGTCCGGGACTCGAACTGCGGTTGACTACCTGGGAGTCCAGTGACGTAGCCGTTACGTCATCTGTTGGTTCCCCACTTCTTTTTTTTTTTTTTAAATAATTTTATTTATTCATTCATTTATTTTAATTTGAAGTACTCTTGAAAAAGAGTCATTTATTTATTCATTCATTCTCTTTAGTTTTTTTCAAAGAATTATTTTATTTAACTTTCTTAACTACCACGCCACCTGCTGGTCCCCATAAATTTTTGAAAAATTATTTAATGTTATTTTTTATTATTTTTATTTAATTTGCTATAGGGCAAATGAAAGATGCAGAGAGAGAGAGAGAGAGAGCGCGCCAGGTTCAGGATTCGAACCACGGCCAGCCATGTGGGAATCTAGCATTTTTTTTTTTTCCCCCAAAAATTATTTCATTTAACTTTATTTATTTAGTTATTCATTTGTTTATTTCAATTTGACCAGAGAAGGACAGAGAGAGAGAGAAAAAAAGGGAGAAAGCAAGCCGCCAGGTCCGGGACTCGAACCATGATCGGCCATAGTGGGAATCCAGCGCCTTTAACCACCATGCCACCTGCTGACCCCTAGTCTTTAGTTTTTACTACAGGGCCTGTGTGCTTGCTGGAGAGAGAGACAGAGTGATAGAGGGGAAGTGATTTCTTACATCCCAAGGGGATGATCACTTACAATCCCTTCTCCTCCTTCCTTTTGTGATTTTGCGTACCCACGCACACATACCCAGTGTGATTTTCTTTTTTAAAAAAAAAAATTATTATTTTAACTATTTTTTACATTTATTCATTCATTGATTTTTAATTTGATCAGAGAGAGACAGAGGGTGAGAGTGAGAGAGAGAAAGTGAGAAAGCAAGCCACCAGGTCCAGGACTCGAACCCCGGTCGGCCATGTGGGAGCGTCCAGCGCCTTAACCACCACGCCACCTGCTGGTCCCACCCAGTGTGATTTTCAAGCTGCCTGGACCTAGACTCAAACTAAGGAGTCAGCCATGTGATATCCAGGGCCTTAACCCCCAGGCTACCTGCTGGTCCAACTTTTGCAACATTATTATTATTTTTTTTTTTTTGGAGAGTTTTTTGCTATAGGGCGCATGTGCTTGCCAGACAGAGAGAGACAGAGAGACAGAAAGCGAGAAATCACCCCCCAGGGGGGATGGCCACGTGGCAATCCCTGCTCCTCCATTCTCCTCTCGGGATCTTGGGCACGCACGCACACATGCCCGACGTGAGTTTAAGCCACCGGGTCCAGGACTCGAACCACTGTCGACTACATGGGAGTCTAGTGACATAGCCATTACGCTAACTGCTGGTCCTAGACATCGATCAGTTTTAAGACAAAGACTCCGATTAACCTTTCCCAGCTTCTCCCACAAAGGCCCAGTCAGGAGCAGGAGAGACTCCAGTTCGAGGGTGGGAAGGACCGCCAGCCTGGTCCCTGACACAGTCCAGGTAAGGTCAAGAAGCCCTGTCTTAGAGCTCTGCCCTAACAGGCTAGATTCTGCTTCCAACCCCAGGACTCCCTGGGGGAAATTTCTGGAAATCACTTGAATTCTAAGGGCGCCTAGCCAGGGGCACAGCTGTCCCAATGTGTCTGTCCAGAGGCAGAGCGGGTCCCCTCAGCAGAGGCAGGAGGCTGGCCTCCCTCTGCCTCCCGGCCCGAGGTCAGGAAGAAGATAAGCTGCCCTTTGCCTTAGTCGGCCTGAGTTCCTGCCTTGGGCAAACACCGGGTGGAGTTTGAGTCAATTAAATAAAAAACTATATCCTTGTTCCCGAAGTCAGAAGCGGAGGCCAGGCTAGGGCATGAGAAGGTCACCGAGGTGACAGCTGGTGAAGCGGTCTCTGAGGCCAGGGGGGACCTGGGCACCCACTTTCCTGGGGTAAGTAGGCAGCTGGAGGCAGTCCTTGCATCCTCAGCTCTGTCCCCATGACCAGGGGGTCACAGAGCCCAAGAACAGTGCCCCCTGCAACCCAGGGATCTAGCAATCAGTAATAATGAGACCAGCAGGTGCCAGGCCCCCAGCTACAGCGCCCCCTGCAGCCCCGGGATCTAGCAATCGGTAATAATGAGACCAGCAGGTGCCAGGCCCCTAACGACAGCGCCCCCTGAGATCCTGGACCCAAGGAGGGCAAGGGTGTTTGTTCACCCCTGCCCAGACCACCCATGGGTACTCACCCTCCTTCCGCATGCCCACCCGGAAGCACTTCTTGAGTCGACAGTACTGGCATTGGTTCCGGTGGTGCTGGTCGATCTGGCAGTCACGGTTGGACCTGGGGACACACAGAGGCCAGGGTTCCTGGTGACACCCACATCCTCGTCCCTGAACCACTGGGGGAAGCCACCTTGGGACTGGGGAGGTAGCCCTCCCCGAAAGGGTGCAGGGACTGAGCAAGCCTGTGAGTCTGCAAAGAGGAAAGAATAGGGACCAGTAGGTGGTGTGGTTAAAGCGCTGGACTCCCACAAGCCCGAATCTAGTTCGAGTCCTGGACCAGGCAGTTGAAAATCACGCTTGGTGCATGTGCATGTGTGCATACCCAAAAGCCCAAGAGAGGAGAATAGAGGAGAACGGGTTGTGGTGTGGCCATTGCCCCTCGGGGAGAGGGGTGGTTTCTCACTTTCCCTCTCTCTGTCTCTGTCTCTCTCCAGAAAGCACTCATGCCCTATGGCCAAAAAACAGAGGGATTCAAGAATGGCTGGGGGGTGAGTGGTGATGAAGAAATAGGAAAAGGAGATAATCATACCAGGAAGGGCATGGTGGGCTGGGTTTTGAAGGGTGAATAGGAGTTCCCAGAAGAATGCAGAGAGCGAGTGCAGCAAGAGCAATGCAAAGCTAGGGAGGCTTCGAAGGTTTTTATTTTGCTTCATCACAGCTAGGCTAAGGGGCAGGGTGTTTTGTTCCAAGGGTGATGAGAGAGGAAAGAGACACAGCCGGGCTTTGTGAGTTGACTAAGGGACTAGGAACCAAGGCAAGTTAACAGTTGTCTCTGGGGTCACAGCATTGTGGGGTCTTAGTATCACAAGGACCATACCAATGACTGACAGAAGGAAGGAAGGAAGGAAGGAAGGAAGGAAGGAAGGAAGGAAGGAAGGAAGGAAGGAAGGAAGAACTCCTGTTCCCCTTTAGGGTTCCGCACCTCCTGGGAAAACCACCCAATCTCTAAGTGACCCTAAGATACTTCCTAGGCTCCGCCTCCATGATTGCTGGTGTCTCTTCCAGGGAAATGACAGATGGCCCTGCCCTGTAAGGCCATGAACTTCTGGTCCAGGGCCAGCCTCTAGCAGGAAGCTTCAAACCCTGGTTCTTCAAAGACCCCCAGAACCAGGACCAACAGATGGCGTAATGGCTATGTCGCTGGACTCCCACGTAGTTGACCACGGTTCGCGTCCCGGACCCAGTGGCTTAAACTCACGCCGGGCGCGTGTGCGTGCGTGCCCAAGATCCCGAGAGGAGAATGGAGGAGAAGGGATTGCGGCGTGGCCATCCCCCCTGGGGGGTGATTTCTCGCTTTCTGTCTCTCTGTCTCTCTCTGTCTTTCTGGCTGGCGAGCGCACGCGCCCTGTGGGGATGAGGGTTTTCCAAGGCCCGGGACAGACTCCGGGGGATCCCAGCTGAGTCCCTGAGGGACGCCCAAAGATGGTCACAGAGTAAAACACACACTCGGGGCCAGCAGATGGCACAGTGGTTATGCGGTTAAACTCCCCACTTGCCCGACCACGGTTTGAGTCCTAGACCCGGTGGATTGAAAGTCATGCCGGGAGCATGTGCGTGCGTGTCCAAGATCCCAGGAGGAGAATGGAGGAGAAGGGACTATGGCATGGCCATCCCCTCCCCCTGGGGGGGAGCGTGATTTCGCACTTTCTCTCTCACTGTCTCTGTCTCTGGAGAGTGCAAGCCCCCTAAGGCAAAAAAAACTGAAAAAACCCACTCAAACAGTTCAAGGAAACATCTTGAATCTCTCAGCTGCAGATACTCCATCCCTGGGCAGGGACTTCTCTGCTAAACCTCAGTTTTCTCATCTGGAAATGGACCACCCGACGTTGCCCCATTTGAGACGGGCTGGGCATGGAGGGCCAGGAGGTGGTGTCAGGGGAACCCAGGATTATGAAAGCTGAAGCCTGGGGACTGCCCCCCTCACCTAAGTCTTGCGATGCCAGCCCCTGGGATGAGGTCTCGTCAGGACAAAGCCCGGCAGCCGGGTGGAGGGAGGGTCGTGGGCAGCCGGGTGGAAACAGCTGGCCTTGGGGAAGCAGGCAGGGGCCCAGCTCGGGGTCCTCAACCTCAGGGGAGACCTGGATCTCTTGCTTCAGTTTCCCTGGCTGTGAAGTTGGGACCCATCTCTCCCCCAGACAGACAACAGTGAGTTCTTCCTGTTATTCCACTTAAAGAATACATGCTACGGGAAACAGCAGATGCATCGTGGTTACGTTGCTGGACTCCCACGTAGTTGACCGCAGTTCGAGTCCCAGACCCGGTGGCTTAAACTCACACCGGGCGCGTGTGCGTGCGTGCCCAAGATCCCGAGAGGAGAATGGAGGAGAAGGGATTGTGGCATGGCCATCCCCCCCGCTCCATGATTGCTGGTGTCTCTTCCAGGGAAATGACAGATGGCCCTGCCCTGTAAGGCCATGAACTTCTGGTCCAGGGCCAGCCTCTAGCAGGAAGCTTCAAACCCTGGTTCTTCAAAGACCCCCAGAACCAGGACCAACAGATGGCGTAATGGCTATGTCGCTGGACTCCCACGTAGTTGACCACGGTTCGCGTCCCGGACCCAGTGGCTTAAACTCACGCCGGGCGCGTGTGCGTGCGTGCCCAAGATCCCGAGAGGAGAATGGAGGAGAAGGGATTGCGGCGTGGCCATCCCCCCTGGGGGGTGATTTCTCGCTTTCTGTCTCTCTGTCTCTCTCTGTCTTTCTGGCTGGCGAGCGCACGCGCCCTGTGGGGATGAGGGTTTTCCAAGGCCCGGGACAGACTCCGGGGGATCCCAGCTGAGTCCCTGAGGGACGCCCAAAGATGGTCACAGAGTAAAACACACACTCGGGGCCAGCAGATGGCACAGTGGTTATGCGGTTAAACTCCCCACTTGCCCGACCACGGTTTGAGTCCTAGACCCGGTGGATTGAAAGTCATGCCGGGAGCATGTGCGTGCGTGTCCAAGATCCCAGGAGGAGAATGGAGGAGAAGGGACTATGGCATGGCCATCCCCTCCCCCTGGGGGGGAGCGTGATTTCGCACTTTCTCTCTCACTGTCTCTGTCTCTGGAGAGTGCAAGCCCCCTAAGGCAAAAAAAACTGAAAAAACCCACTCAAACAGTTCAAGGAAACATCTTGAATCTCTCAGCTGCAGATACTCCATCCCTGGGCAGGGACTTCTCTGCTAAACCTCAGTTTTCTCATCTGGAAATGGACCACCCGACGTTGCCCCATTTGAGACGGGCTGGGCATGGAGGGCCAGGAGGTGGTGTCAGGGGAACCCAGGATTATGAAAGCTGAAGCCTGGGGACTGCCCCCCTCACCTAAGTCTTGCGATGCCAGCCCCTGGGATGAGGTCTCGTCAGGACAAAGCCCAGCAGCCGGGTGGAGGGAGGGTCGTGGGCAGCCGGGTGGAAACAGCTGGCCTTGGGGAAGCAGGCAGGGGCCCAGCTCGGGGTCCTCAACCTCAGGGGAGACCTGGATCTCTTGCTTCAGTTTCCCTGGCTGTGAAGTTGGGACCCATCTCTCCCCCAGACAGACAACAGTGAGTTCTTCCTGTTATTCCACTTAAAGAATACATGCTACGGGAAACAGCAGATGCATCGTGGTTACGTTGCTGGACTCCCACGTAGTTGACCGCAGTTCGAGTCCCAGACCCGGTGGCTTAAACTCACACCGGGCGCGTGTGCGTGCGTGCCCAAGATCCCGAGAGGAGAATGGAGGAGAAGGGATTGTGGCATGGCCATCCCCCCCGCCAAGGGGTGATTTCTCGCTTTCTGTCTCTCTCTCTCTCTTTGTCTGTCTGGGGCGCACGCGCACCCTATAGCAAAAACCTCTCAAAAAACAAAACAAAACAAAACAAAACATGCTTTGACTCCCCACCCCCACCACCTGATCTGGGCTTCTCATTGAGCTTCCGCCCCACAGTCCAGCAGGATCATAACCCTCCCACACACCCTCCATGGCTCCCCAGTGCCCGCCCCCATCCCTAACATTTCAGGCCCACTTTGCTCTAACGTCCCCCAAGCCTGGGCAGTCCCCTAACATAGATTCCCCACAATCTGCCACTAAGTATTTCCCTGCATTACATTCAGAAGGGCCCTTTGCCCTCTCCTGCCTGTATGTGTCCAGGCCCACCTGTGCCCTTCCTCCAGGAAGCCCTCCCTGACTTCCATGGAGCCAGAGCCCCTTGCTTTCTCCCTGGGACCCCAGACCTCACAGGCTTGGGGTGTCTCACTGTCTTCTTCAGACTGGGGGTTCCTGGATGGTAAGGGCTTGGGGCTGAGGTCTCTCTGAAGGGGTAGACTGGGCCCCACAGGGACTCTGCTGAATGGGACCTGAAGCTCAGAAAGGGATAGTGACTCCGCTAGGTCACACAGCACAGGGCTTCTAAAGAACATGCCAGCCTCCAACAACACCCTAGGTGCTCCCTGACCCCACTTTCAGGGAGCCCTAGGGACCCCCAAACTGCTGGAGCCCCCACCCTTGCCCTCCCCAAAGAGCTGGCCAGAGAGCAGGCAGTTTATTCCAAGAGCGAGAATGAGGACAAAGTCTGGTGGCCCAGTTAGTGCCAGAGGGGGGAGCAGGCCACCCCCTGCCACGCATGGCCGCCCCCGCCATGCACGGCCACCCCCGGCAGGCCGTGACCTGGGTACCTGGGACGGACTCCAGCCTCGGAAGCTAGAGGCCCCCATGGTGGCTTTGGCCAACAAGCCCTGCACTAGGAGCTGTCTCTGGGGATCCCCTGAGCCTGGCATGGGGCCCCCTACCAAGCGCGCACATGCTCAACTCTTGAACCCAGCTCAGTTTTGTGCATCTGAGAAATGGGACCTCCTCGCCCCCCCCACGCCCAAACCAACCGGAATGGCTATCCAGGCCACGCCCTGCCGGAGGGGATTCCCGAGAGGGGATGTCCAGGGCTCCTTCGGGACACAGTTCCATCCATTCATCTCTGAGCCACCCCAAAAGTTTAAAGGGGTTCCAACCGGCCCGATGTCAGCATCCACAGGGAGGGCTGGGGGTGGGGGGCCTAGGAGCAGGGGAGGTGCGGCCAATTCCGGTGGCCCTGCCGGCCCTCCAGTGGCGGTTTCCGGTGACCCAAGGCTCCGGATGCATCCAGGGGGTTCCCCCTCTGGAGGAGCAGACCCAGCTCCCCGCAATGGCAGGGCGCCTCTT
>NW_006159676.1:3094677-3095571 GCF_000334495.1 Tupaia belangeri chinensis | reverse complement strand
GCCTTGTGGGAGGGGGCCCGCTCCTTCCCACCCCAGCCCCCCGCCTGCCGCCGCCGCTTCGGTAGCCAGGGCGACTTTGGAAGTGAGATTTGACCCCAAGGGCGCGCCGTATCGATCCGCGCGCGGCCGCAGACAATGGCCCCTGGACGCTGCGAGCTCCACGGTCCAAGTTCCACGTTCGATTCCCGCGGGGTATCCCGAGAGCCGGGATCCCCAAGAGAAAGGATGCCCCAGGGTTAGGGTCCCACCTTGACAACACCCTCCAACCCCTCCCCGAATGGAGATAGATTTGACCCCAAGGGCGCGCCGTATCGATCCGCGCGCGGCCGCAGACAATGGCCCCTGGACGCTGCGAGCTCCACGGTCCAAGTTCCACGTTCGATTCCCGCGGGGTATCCCGAGAGCCGGGATCCCCAAGAGAAAGGATGCCCCAGGGTTAGGGTCCCACCTTGACAACACCCTCCAACCCCTCCCCGAATGGAGATGACCCCTCCCCGGAGACAAGGGATGGGAGGGGGGACGGGGAAAAGCTTGGAACTGGGGCGGAAGCCGCAAGGGACCACCTGATGGGGCGGATGTGCACTGATGCAGCGCCGACTGTATACACGATTGGAGAACTGGAACCAAGAGGGGGGTTTTGTGCCCCCGATCTCGGAGGGGCAGTAGAGGCCCAGGGAAGGTCAGCGCCAGGCCCAAGGTGACCGAGCGGGGTCAGAGGCCCGCCCGGGGCCAGGGCCGGGTGCACGATGGCAGAGCGCAGATGGGGGACTCACCGGCAGGTGTAGCTGAGGTTACGGCGGATGCTCCTCTTGAAGAAGCTCTTGCAGCCCTCGCAGGTGAAGACGCCGTAATGTTTGCCGCTCGACTTGTCCCCGCAGACCACGCAGTCCACCT
>NW_006159676.1:3094193-3094627 GCF_000334495.1 Tupaia belangeri chinensis | reverse complement strand
GGGCCGCCGTTCCCCCCCCGCCCCGGGGGGGGTCCCCCCCAGCCTTGTCCACACCATTCGTGTCGCCGCCGGGGCCGCCCCAGCCACCGGTCACCATGGCCATAGCCCCAGGGCAGCGGGGCCGGGGCGCCCCCTCTGCGATCTTCCCTCCGGGTACCCCTCTCGGCCCGGGGGACCCTACCCCGCGCGCATCCGGCCTCAGCGCACAGGGGGCACTGGCTGCACCCCCCAAAAAAGTTTTGCAGCAACTTCCTGCGGCCGGTCCGCGCGCCCGGGCGGAACTGGTCGGGCCGGTTCCAGGCCAACTTTCCCACGCGTGCGCGGGGCCGGGCCCGGGGCCGGGGAGGGCGCGCTAGAGGAGCAAGCCTGGGGCCCCGAGGACTCGTGCCCCGCCGCCCTGGGGCCCCAGCGGGGGCGCGCGGGCCATGGCCCGG
>NW_006159676.1:3090428-3092226 GCF_000334495.1 Tupaia belangeri chinensis | reverse complement strand
GGCGCCTCCCCCCCGCCTCTCTGACCCGTGCCCGCGGCCCCGCGGTGACATTTGACCTTGCGGCGGCCGCGGACCAGGGGACAAAGGGGCCTGGGCCCATCTGCCGCGGGGGCGCCCGTGGGAACAGCCAGATCCTGCTCCGACAGCCTGGGAACCCGCTGCCACCCCCATGCCAATAGGTGACCTTGGTTCCTTTAGCCTCCTGCACCGACAACCGGTGGCACTGGGGGCTAAGGTCACTTTTAGACTCTCGGAGAGGGAATGGGGACACCCCCCTTCCGCGGACGAGGTGGCCCTGCCTCAGTGTTCTTGCAGTCTTCAAAGCTGGCCCGGCCCCAGAGGGAGCGCAATGCAAGGTCCGAAGGTCACCAGCCCCAGCTCTAGCCGTGGGCGACTGTGCCCTCTCCCTCCCGCGTTCTCCTCCTCTGGTCTGGAGAAGCAGGTTCGAGACCAGAGCCTTCTTTCGGGAGAGGCAGCGAGGGCCCCCGCACATAGCCGCACAGGTGTGCCCAGGACCTCCCCTACCCCTCGGGCTGGAGATGAAAACCCTTCTGAACCCCGTCTAGGGTTTCAGCTACCGCCCTAGAAGGGACAGCTGGCCACTAATCCTAGCCTGGAGGGGTCGTTCCCAACCCGCCTTTCCCGACCCTGGCAGCGGGTTGCGAGAGGCGGGGAGGTGTGGCCTATGTAAATATATGCTAATGAGCCGTCTGCAATTAACCTGCACAAGCACCTCCCACATTTCGGGCGCGTCTCGACACCCAGCGGGAGAAGGCTGGGACTTCTCGGGGTGGCACGATCCAGGCCTCGGTGCGCAGTGTCTTTTTGGTTCCTGATCGCCCACAAGTACAAAGCCATACGAGTTGCCACTTTAACCTGCCCTTTGTGGGGCCCTTCACCTTGGCTCTATATTTTTGTTTGTTTTAAGAGGTTTGTGCCTTAGGGTGTGTGTTCTCCGCACTTGGAGTGACATTCAAGTCAAGGGTTCCAGGACTGGAACTGAGCTCGTCCAGCGACAAAAATGCTACACCACCTGCTGCCCCCCCCTTTTTTTAAATTATATTTAATTTTCCTTATTTTTCTTCCATTTGACCAGAGAGAGACAGACAGGGAGGGAGAGTGAGAAAGCAAGTCCCCAGGTCTGGGACTTGACCCGTGGCCAGTCATGTGGGAGTGTCCAGTGCCTTAACCACCATGCCATCTGCTGGTCCCCTGGATTTTGTAGAATTTTTAAAAGTGTGTTTATTTTAATCATGATAGAGAGTACATGTACTACATTTAGAAAGAAAGCAAGAGAATGCATGGCCCCAGGGGCACAGTCATACTGCATTCCCTTTCTCTTCAGTTCTCCATCCCATCAAGATTTTGGGCAAGTGCATGTACTTGGCATGTTTTCAGGCTAACCTGGAGATCTGAACTTGTGGTCAGCTCTGTAGCTTCCAGAACTTAGTTCAGTTTGATACTGACTACATCACCAGATTACACTGTGTTGAAGATTATTGCTGGGCCGGGGGGGGCGAACCAACCGTAACTCCCACACCACCTGCTGGCCTTAGCTCTACTTTTTTTTTTTTTTTTTGGAGAGGTTTTTTGCTATAGGGCGCATGCGCTCGCCAGACAGAGAGACAGAAAGCCAGAAATTACCCCCCAGGGGGGATGGCCATGCAAAAATCCCTTCTCCTCCATTCTCCTCCTGGGATCTTGGACACGCACGCACACGCGGCCGGCGTGAGTTTTAAGCCACCGGGTCTGGGACTCGAACCGCGGTCGACTACATGGGAGTCCAGCAACATAGCCA
>NW_006159676.1:3085344-3086968 GCF_000334495.1 Tupaia belangeri chinensis | reverse complement strand
GGGTTGGGGGGGGGGGGGAGGTGTGGCCTATGTAAATATATGCTAATGAGCCGTCTGCAATTAACCTGCACAAGCACCTCCCACATTTCGGGCGCGTCTCGACACCCAGCGGGAGAAGGCTGGGACTTCTCGGGGTGGCACGATCCAGGCCTCGGTGCGCAGTGTCTTTTTGGTTCCTGATCGCCCACAAGTACAAAGCCATACGAGTTGCCACTTTAACCTGCCCTTTGTGGGGCCCTTCACCTTGGCTCTATATTTTTGTTTGTTTTAAGAGGTTTGTGCCTTAGGGTGTGTGTTCTCCGCACTTGGAGTGACATTCAAGTCAAGGGTTCCAGGACTGGAACTGAGCTCGTCCAGCGACAAAAATGCTACACCACCTGCTGACCCCCCCTTTTTTTTTAAATTATATTTAATTTTCCTTATTTTTCTTCCATTTGACCAGAGAGAGACAGACAGGGAGGGAAAGTGAGAAAGCAAGTCCCCAGGTCTGGGACTTGACCTTTGGTTCCCCATGTGGGAGTCCAGTGCCTTACCCACCATGCCGCCTGCCCCTGCCAGTCCCCAACTTGTTTATTTAGAGTTTGTTTTGTTTTATTACCTTCCGGCTTATGCTCTTTGCGTAAGAGAGACAGAGACAGTGAGGGGAAAAGCAAGAAGTCACCCCTCAGGGAGAAATGGCCATGCTGCAATCCCTTCTCCATTCTCCTCTGGGAAAGCTCTCCTCCTGGGTAAAAGGTCTACATTGTTTTCAAAAAGAATTTTTTAATTTAACTTTATTTTAATTTGACCAGAAAGGGAGAGAGAACGTGAGAAAGCAAGATGCCAGGTCTGGGACTCGAACCGTGGCTGGCCATGGGGGAGTGCAGCAACCGTAACTACCACACCACCTGCTGGCCTTAGCTCTACTTTTTTTTTTTTTTTTTGGAGGGGTTTTTTGCTATAGGGCGCATGCGCTCGCCAGACAGAGAGACAGAAAGCCAGAAATTACCCCCCAGGGGGGATGGCCATGCAAAAATCCCTTCTCCTCCATTCTCCTCCTGGGATCTTGGACACGCACGCACACGCGGCCGGCGTGAGTTTTAAGCCACCGGGTCTGGGACTCGAACCGCGGTCGACTACATGGGAGTCCAGCAACATAGCCATTACATTAGCTGCTGGACCCGAAGATTCTCTTCTTTGAGAGCACTTGCCAGGCCAGATCCAGTGTCTGTCTTGCCAGGAAGGGATTAGGCAGGGAAAGCTGTGTCCTGACACCTTGGGTTTCCCTGGGCTTCTGGAGACAGAAAGAGTTGGGAGCCTAACTTTGCCAGTGCAACCTCACTGATCCCCAAATTGCTCCTGTCCCTGGGATTTGGACCCCAGAGTTCAGGCTGCTTCTGGCCTGGATCCACTGACACAGTGGTTCCAAGCTGAAGATACTCAGTCTTAGGCCAGTTGATGGGGTGGTGGTTAAAGTGGGTCCTGGACCCGGCAGATTGAAAATCATGTTGGGTGTGTATGTATGTATGTATGCCTCATGTCTCAAAAATGGAATGGAGGAAAAAGGATTGTCATGGCCATCCCCTCTGGGTGGTGATTTCTCACTTTCCTTCTCTCTCTCTCTCTCTCTCTCTCTCTCTCTCTC
>NW_006159676.1:3081284-3085238 GCF_000334495.1 Tupaia belangeri chinensis | reverse complement strand
GGAAAGAGGGGGGGAAATGAGAAAGCAAGCCACCAGGATCAGGACTTGAACTCTGGTCAGCCATGTGGGAGTATCCTGTGCCTTCACCACCACGCCACCTGCCGGGCTTGACACTGAGTCTTTCTCACATGTCCAGTCTTTCCCTGTCAGGCTCTGGACACCCATGCACCAATTCCTGTCACTCTAAGCATGCCCCAAAATACAGCTACTCGATGTGATAGAAATCACTCCAGGACAATTTATTTATTTAAGAATTATTTTATTTAACGTTATTTATTGATGTATTTTAATTTGACCAGAGAGAGACAGAGTGAGAGAAAGAAAGAAAGGGAAAGTGAGAAAGGAAGCTGCCAGGTCCAGGACTTGAACCATTACTGACCAAGTGGGAGTCCACCACTCTTAACCACCACGTCACCTGCTGGTCCCATCCTCCACCTTTTTTTTTAGAGAGATATTTTTTACTCTAGGGCATGTGTGCTTATCGGAAGGACAGAGAGAGACAGAAAGAGAGAAATCAACCCCCCCCCCAGGGGAAATGGCCATGCCACAATCCCTTCTCCATTCTCTCCTCTGGATTTTGGACACACATGCACATGCGACCGGGGTGTTTTAAGTCACCGGATCCGGGACTTGAACCGTGGTCAACTACATGGGAGTCCAGCGACATAGCCATTACGCTAACTGCTGGTCCCATGCCCCATGTGTTTTAAGTCTCCGGGTCCAGGACTCGAACTGTCATCGACTACATGGGAATCCAGTGACGTAACTGTTACTCCACCTGCTGGTCCCACTCCAGGATAGCTCATGACAGACCTGCTACGACCGTGCGTTCCTACAGGGCTGGGGATGGGGGTCTAAAGGATGGTCTCCCCTAACTGGGGAGGCGAACAGAGAGGCCGGGGCTTCCCCAGGAACCTCGCCCTGCCTTCCAGCACTGCCAGCTCCTTAGCCTGCTGGACTTCCATGACAGCCACCTGCCGCTCCAACTTCCGCTGTTGCTCCTCCTGCTTCCGGTGCGCTCCTCGGAAGGCCAGGACCAGGGCGCTGCAGGAGACGCATGGCTGAGCCAGGAATCAACCCGCACTCCACCCAAACCAAACCAGGGACAATCTACTCCCATTCCTCCCATTCCCAGATGGAGAACTCTTTTTTTTTTTTTTTAAGGGGGTTTTTTTTGGAGAGGTTTTTGCGGCACGTGCGCTTGTCAGAAAGACAGAGAGAGAGAGAGACAGAGAGACAGAAAGTGAGAAATCACCCCCCGCGAGGGATGGCCACACTGCAATCCCTTCTCCTCCATTCTCCTCTCGGGATCTTGGGCACGCACGCACACGCGCCCGGCGTGAGTTTAAGCCACCGGGTCCGGGACGCGAACCGCGGTGCACTACATGGGAGTCCAGTGACATAGCCATTACGCCAATTGCTGGTCCCAGGGAGATGTTTTGCTATAGGGCACATGCACTTGCTGGAGAGACAGAGACAAAACAAGAAATCACCCTCAAGGGGAGATGGCCACACTGCAATTCCTTCTCTTCTATCCTCCCCTTGAGATTTAAGGCACAGATGAATCCGTGCCCAGTGTGAGTTTTAAGCCTCTGGGATTCAAACCGCGGTCGACTACATGGGAGTCCAGCGACATAGCCACTATGCTAACTGCTGGTCCCCTGATAGGGAGCTCTTTCAGACTGGGACTCCCTGGGGTCCCGACATCGCTCAGCAGAAACTGGACATGCCGTGGACATCAGGAGAGGAAAGAACCGTCTGTCTGTCTTGCAGGGGCCAGGCTGAGGCTCAGAGAGAGTCGGGGAGCTTCCGAGATGAGCAGGGGGATTCCGGGGGGGCCCACCTGTGAGCCTTGCACAGATCCCTGTTCAGCTCTGCACTCTGAGCCCTCTGGGCTCGCCCCATCTGAGCCATCTGTTCCAGCTTCTCCCGCAGAGACTGCAGCTGCTTCCGCAGGTCCTGGATCCTGGCGCAGGGGTTAGGAGAGAGGGGGCTCGCAGCCGCAGCCGATCCTGTCTCCTCCTCTCTTCCCACCCCCCCCCATGGCATTCCCGTGTGAACACACCTGTACCCAGGTGTACACCTGGGCCTTGCCTGCATTTAACACCCCCACGGGCTTGCTCATCAATCCCCCTACCCCAGCCCACTCGTCCCAAAACCAGGAGCCAGGCACACACCGGGAGAAGGACGCAGCCAGTTCTGGAGCTAATTTTTCAGGGTCCGTAACTCTGGTGCCACCAGGAATAGCAGGGGGACCCTAAGAGACAGAAACACAGAAAGCGACGTGAACTGTGTGGCTCAACTGTATGACGTTGACACTGCCCCAGACAACGGCAGCCAGGACCTGACCCCTGCAGAGCCTCCGATCTGGTGAGATAACCCTAAAGGGTAAAATGGGCATGGTGGTTAAGGCGCTGGACACTCCCACAGGGCCGACCATGGTTCGAGTCCTGGTCCTGGTGGCTTGCCTTCTCACTTTGCTTCTCTCTCTGTCTCTCTCTCTCTCTCTCTCTCTCTCTGGTCACATTAAAATAAATGAATGGATAAATTAAAATTTTCTTTAAAAAATAAATGTTTTAAATAAATAATAAATTTTTAAAAAATAAATTTATTTCCCTGACAAGGGAAATAAATAACAGAGAACGTCACGGACCGAAGGCAATCCGGGAGGGCTTCCTTGAGGAGGTGATGTCTAAGCTTAGACCTACAAGAGGTTGGAGACTATATAAAATAAAGAGGGGGGGCCAACAGGTGATATGGCAGGGTGGTTAAGGGGGCTGGACTCCCACGTAGCTGACAGGGGTCGAGTCCCAGACCCTAGTCCCCTCCATAGGGAGATTGCCACGCTTCAATCCCTTCTCCATTATTTTCCTCTCAGGAATTTAGGCACACACACACACACACACACCCAGCATGAGTTTTAAGCCGCCAGGTCTGGGACTTGAACCACAGTCAAATGTGTGGGAGTCCAGTGACGTAACCAGTACACCATCTGTGGGTTCCCCACCAGAGTGATTTTCAAGCCACCTGGTCTGGGATTCAAACTACAATAGTCAACATGGGAGTCCAGCACCTTCACCACCACGCCATCTGCTGGCCCACTCTGTTTCTTTATAAATCACCCACTCTTGGGTATTTCTATTAGCAATGTAAAAATGGACTAAGGGGGCCAGCAGGTGGTATGGTGGTTAAGGGTGTTGGACTCCCAGGTGGTAGACCATGGTTCAAATCCTGGATCTGGTGGCTTACTGTCTTGCTTTCTCTCTCTCTCTCTTTCTGTCTCTCCCTCTCTCTTTCTCTGGTCAAATTAAAGTAAGTAAATAAATACATAAATAAACTTTAAAAATGGACAAAGATACTGGTGTCCCCGGAAAGGACACATCCTTACAAAGTCTTAGAGGTGGGAAAATTGACTCAAAATGCCGCACTAAGAAGCCTGAACTGGGGCAGGGTAGACCAGCAAATGACGTATCAGTTATGTCAGTGGACTCACACATGGCTGATTGGGGTTTGAATCCCAGACCCGGTGGCTTCAAAATCACACCGGGCGCATGTGCGTGCGTGCCTAAGATCCCGAGAGGAGAATGGAGGAGAAGGGATTGCGGCGTGGCCATCCCCCCTAGGGGGTGATTTCTCACTTTCTGTCTCTCTGTCTCTGTAGCGAGTGCATGCACCCTATAGCAAAAACCTCTCCATAACAAAAAATTGAATTATTGATTTCATTTTATGTATTATTATTTTATGTATTATTTTTAATTTTTTAAAAATTTGACCAGAGAGAGAGTAAAAGAAAGTAAGAAGGCAAGCCACCAGATCCAGGACTCGAACCCTGGTCAGCCATGTGGGAGTCCAACACCTTCACCATGCCACCTGTCGGGCTCCAAGCAAAATATATTTTTAAAATAATTATTAACTTTTTTTTTTTGGAGAGTTTTTTTTTTTTTTTTTTTTTGT
>NW_006159676.1:3078279-3080552 GCF_000334495.1 Tupaia belangeri chinensis | reverse complement strand
CCCTTTGCTTCTCTCTCTGTCTCTCTCTCTCTCTCTCTCTCTCTCTGGTCACATTAAAATAAATGAATGGATAAATTAAAATTTTCTTTAAAAAATAAATGTTTTAAATAAATAATAAATTTTTAAAAAATAAATTTATTTCCCTGACAAGGGAAATAAATAACAGAGAACGTCACGGACCGAAGGCAATCCGGGAGGGCTTCCTTGAGGAGGTGATGTCTAAGCTTAGACCTACAAGAGGTTGGAGACTATATAAAATAAAGAGGGGGGGCCAACAGGTGATATGGCAGGGTGGTTAAGGGGGCTGGACTCCCACGTAGCTGACAGGGGTCGAGTCCCAGACCCTAGCAAGAAATCACCTCCAGAGGGAGATGGCCACGCTGCAATCCCTTCTCCATTATTTTCCTCTCAGGATTTTAGGCACACACACACACACACACACCCAGCATGAGTTTTAAGCCGCCAGGTCTGGGACTTGAACCACAGTCAAATGTGTGGGAGTCCAGTGACGTAACCAGTACACCATCTGTGGGTTCCCCACCAGAGTGATTTTCAAGCCACCTGGTCTGGGATTCAAACTACAATAGTCAACATGGGAGTCCAGCACCTTCACCACCACGCCATCTGCTGGCCCACTCTGTTTCTTTATAAATCACCCACTCTTGGGTATTTCTATTAGCAATGTAAAAATGGACTAAGGGGGCCAGCAGGTGGTATGGTGGTTAAGGGTGTTGGACTCCCAGGTGGTAGACCATGGTTCAAATCCTGGATCTGGTGGCTTACTGTCTTGCTTTCTCTCTCTCTCTCTTTCTGTCTCTCCCTCTCTCTTTCTCTGGTCAAATTAAAGTAAGTAAATAAATACATAAATAAACTTTAAAAATGGACAAAGATACTGGTGTCCCCGGAAAGGACACATCCTTACAAAGTCTTAGAGGTGGGAAAATTGACTCAAAATGCCGCACTAAGAAGCCTGAACTGGGGCAGGGTAGACCAGCAAATGACGTATCAGTTATGTCAGTGGACTCACACATGGCTGATTGGGGTTTGAATCCCAGACCCGGTGGCTTCAAAATCACACCGGGCGCATGTGCGTGCGTGCCTAAGATCCCGAGAGGAGAATGGAGGAGAAGGGATTGCGGCGTGGCCATCCCCCCTAGGGGGTGATTTCTCACTTTCTGTCTCTCTCTCTCTGTAGCGAGTGCATGCACCCTATAGCAAAAACCTCTCCATAACAAAAAATTGAATTATTGATTTCATTTTATGTATTATTATTTTATGTATTATTTTTAATTTTTTAAAAATTTGACCAGAGAGAGAGTAAAAGAAAGTAAGAAGGCAAGCCACCAGATCCAGGACTCGAACCCTGGTCAGCCATGTGGGAGTCCAACACCTTCACCATGCCACCTGTCGGGCTCCAAGCAAAATATATTTTTAAAATAATTATTAACTTTTTTTTTTTGGAGAGTTTTTTTTTTTTTTTTTTTTTTTTTGGGTGTGGGGGTTAGACAGACAGAAAGAGACAGACAGAAAGCAAGAAATCACCTCCCAGGGGGGATGGCCACACCGCAATCCCTTCTCCTTTATTCTCCTCTCGGGATCTTGGGCACGCACGCACACGCGCATGGTGTGAGTTTAAGCCACTGGATCCAGGACTCCAACCGTGGTTGACTACATGGAAGTCCAGTGACATAGCTATTACGCTAACTGCTGGTCCCTAAAGAATTACTATTTAACTTTTTAAATTTAATTATTTTAATTTGACCAGAGAGGGACAGAGCGTGCACCAGAGAGAGAGAGAGAGAGAGAGAGAGAGAAAGCCTCCAGGTCCGGGACTCGAACCACAGCCATGTGGGAGTCCAGCACCCTTATCCACCACATAACCTGCCAGCCCACCAAGCAAAATATTTTTTATAAATATGCAAAATAACCTTGGTGTGAAGCTTAAACTATTCAACTGATTCCTTTGAACAAAAATAAAAACGGAAGCCCCAGAGGGCGTGGCCGAGCTGGCACACGTAGGCAGTAGTATGCTGCTATCCCTGCCAGGTCCACGCCCGGCGCAGGGGGGCTCACCTGCACCGCCTCCTCGTCCCCGCTGCTCGCGCCTCCACTGCTGTCTTCGCCACTGCTGTCCGCCCCTGCGTCCTGGAGTTGTGCCCGGTCCCACTGCAGCTGCTCCAGCACCAGCGCGAGGGCCGGACCCTGGGCTCGGAGGGCGGCCTCCCGGAGCTCCAGGCCCCGCTTCTTCCGCCGCAGCAGCTGCAGCCGGAGCC
>NW_006159676.1:3071550-3076968 GCF_000334495.1 Tupaia belangeri chinensis | reverse complement strand
GGTGCCGCGCCCCCCCTTTTGCCCCGCCGCGGGAGCGCCAGCCGTAGCGTCAGGTCAGCCAGGGTCTCCTGAGGGACGGAGGAGACGACAGAGAACTCAGGGATGAAGATCAAGGTCTGGGGGGACGTCCAAGGCCTCAGAAGGTACCCACTCAGCTTGATCAGGACAAAGCTCTGACATTCACCGTGACTGCAAGATGGAAATACTTCCTTCCCTAAAACTGTCTTGCTTCCTAACTGTCTCTCTCCGTCTCTCCCCCAAGCACGCGTCCTATAGCAAAAATCTTTCTTAACAATGCCATTTCTGGGGACCAGCAGTTGGTGTAATGGCTATGTCACTGGACTCCCATGTAGTCAACCGTGGTTCAAGTCCCGGACCCCGTGGCTTAAAATCACGCCGGGCACGTGTGCGTGCGGGCCCAAGATCCCGAGAGGAGAATGGAGGAGAAGGGATTGCGGTGTGGCCATTGCCCCTCGGGGGTGATTTCTGTCTCTCTGTCTCTCTCTTTCTTTTTTCTTTTTTTTTTTTTTTTTGGGGGGTTTTTTTTTTGGGGGTGGGGGCCCCCCCAAGAGAAAGAGGGGTCGACTACATGGGAGTTCAGTGACATAGCCATTACGCTAACTGCTGGTCCTTGTCTCTCTCTTTCTGGAGAGTACACGTGCCCTATAGCACAAACCTTTCCAAAAAAATAAATTACTCTATTTAACTTAACGTATTTTAATTTGACCAGAGAGGGACAGAGTTAGAGAGAGGGAAAGTGAGAAAGCAAGCCACCAGGTCTGAGACTCGAACCGTGGTTGGCTGGACTCCATGTAGGAGTCTAACGCCCTTAACCACCATGGCATTTGCTAGCCCTGAAATGCGAAGTCTGAGAGGGCAAGTGGTTTTTTTTTTGATTATTTGTTAAGAGGGTTTTTGGAACCAGCAGATGGCCAAATGGTTTTATCACTGGACTCCCACAAAGTTGACTGTGGTTTGAGACCTGGACCCAATGGCTTAAAACCAATGCTGAGCATGTGTGTTTGCATGCGCAAACCCGGAGAGGAGAATGGAAGAGAAGGATTGTTATATGGCATATTCCCCCATGGAGAAATCACCCCAGGGGTGATTTCTTTCAATCTCTTTCTGTCTCTCTGGTGAGCATACATGCCCTATAGCAAAATCTCTCTTTTTAAAAAAAAAAGGATTTTTACTTTAGGGCATGTGTGCTTGTGAGAGAGAAACAGTTTTACCTTAGGGCATGTGTGCTTGTGAGAGAGAAACAGAGACAGTGAGAAGGAAAGCGAGAAATCATCCCCCGGGGGGATGGCCATGCTGCAATCCCTTCTCCCCCATTTTCCCCCTGGGATCTTGGGCATGCTCACTTATATACCGGTGTGATTTTCTTTTTTGTTGTTGTTAAATCATTATTTTCAGACTGGCAGGTGGCGTGGTGGTTAAAGGCATTGGACATTCCTACATGGCTGACCACAGTTCGAGTCCTGGACCTGGTGGCTTGCTTCTCACTTTCCCTGCCTTTCTTCCTCTGATCAAACTAGAAAATAATAATAAAGAAAAATAAATTAAATTAAATTAAATTAAATCATTCTTTTTTTAATCACTTTTTTTTTTTTGGAGAGTTTTTTGCTATGGGGTGCATGTGCTTACCAGACAGACAGAGAGAGACAGAGAGAGAGAAAGCGAGAAATCACCCCCCGGGGGGATGGCCGAGAAATCACCCCCCGGGGGGATGGCCACGCCGCAATCCCTTCTCCTCCACTCTCCTCTTGGGATCTTGGGCACGCACGCACGCACACACACAGGGCATGAGTTTAAGCCACCAGGTCCGGGACTCGAACTGCAGTCGACTACATGGGAGTCCAGCAACATAGCCATTATGCTAACTGCTGGTCCCAAAATAAAATAAAAAAGAATTATTTTCTATTTTAACTTAACTTTATTCATTTATGTATTATTTTAATTTGACCACAAAGGGACAGAGAGAGAGAGAGAGAGAGAAAAGAAAAGCAAAAAAGAAGCCTCCAGGTCTGGGACTCTAACCACAGTCAGTCATGTGGAAGTCCAGTGCCCTTACCATCATGCCATCTGCGGCCCCACTTCGAGTGATTTTCAAGCCACCAGGTCCAGGACTCGAACCATGGTCAGTTATGCCATCTGCTGGCCCCAAGGGAAAGTAGCTACCTTGTGGAAGCTTCTTCAACTCCAGGATCTCTGCCTTCCCACCAGGCTACAAACCTGTTTTTTTTTTGGGGGGGGGTTGTTGGTTGGTTTATTTTGGAGAGATTTTTGCTATAGGGCACATGCACTCAGAAAGACAGAGAGAGACAGAGAGACAGAAAGCGAGAAATCAACCCCTGGGGGGATGGCCATGCCGCAATCCCTTCTCCTCCATTCTCCTCTCGGGATCTTGGGCACGCACGCACACACGCCCGGCGTGAGTTTAAGCCACCAGGTCTGGGACTTGAACCACAGTCTACTACATGGGAGTCCAGCGACGTAGCCATTTCGTCACCTGCTGGTCCCAGCCCAGATTTTGTTCTTTGCTCCCATCTTTTCCCATTAGGAAGAGCATTTGAGTCTAATGAGAAACCGAATCCCGGACAAACTCCTATTCATCCCTCAAACCCCAACCCAATTCTCCTTGTCCCAGGAAGCCTGTCCCCAACTCAGCAGGCCTCTCTCGCTCCTTGGTCTCCCAACCATCTCCCTCTTAGTATCAGCACAGAATGTAGGAAGACAGATACAGCGACCATAGCCCATGGATACCCGCGTGGCCACCAGGTTCTGCTGGATCTGCATCTTCGTCAGCCGAGGCAGGGCTGGACCAGGCTGGGTCGCCAGGATGGCCTGGATCATGGCTTCTGCATGGGGTAACGTGCATAAGAGTGCCAAGGAGGGACCAGGCTCCGGGGGAATCTTCACCAGAGCACGGCGCTCCTGTAGACGCTGGACGTAGGCTTGGAGCTGGGTAGCCACTTCCTGCGGGGTGGACTTGTCCACACTGCTGCCCTCAGGGCTGCAGAAAATGGAAGAGGGGCCTCTGTGGGGACTGGCAAGGATGGTGGTGCCAACTTCATGCCAAACTCACAGGCGTCATCTTCCATCTCCTCGATTATGATAGTTTATATGCCATCTGCAAGAGGCCTTGTCATACTAACAGGGTGGGTATCATGAAATAAACCCAGTGGGCACCATCGGTTATCCAGTCAACATGGCGGATACCGTAGGGCCAGCCCAATGGATTCTGTTGCTCAAGCCAACATGGCGGACGCCATCATGGCAACCCAATGGGCTCCACTGTTCAAGCCAACATGGCGGATACCATCATGCCAGCCCAATGAGCTTCACTGTTCAAACCAACATGGCGAGCACCATCATGGCAGCCCAATGGGCTCCACTGTTCAAGCCAACATGGCGGACGCCATCATGCCAGCCCAATGAACACCATCACCAAGTTTGCCATCCTTATTTGGCAGCATCATGCCAACCCCATTAAACATCACCATGCCAGTTCTTTTAGCTTGTTTAGACATTTTTGCCTTCGGGCACATGCATTTACAGGAAGGAAAGAGACAGAGACAGAGAGACAGAAAGTGAGAAATCACCCACCAGGGGGAATGGCCACACACCGCAATCCCTTCTTCTCCTCCAGGGATCATGGGCACACATGTACACATGCCTGGCGTGACTTTTAAGCCACTGGATCCAGGACTTGAACTGTGGTCAGTCATGTGGGAGTCCAGCGACATAACCACCGTACCACCGGCCAACCTTTCATCAACCACCTTCATGCTATTCTTGTTGGGTCCCCTGCAGCTGTCAACCATCTTGTCAACCTCGTAACGTGGCAACAGGCCAACTCCAGTTAGGACTCACGTCAGCCAATCACACTGAATCAAAGGCCAGTCTCGCCAAGGGAGCCCCTCTCCCCAGTCGGCATCCCACTCACTGGGCAGTGAGATTCCCAGAGTTCCTGGGGTACCTTGGCTGTGGGTGCTGCAGTATCCCTCTGTCCATGGCAGCCTCCTCTTGTGCCAGCAGCCTCCAAGCCTCCTTCTCAGCCGCCTGCAGGCTGCCCACGCTGGCTTCGTCCCCAGCTCCCGCGTCGGCCTCCCGCAGCGCAAGCAGGGCCCCATATGCTTCCTCACAGCGCTCACTGGGGAATGCAGGTCCCGAGCGCTTCAGGACACCCACACGCATCTCGCTGTGCAAGCTCCCGTCTACACTCGCTCCTTTTTTCTTTTTTTTTTTGAGAGATTTTTGCTATAGTGTGCTTGCACTCATTAGAGTAACCGAGAGACAGAAAGCTAGAAATCACCCCCAGGGGGCATACCACGCCGCAATCCTTTCTCTTCCATTCTCCTCTCTAGATTTTGGGCACGCGGTCATACGTGCCCAACGTGAGTTCCAAGCTGCTGGATCTGGGACTTGAACCACAGCTGACCACGTGGGAGTTCAGTGCCTTAACCACTTCCTCACCTGCTGGCCCCAACTTTCCCTCTTACTTCCCCTCAGGCTGCATGCAGACTAAAATTGCCTTCAATTGCTGAGGGGGGTGGGAGGGCCAGCAGGTGGTGGGGTAGTGAAGGCACTGAACTCTGACATGGCAAACCGTGGTTCAAGTCTTGGGCTTGGTGGTTTGCTTCCTCACTTTCCCTTTCTTTCTTTCTCTCTGTGTATGGCCAAATTAAAAATGATAAGAAGTAAACAAAATTAAATAAATAACTATTTGCAAAAAAAATCGAACTACCGAGGCTGGCAGGTGGCATGGTGGTTAAGGATGCTGGACTCCCACGTGGCCGACCATGGTTTGAGTCCTGGACCTGGCAGCTTGCTCTCTCACTTTCTCTCTCTCTCTCTCTGTCCCTCTCTGCTCAAATTTAAATTAATTAATTAATTAATTAATTACAATCTTTAAAAAAAATTAAATTACTGTGGGGCCGGCAAGTGGCATAGTGGTTAAGGGCGCTGGACTCCCACATGGCTGACCACGGTTCAAGTCTCGGACCTGGTGGTTTGCTTTCTCACTTCCTCTCTCTCTCTCTCTGTCTCTCTGTCTCTCTCTGATCAAACTGGAAAATAACAATGATAATAATAAATAAAGTTAAATAAAAATAATTCTTAAAAAATTAAATTACTGTGATGGGGGAAAAATAATTCTTAAGCAAAAGCTATGTCTCCCTTTGTGAATAGAAGCCATTCTTGGAGAACCCATTCCC
Source organism: Tupaia belangeri chinensis (assembly GCF_000334495.1). NCBI lineage: Eukaryota > Metazoa > Chordata > Mammalia > Scandentia > Tupaiidae > Tupaia > Tupaia belangeri. Next base: position 3,071,749 of record NW_006159676.1, on the reverse strand, counting down.
TCCCCTGTCATCGGCGGGATGCACTGACCTGTACTGCAAGGCCAGGTGCAGTGCTGTGGCCTCAGCCTCGCGCTGACTCAGCTGCATACTGAGACCCTCACAGCGGCCCTTGTAGCCCTGGAGCACAGCCAACAGCAGTCGGTTGAAGCACTTCAGCTTCTCGATGTTTCTACCTCCGAAGGTGAGGAAGAGGGAAAGA
>NW_006159676.1:3064949-3071519 GCF_000334495.1 Tupaia belangeri chinensis | reverse complement strand
TCTCAGTGGTCACGGCCCAATTTCTATCCTCCTCCTCCTCATTGTCCCAGCTCTGGATTCTTGTGTTCATAACCAAGCTAGGGAGGATGCCGGTGCCCTTACGAGCTCAGCATTTGTGGCTTACCCCCGGAGCTGCTCTATCTGGGCTTCCATGATGTGCATATCAGAGGCAAGGGGCTGGGGTGGGAGAGACCCAACCATGTGGGTGCAGACATCACTCCGTACACGCTGGAGCAGAGAATGAGCCAGAGAGGACACCTGCTAGGAAGAGGTGGCTTGATTCAGTCAGGTTGTCCCCCAAGAGCCCAGGATGGTGAGTTTAGGCATTTTCCTAGAAGTTATCAGGTCCCATGACCAGGATTTCAGTCTCACCCCCTTAAACAGTAAGAACATTGAGGTTGAGAGCCAGCACATGGTGTAATGGTTATGTTACTGGACTCCCATGTAGTTGACTATGGTTCGAGTCCCAGATGCCAGGTGCATGTGCACACGTACCCAAAATCCCAAGAGGAGAATGGGGGAGAAGGGATTTTGGCAAGGCCATCTCCTCTGACAAGCGATTTCTCACTTTCTGTCTATCTATCTGGTGGGTGCATAGCCCTATAGCAGAAGAATCTCTCTCTAAAAAAAAATAAATTGGGTCTGCGGCCAGCAGGTGGTGTGATAGCTAAGGCACTGGACTCTGATAAGGGCGAGCATGGTTCAAGTCCCAGACCTGACAGCTTGCTTTCTCACTTCCCCCCCTCTCTCTTTCTTTTCCTTTTTTTCTCTCTCTCTCTTTCTCTATCTCTCTCTGGAGAGCACACGTGCCCTATAGCAAATTTTAAAATAATAATAATACATTTTGAAATGAAATAAATCATTCTTTTTTTCTTTTGAGTAGAGCTTTTTGCCTTAGAGCCATGCACTTGTTGAGGAGAGACAGAAAGTGAGAAATCATTCCAAAGGGGGGATACGCACACCACAATCCCTTCTCCTCCATTCTCCTTCCGAGATGCACACACATGCAGCTGGTGTGATTATATTTTTAAGAATTATTTTATTTAGCTTTATTTATTTATTTATTTCAATTTGACCAGAGAGGGGCAGAGCAAGAGAGCGAGCGAGCGAGAGAGAGAGAGAGAGAGAGAGAGCAAAAGTGAGAAAGCAAGTTGCCAGGTCTGGGACTCAAACTGCGGTCAGCCATGTGGGAGTCCAGAGACGTAAACGCTACATCATCTGCTGTCCCCTTAAATAAATAATTCTTTATTGAAAATATTTATTGGGCCAGCAGGTGGGTTGGTGGTTAAGGGCGCTGGATTCCCACATGGCCAATTGTGGTTCGAGTCCCGGACCTGGCTACTTTCCCTCCCTCCTTCTCTCTCTCTCTCTGTCCCTCTCTGATCAAAATAAAATAAATAACTAAACACATAAATAATGATAAAAATATTTATTTACATATTTCTTTCCTTTTTTTTTTTTTTTTAATTTGAAAGGAGGGAGGGAGGCAAGCCACCAGGTTGGGAACTCAAACCACAGTTGGCCATGTGGGAATCCAGTGTCTTTAATCACCATGCTACCTGCTGGCCCCTTAAATAAGGTACGTGTGCCCACCCGCCGGAAAGACAGAGACAGAAAGCGAGAAATCACCCCCCGGGGGGATGGCCACGCCGCAATCCTTTCTCCTCCATTCTCCTCTCGGGATCTTGGGCACACACGCACACGCGCCCGGCATGAGTTTAAGCCACCCGGTCTGGGACTTGAACCACCGATGACTACATGGGAGTCCAGAGACATAGCCATTACGCTAACTGCTGGTCCCAGGAATGTTACTTCTCACACATACCTGAGTCCGCCAGGGCTCCCCGTCTGCCCCAGAGCTGCTGGATCCACTGCCGGAACCACCCGCATGGCTGTGGGAGGGAGGTGGGAGAGACTCCAGCCTCAGCAGGGAATCTTGCAACTCCTGAACCTGGAAAAGTGGACAGTGGACAATGTCAGGCCTGGGGCTCTAACCATCAGCCAGCCCTCCCCGAGGCTGCAGCTGGAAGGCAGAAGCCCCGCATACACACCTGCCCAGTTCCTCACTCTGCAACCTCGGGCTTGTTCTTATCAAGACTCTTCTTGGGGAGGGGAGAATAGCAGGTGGCATGGTGGTTAAAGATGCTGGACACTCCCACATGGCTGACCAAGGTTCGATTCCTGGACCTGGTGGCTTGCTTTCTCACTTTCTCTCTCTCTCTCTCTCTCTCTGGTCAAATTAGCATAAATGAATGAGGACCAGAAGTCGGCGTAATGGCTATGTTGCTGGACTCCCATGCAGTTGACTGCGGTTCGAGTCCCGGACCCGGTGGCTTAAACTCATGCCGGGCGTGTGTGCGTGCGTGCCCAAGATCCCGAGAGGAGAATGGAGGAGAAGGGATTGCAGCAGACCATCCCTCCGGAGTGTGACGACTTCTTTCTTCTTTTTCTCCTTCTCCTTCTTCTTTAAGAAGTATTTATTTATTTAATTCCATTTCAGAAAGCGAGAAATCACCCCCCAGGGGGGATTGGCCACGCCGCAATCCCTTCTCCTCCATTCTCCTCTCGGGATCTTGGGCACGCACGCACACACGCCCGGCATGAGTTTCAAGCCACTGAGTCCGGGACGCGAACCATGGTCAACTACATGGGAATCCAGTGACATAGCCATTACGCTAACTGCTGGTCCCATAATTCCATTTGCTCTTATTATTATTTTTAAATTTTTGACCAGACAGAGAGAGAAAGGAAAAGTGAGAAAGCAAGACACCAGATCTGGGACTCGAACTGTCGTCAGCCATGTGGGACTTCAACATCTTTAATCACCATGTCACCTGCCAGTCCCCGACCTCGGGTGGGGGTGATTTCTCGCTTTGGATCTCACTGTCTCTCACTGTCTCTCTCTGACGAGTGCACATGCTCTAAGGTAAAAAAACAAGCAAGCAAACAAAAAAAAAACTAAAAAAAAAAATAATATTGTCAGAGCGTATGTATGCTCACCAGAGACAGAGAGAAAGAGAGAAGAGGAAGAGGGAGAAAGCATCCCCCGTTGGGCGTGGGCACGCCACAGTCCCTTCTCCATTCCTCCATCCTGTCGAGATTTGGGGCACGCACATATGGTGTGTTTTTCGAGCCTGGGAGTCCAGGACGCAAACTATGGTTGACCATGTCGATTCCACCTCCCTGAGCCACTAGGTTACAAATGCATCTTTTTCCACATATACTAGCATGGCCCCTTGTCACCTCCCCTGGTCCTCATTCAAGTGTCTGGTCGCCTTAACTAAAACTACAAGGGATTATTGTCTGGCTTGTTTTGAGCTTGGCGGTCAATGATGTGTAAGGGGGAGGCAGAGACAGTGCAGTGGTTAAGGCGCTGGACTGCCACATGGCTGACCGTGGTTCAAGTCCCGGATCTTCCTTTCTCATTTTCTTTCTCTCTCTGATCAAATTGGAAAATAATAATAATAATGAATTCTGTTTTTAAATTGAACTTGATTTATTTATTATTTTTCATTTGATCAGAGAGGGACCGAGTGAAAGAGTAAGAGAGAGGGATTGTGAAAAAGCAAGCCACCAGGTCCAGGACTCGAACCGTGATTGGCCATGTGGGAATCTAGCTCCCTCAACTACCACACCACCTGCTGGCCCCTAAAATAATTCTTTAAAAATTAAAAAACAAACAAACAAACAAAAAACCCAGGATGAGAATGGAGAAGGGTTTATGGCATAGCCATCACCCCCTCATGGGGTGATTTCTTGCTTTCTGTCTCTCTGTCTCTCTGTCTCTCTGGCAAGGTAACCTGGCCTACAGCGAAATCTCTCTCTCTCAAAATGAGAAGAGTCGTCAAATGAACAAATGGCCGAATACTGCCTCTGTTGATCTTGAGCCCTCGGTCAGACGGGGAGCCCTGAGAGGCTCGGGGTTGCTCCACTCACCTGCTCCTGCAGCGCCTCCTTCTCAGCCCTGATGGCCTGCAGGGAGGCCTGGGTGCGAAGCAGCTCATCCTCCCGGCTGTCCAGGGCCAGTCGTAACCAGGCGTTCTTCTCTGCCAAGCGGGCGACCTCCCTCTCGCAGCCCCCGGCCCCCTCCTGCTCCCTGGGGGACCCTGGTCCCCCTTCACGTCTGCAGTCAGCCTCGTCCAGCGGCCCAGGACTGCTTGGGGGCCGCTGATGGCGCCAGGCCAGAGCAGCTGCCTCGAGGGAGCTGAGAGCGTGCTGGAGGGTCTGAAACACATCGGGGGCCCCATTTCCCGGGGGGACTGTCTCCCCATCCTGTAGGGGAGCCTGGTGGGCTTCTGCAGGCTCGGGAGTCTCCTGAGGCGCTGACGCCAGTGTCTCGCTGGGGTCTCCATCAGCCTCCTTGGTGGGCCTGTGGACACAACCCGGGGAGCTGAGCCACCCAGTGCTGGGAGGGGACTTTTGGGGGTGCAAGCAGGGGGTTGGTGAGAGCTGGGCGTTCTAGGGCTGAAACTGGGAGACTGGTAAGCCCAGAGGAGGCTGGACTGCGGGCACCTGGGGCTGGAGAAGGAGACTGAAGATAAGCTAGTGTTGGGACCAGCAGTTAGCGTAAGGGTTATGTCTCTGAACTCCCATGTAGTCGACCACGGTTCGAGTCCCGGACCTGGGGGCTTAAACTCACGCCGGGCGCATGCACGTGCGTGCCCAAGATCCTGAGAGGAGAATGGAGGAGAGGGGACTGCACCTCCCAGGCAGGGTGATTTCTCGCTTTCTGTCTCTCTGTCTCTCTGTCTCTCTCTGTCTTTCTGGCCAGTGCATGCACCGTGTATGCGTGCGTGCCCAAGATCCCAGAAGGAGAAGGAAGGAGAAGTGACCCCAACTTGGGCATCCCCTCTGGGGGCTGATTTCTCACTTTCCCTCTTTCTGTCTCTGTCTCTCTCTGGGGAGCACATGCACCCTAAGGCAGAAACTCTTACAAAAGAAAGGAAGAAAGTCAGGTTGAGGAGGGCAATAGGGAGCTATGGCAGGTGTGAGAGCAGGGAAGGGAAGGGCAGTTCTGGGCGTGGTGGGGATGACGCTTTAGCTGGAGTGCAGGGCACAGACCAAGCGGGTCTTACCTGTCCTCTAAGTCCTGGCCACCGACCTCCGCCATGGGGTGTGGGCTGAAGCTCCCTCGAGCTGAGAGAGGGCTGGCTTTGGCGCTTCCGCTGGTTACCTCCATCTCCTCTGAGGTCTCTGCCACGGTGTCCAGAACATCCTGCAAAGGACCCCGAGGGGGAACCAGCAGTTAGCGTCACGGCTATGTCGCTGGACTCCCACGTAGTCAACCGCGGTTCACGTCCCAGACCCGGTGGCTTAAACTCACGCCGGGCACGTGTGCATGCATGCCCAAGATCTCGAGAGGAGAATGGAGGAGAAGGGATTGCGGCGTGACCATCCCCCCTGGGGGGTGATTTCTCGCTTTCTGTCTCTCTGTTTCTGTCTCTCTGTCTGGCGCGCGCGCACGTGCCCTAAAGCAAAAACCTCTCCAAAAAAAGAAAAAGAAAAAAAAGAGAAACGGGGTGTGGTGGGGAATGGGAACACTTACAGATGGAAGGGGTCTCCCTCGCCGGCTTCGGGGCCGTGAGGCCCGGGTGCTCATGACTGTCCAGAAATTAGGGTCTCTCTGAATCTGTTTCCTCTCTCATCCCCCTAAATCCACCGTCGGCTCCGACTTTCGTGGTCCTGGGCAAAAGACAACCTCAAGGAACTGTCCCCTGTAAAATGGGACGTCAGTCGCCCCCGAAAAGGGATTTTGAATGATCAATGCGGATTTCGCTTATTCGAAAGCCCCCTTGGGAGGCATCTCGGTCCCTCTTGAGGTTGCCTTGACGTCTCCCTCCTCCTCTGCTTCCTTCGTTTTACTGCTTCTGTGTTCCCCTTCCTCTGCTCTCTGGGGACCCCAAGAGACTCCCCTCTTCTCCCCAGCGCCCTCCTGAATTAGAGACACCCCCCAATCCTGGGGTTCTGTTGTTTTGGCCTCCTCTAACTCGCTCGTTCTCTAGGGGACCCTCGGTCACAGGCCTGGGTCCTTGGACGCTCTCGGGGTCACTCTGGCCACTGCCCGCTCAGAGCTGGGCTGGACTGGCCAAGGCTGGCCTGGGAGGGGCCAGGAAACAGGAAGCCCCCTCCCCGGTCACGTGAGGTATTATTATTGTGTTTATTTCCTCCTGGAGGGCAGCGGCTTCCTCCAGTCCCCCGGGGACGCGTGTTTGATTCCTGAGAGGTGGGCCTTCCTTGTGTCAGCCTCCAAGCTCCTGGCTCCTGTACCTCAGCCTGACTGTGGCTTGGATTGTTTTTTATTTTTGTATTTTTTTTTTTAAGAATTATTTTATTTAGGGGGCCGCAGGGGCCATGGTGGTTAAGGGCGCTGGGCTCCCAGATGGTTGACTACAGTTCAAGTCCTGGACATGGTGGCTTGATTTCTTGCTTCCCCCTGCCCCGACTGTCTCTCTCTGGTCAAATTAAAATAAATAAATTTAAATAAAAAATAAATCGGGAACCAGCAGTTAGCGTAATGGCTATGTCACTGGACTCCCACGTAGTCAACCGCGGTTCGTGTCCCGGACCCGG
>NW_006159676.1:3048961-3064460 GCF_000334495.1 Tupaia belangeri chinensis | reverse complement strand
GTGGTGGTTAGGGGCGCTGGGCTCCCACTTGGCCAACTGTAGTTCGAGTCCCAGACCCGGTGGCTTGCTTTCTCTCTCTCTGTCCCTCTTTCTCTCTCTGGTCAAATGAAAAATAAATAAAGTTCAATAAAATAATTGTGAAAAAAAAAGTGTCAGGACTGGCAGGTGTCATAGTGGTTAAGTGTGCTGGACTCCCACATGGTTGACCATGGTTCAAGTCCTGGACCTGGCAGCTTGCTTTCTCACTTTCTCTGTTTCTCACTTTGTCTCTCTCTGGGCAAATCAAACGAAACAAATACAGTTCAATAAAATAATTCTTTTTAAAAAAATGTCATTTGTGAAAAAAAAAGTGTCAGGACTGGCAGGTGTCATAGTGGTTAAGTGTGCTGGACTCCCACATGGTTGACCATGGTTCAAGTCCTGGACCTGGCAGCTTGCTTTCTCACTTTCTCTGTTTCTCACTTTGTCTCTCTCTGGGCAAATCAAACGAAACAAATACAGTTCAATAAAATAATTCTTTTTAAAAAAATGTCATTGGGGTCAGCAGGTGGCATGGTGGTGAAAGTGCTGGACTCCCCCATGGCTGATTGTGGTTCAAGTCCCGGACCTGGTGACTTACTTCCTTACATTCCCCTTCTCTCTCTCATGAGCACATGGGCCCTGTCACAAATTTAATAATAACCATAATAAATAAAGAATTCTTAAATATATAAACATAATAAAATGAAATAATTTTTAAAAACTTATTATTTATTTAATTTTTATTTATTCATTCGTTTATTTTAATTTGACCAGAGAGAGACACAGAGAGAGAGAGAGAGAGAGAAAGAGAGAAAGGAAGCTACCAGGTCCGGGACTCGAACTGTGGTCAGCCATGTGGGAGTGTCCAGCACCTTAACCACAACGCCATCTGCTGGTCCCCAAAATGAAATAATTTTTTAAATAAAAAAGAACAACTATCACACAGACCTTGTGTACATGAGCACCCCAAATACTGACAGGATGGAGAAACGGAGAGGAAAGAATTGCAGCATGGGACCAGCAGTTGGCGTCATGGCTATGTCGCTGGACTCCCAGGTAGCTGACCGCGGTTCGCGTCCCGACCCGGTGGCTTAAACTCACGCTGGGCTCATATGCGTGCTTGCCCAAGATCCCAAGAGGAGAATGGAGGAGAAAGGATTGCGGTGTGACCATCCTCCCTGAAGGGTGATTTCTCACTTTCTGTCTCTGTGTCTCTCTCTGTCTGTCTGGCGAGCGCACGCACCCTAAAGCAAAAACCTCTCTAAAAAAAAAAAAAAAAAGAAGAAGAATTGCGTGACCACACCCTGTGGGCGGACGCCCTCTCTCTCTGTCTCTGGTGAGCCTCACACACCCTCTGACAATTAAGAAAAAATAAAGCTGCAGTCCCCGGAGCCCCGGTTGGTCTCCATATCCTGTCCATTTGTCCGGCATCCACCTCTAATGAGCCTCTTTGTCTCTGTCCACACTGACAGCTCAAACCTGACCCCTCCCACCTGGATCTGAGCTCAACTTCTTTGGCCTCTGGCTCCCTCACCTCTTGTCCCATTTCCTTGGGCTCTTGCTTCCTCATCTTTTACTTTTCTCCATTCCTCTCTCCCAAGCCACTGAGACAGAGATCTCATTTCTCTCCTCTCCAGCTCACATGCTCTCGACGGCTCCTAAGAGCCTGGCATTGGAGGCTGTAGCTGTCTGTCTTGTGCACGGTGCGTGCTTCAGCCGCTATGACCCCTTCCATGGACAGATGAAGATGCTCAAGGCTCTCATAGTCCCCTGAAACACCCTTTCCTTCCTTTTGCACTTGGTTGCTCACTGAAGCTGAGCAATGGCTGGAATCTGACTCTTCCTGCCTCTGCGTCCCCCAGGAAGGAAAAGGTGTGGGGAGAGTAGTTGCAATTCTCTCCCTGGGGCTTCCCAGGGGCTCGAACTTGGGACTCTCAGCCTCTGCACCAACAGCCATATCAAGCTGTTAGAGGCAAGAGGTTCTAGGAGACCACTCTATGGTTCGTTTAAGTCTCTAGGCTTTGGCCCAGGCTGTTCCTTCTGCCTCAATTCCTTTCACTTTTAAAAAAAGAATTATTTGTTTAATTTTATATATTCATGCATTTATTTTCATTTGACTAGAGAGAGAGAGAGGGAAGTGAAAAACCAACCTATCAGGTCTAGGACTTGAACCGTGCTCAGCCATGTGAGAGTATCCAGCACCTTAACCACCACGCCACCTGTTGGTCCCTTCACTTTTTGTTTTTCTGACAAATTTTTCATCTATCAAGGCTCAATTTACGTAGTCCTTCCAGGCTATTATTCAATCAGATCTCGACTGATGTGGGTAGGTTTAATAAACCTTTTTCTAATTAAACTCAGACTGATTTTTTAAAAGAATTATTTTGTTTGGGACCAGTAGTTAGCATAATAGCAATGTCACTGGACTCCCAGGTAGTTGATCATGGTTCGAGTCCCGGACCCAGTGGCTTAAACTCACACCAGGCGCTTGTGCCCGCGTGGCTAAGATCCACAAGAGGTTCTAGGAGACCACTCTATGGTTCGTTTAAGTCTCTAGGCTTTGGCCCAGGCTGTTCCTTCTGCCTCAATTCCTTTCACTTTTAAAAAAAGAATTATTTGTTTAATTTTATATATTCATGCATTTATTTTCATTTGACTAGAGAGAGAGAGAGGGAAGTGAAAAACCAACCTATCAGGTCTAGGACTTGAACCGTGCTCAGCCATGTGAGAGTATCCAGCACCTTAACCACCACGCCACCTGTTGGTCCCTTCACTTTTTGTTTTTCTGACAAATTTTTCATCTATCAAGGCTCAATTTACGTAGTCCTTCCAGGCTATTATTCAATCAGATCTCGACTGATGTGGGTAGGTTTAATAAACCTTTTTCTAATTAAACTCAGACTGATTTTTTAAAAGAATTATTTTGTTTGGGACCAGTAGTTAGCATAATAGCAATGTCACTGGACTCCCAGGTAGTTGATCATGGTTCGAGTCCCGGACCCAGTGGCTTAAACTCACACCAGGCGCTTGTGCGTGCGTGCCCAAGATCCCGAGAGGAGAATGGAGGAGAAGGGATTGCCACGTGACCGTCCTCCCTGGAGGGTGATTTCTCGCTTTCTGTCTCTCTCTGTCTGTCTTTCTGGTGAGCACACGCGTCCTATAGCGAAAACCTCTCCAAAAAAAAAAAAAAAAAAAAAAGAATTATTTTGTTTAACTTCATTTATTTATTTAATTTGTCCAGAAAGGGACAGAGGGAAACAGAGACCAGGATTTGAACTGCAGTCAGCCATGTGAAAATCCAACCTTTAACCACCACACCACCAAACTCAGAATGATTTTTAAACGGTTCTAGGGAGTATTTTTTATTTATGCAAAAATATGTAAATCAGAGAGAATAACATAACTGGGCGGGTCTTGGGGGGTCCTAGGTCATGCCCATCTCCAACCAAGAAAATCTGCCCAGGAGTGAGATTCAGGTCAGTTTCTCCAGTCACCAATGAGCTTCGCCTCATCCCCTAAATCCCACGCAGTTCACGCCCTCTCGGTTTATTACATTGCCAACCTATCCCGCCTAGCAATTTATTAACTAGCGTCATCTAATTGGACAAGAGAGATTAGACTCCGCCTAGCATAATTGCTTTAGCCAATCATATTTTAAACTTAGTTCTCAATTAAACCAATCACAGCCAAGATCCACTGCATCACCTTCCAAGCCCCGCCCTCAGCACAGTTCCAGCCTATCAGTTTCAAGTCCACTCCAGCCTCCTCTGTTCCATCTCTCCGCGCCTCCTACGCCACGCGGACTACATTTCCCAGCAGGCGTCGCGGCTGCGCCATACCACTTCCGGCCGGCAAGATGGCGGCTTCCTAGTGAATCGGCGGCTGGTTTGGACGGAGGCTCCGGCTACGGTGAGCAGAAGTTCGTGGGTGAAATCGTGCGGGGCTTGTGTGTAGCGGCCCAGCTCCTTTTGCCCCAGAGGTCCCGCCCCCTCGTTCTCTCTGAATCTTTTGCCCGAAGCTCTGGTTCTTTTGCAGTGTCGCCCCCATCCTCGGGCTGCGGGTAAAGCTTTGTTTTCCATAGAGATGGTGGGGCTGCCGGGTATTCCGAGGCCATCCCCGGGAGCCCGCTGCCTTTGCTCAGATAGACAGATTGTACCAGTTTCCCCCAGAGGACCCATCCCATCCAGGTCCACGACCCCCCTGCGTGCTGACGTTCTCTCAGCGGCCCATCGCCCCCAGGGGGGAACCCCCGTAGGTTGTCATTCTTTCATTGACCAAGTCGTTGTCCGTTACAGGCAACAGAAAACCTATCTGAGCTCAGCTAAAGTCAGAAAGGGAAGTTAGTGGTTTAGAGAGGAATTCAGGCATAGCTGGATCCAGGTGCTGCTCGGAAGTCGATCGGCTGTATTTTGGTAGGCATCACTTCTGGCCTGCTGTCTTTCCACCCTTGGAAGTAAAAGAGGTCTCTGGCAGCTGTCAGCGTCTGTCCTCCCAGCTCTCCAATCCTGAAGGGAGTCTCTTTAACTCTGGTTGCATTATTGGAAATCCCAGACTTGCCGTTAACTCTGGTTGCATTATTGGAAATCCCAGACTTGCTGCTCAGTAGCCCTGTATGGGCCCATGTTCTCATCCCTGGGGTATTCCCAGTGGCCAGAGAGTTATGGACTCATGATGGACCCTGTTGAGGGCAGGTGGGATTACCCCCATGGAAAAAAATTGGGAGTTGGTTCAGGTTAAGGCATGAGGTGGTGGTTAAGGCAGCTGGATCCCATAAGGCAAACTGCACAGTTCAAGTCCCAGACCTGGAGGCTTAAGAAAACCAGTCTGGCATGTGTGCATGGGTGCCCAAAATCCCAAAAGGAGTGAGAGACAGGGAAGGGATTGCAGTGTGACCATGCCCTGTGAGGGGGTGGTGGTTCTTCTCTTTCCTAGTCTCTTTCTTGTGCATGCATACTCCCTGTAGAAAAAAATGATTTTTAATTTAATGGGACCAGCAGGTGGCATGGTGGTTGGAGCCCTGAACTCCCACATGGATGACGGTGGTTTGGGTGCTGGACCTGGTAGCTGGCTTTCTCACTTTTTCTTTTTCTCTGGTCAAATTAAAGAAAATATTAATAATAAATAAAGAAAAGAAAGTAAATGGATGGTACTTAAATTTCTTTTGATTAATAAAAAAAGAATCTAGGGCCAATAGATGGCATCATAGTTTTGTCGCTGGACTCCCACGTAGTCGACCGCAGTTCGAGTCCAGGACCTAGCTACTTAAAATTCATGCCGGGTGTGTGTGTGTGCGTGCCCAAGATCCGGACAGGAGAATTGAGGAGAAGCGATTGTGGCATGGCCATGCCCCCAGGGGGGGATTTCTCACTTTCTGTCTCTCTGGTGAGCACATGCACCCTATAGCAAAAAGTCTCCTTTTTTTTTTTTTTTAAAAAAAAAGAATTATTTTATTTAAGTTTATTTATTTTTAATTTGACCAGAGAGGGACAGAGAAAGTGAGAAAGAAACTGTCAGGTCCAGGATTCAAAACTGCGGTCAGCCATGTGGGGATCCAGCTCCCTTAATCACCGTGACACCTGCTGGTCCCTAGCAAAAATCTCTTAAAAATAAATAAATAGGGGGCCTGCAGGTGACATGGTGATTAAGGCGCTAGACACTCGCACATGACTGACCACAGTTTGAGTCCTGGATCTGGTGACTTGCTTTCTCACTTTCCCTTTCTCTCTCTCTGTCTGTGTCTCTCTGGTCAAATTTTAATAAATGAATTAATAAATACAGTTAAATGAATAGTTTCTTTTGAGAGGTTTTTTTTTGCTGTACAGCATGTGCTCTCGCCAGAAAAACAGAGAAGGACAGAGAGATAGAAAGCGAAAAATCACCCCCCTGGGGGGGATGGCCATGCCACAATCCCTTCTCCTCCATTCTCCTCTTGGGATCTTGGGCACGCACGCACACGCACCCGGTGTGAGTTTAAGCCACCGGGTCCGGGACTTGAACCGTGGTCGACTACGTGAGAGTCCAGTGACATAGCCATTACTCCTACTGCTTTTTCCGACTTTATTTTTTAATAATTATTTATTTTTATTTATTCATTCATTTATTTTAATTTGACCAAAGAGAGACATAGAGAAAGAGAGGAAAATGAGAAAGCAAGCCACCAGGTCCAGGACTTGAACCATGGTCAGCCATGTGGGAGTGTCCAGTTCCTAAACCACCACACCACTGCTGGTCCTCAGAATGACTTTTATTTATTTTTTTTGGAGAGGTTTTTGCTATAGGGCGCGTGCACTCACCAGACAGGCAGAGAGAGACAGAGAGACAGAAAGCGAGAAATCACCCCCCAGGGGGGATGGCCACGCCACAATCCCTTCTCCTCCATTCTCCTCTCGGGATCTTGGTCACGCATGCACATGTGCCCGCTGTGAATTTAAGGCACCGGGTCCAGGATACGAACCATGGTCAACTACATGGGAGTCCAGCGACATAGCCATGACGCTAACTGCAGGTCCTCAGAATGGCTTTTATAATCAGCAGCTAGCTCATAGTCTCTTTTCATGCTTCGTGAGCCCATTTTTCTGAAACCCCCCAAGGAGCAACTCCTTGCTAACTCGGTCCCTGTTCCATGCAGCCACGCAGGAGCCATGGAAGTGGTGGAACCCAATAGCCCCACTGAGGAGGAAGAAGAGGAGGAGGAGCAGTCAGCAGGGCCCCGGCCGCGCACGCGCTCCAACCCCGAGGGAGCTGAGGATCGGGCACTGGGGGCCCAGGCCAGCGTGGGCAGCCGCAGCGAGGGTGAGGGAGAGGCGGCCAGTGCTGATGATGGAACCCCGAAAGCTCCAGGAGCTGGCCCCAAGCCCTGGCAGGTGCCCCCACCAGCCCCGGAGGTCCAGGTTCGGACGCCAAGGGTCAACTGTCCAGAGAAAGTGGTGAGTAGGCACTGAGGCTCTGGGAAGCTCCAGTTAAACGTTGCTGCCTTTTGGTATTCAGTCTGCAAACATTCTCTTTGTATTTGTTTCCTATGACTTTCAAGAGTTAGCACAGAGGGACCAGCAGTTGGTGTAATAGCTACGTCGCTGGACTCCCATGTAGTCGACCACGGTTCGAGTCCCGGACCCAGTGTCTTAAACTCACGCAGGGCGCGTGTGCGTGCATGCCCAAGATCCCGAGAGGAGAATGGAGGAGAAGGGATTGCAGCGTGGCCATCCCCCCGGGGGGTGATTTCTCGCTTTCTGTCTCTTTGTCTCTGTCTGTCTGGCGAGTGCACGCGCCCTATAGCAAAAACCTCTCCAGAAAAAAAAAAAAAAAGAGTTAGCACAGGGACTAGTAGGTGTCGTGGTGGTTAAGGAGCTTGACTCCCACATGGCCAACCACAGTTCGAGTCCCAGACCTGGCAGCTTGCTCTCTCACTTTCCCTCTCTCTCTTTCTCTCTCTGGTGAGCGCACAAGCCCTATAGCAAAACTAAAAAAAAAAACATTATAAATCAAATAAATCTTTTTTGCAAGAGAGAGATTTTCACTTTAGGGTGCGTGCGCTCACTGGAGAGACAGAGAAACAGAAAAGGAGAAATCACCCCCAGGGAGGATGGCCACGCTGCAGTCCCTTCTCCATTCTCTTCTCAGGATTTTGGTCATGTACGTACATGTGCCTGGTGTCAGTTTTAAGTCACCAGGTCCAGGATTCGAACTATGGTCAATTATGTGGGAATCCAGCCACGTAATCGTTGTGCCATTTGCTGATACCTAAATAAATAACTCTTTTTTTTTTTAGAGGTTTTTGCTATAGGGCGCATGTGCTCTCCAGGAAGACAGAGAGAGAGACAGAGAGACAGAAAGCGAGAAATCACCCCCTAGGGGGGATGGCCACGCCGCAATCCCTTCTCCTCTATTCTCCTCTCGGGATCTTGGGCACGCACGCACACGCGCCCGGCGTGAGTTTAAGCCACCGGGTCTAGGACTCGAACCATGGTCGACTACGTGGGAGTCCAGCGACATAGCCATTACACCAACTGCTGGTCCCTACATTTTATTTTCTTTTTTAAAACGTTTTATTTGCCTGGTGTATTTTTCAAGCCGCTGGGTCCGGGACCCAGATCACAGAGCTGGCCACGTGGGCTCCAGCTGCCTTAGCCACCAGGCCACCTGGCTGGTCCAGCAGCTCATGTATAAGACCTCGTTTCCACGGCTCTGTGATGGACGTGCCGCGGTTCATACATCCCCTCATCCACCTGGACTCTCAGTCCAGGACTCTACCCCGGAGCCATCGTCTTCCTATGTCTGTGCCTGGAGGTCAGCTGGAGTCCCCCAAACTGCCTTTTCAGACACACCTGCTCAGAGAGGGCCAGCAGCATGGTGCCGGGGATCCAGTGTTGGCGCCCAAGGGTCCCTCACCAGCTCTACCTTCCTTCCAGATCATCTGCCTGGACCTGTCGGAGGAAATGTCACTGTTGAAGCTGGAGTCGTTTAATGGGTAAGAGCTCCATATTGGAGCTGCCATGTAGCCAGAGCTGGGAATTAGCCAGCCCCTCAAAGAGGGGACCCCCCCCAGGCCAGCCAATGGCATGGAAGTTAAAACACTGGACTCCCAGGACCAGCAGGTGGTGTGGTGGTTAAGGGCGCTGGACTCCCACATGGCCAACTCTGGTTCAAGTCCCAGACCTGGCGGCTTGCTTTCTCACTTTCTCTCTTTCATCAAGTTACAACGAGTAAATAGGTAAATAAAGTTAAATAGAGTAATTCTTATTTTTTTTTTTTTTAGAGGTTTTTGCTATAAGGGCGTGTGCACTTGCCAGAAAGACACAGAGAGACAGAGAGAAAGTGAGAAATCATCCCCCAGGGGGGATGGTCACACCGCAATCCCTTCTCCTCCATTCTCCTTTCGGGATCTTGGGCACACACCCACCCGCGCCTGGTGTGAGTTTAAGCCACTGGGTCCAGGACTCGAACCACGGTCGACTACCTGGGAGTCCAGCGACATAGCCATTATGCTAACTCCTGGTCCCCCCTTTTTTTTTGGGGAAAGATTTTTTTGCTATAGGGCACATGGGCACCCCAGAAAGACAGAGAGACAGAGAGAAAGTGAGAAATCATCCCCCAGGGGGGATGGTCACACCGCAATCCCTTCTCCTCCATTCTCCTCTTGGGATCTTGGGCACGCACGCACATGCGCCCAGCATGAGTTGAAGCCACCGGGTCTGGAACGCGAACCGCAGTCGACTACATGGGAGTCCAGTGACATAGCCATTACGCTAACTGCTGGACCGTATGATTTTGTAATTTGGTAAAGGGCATGTGTTCTCCCTGGAGAGAGAAACAGTGAGAGAGAGAGAAGGAAAGTGAGAAAGGAAGCTGCCAGGTCTGGGACTCGAACCACGTGGGAGTCCAGCACCTTTACCACCATGCCATCAGCTGCCCTCCCCTTTCTCTGTTCCTCTCTGGCAAGCACATGTGTCCCATGCCCCCCCCCCAAAAAAAAAATTGTTTTAAACTCTGAAAATTTATGTGCCTTTCCTGAAGTGTCCCAGCAATCCCCAGGGGCAGAATTCAGTCCCAGGATTCGAACCATTGAGTTTATGCCCAGCCATGTGCTTCCAGCCTCTGCGTCTCCATGAGGTTAGGTGACAGGGCCCTAAGGGTTCCCAGGACCTGATGGAGATGAGACCTCTTCCTGCCCCCTTGGTGGCATCTGTGACCCCCTCCATGGCCGATCCTCAGAGCAGCTCCCCGAGGCCTCCCATGGGACTGACAGGAGACCCGGGCTGGCCAGAGGGGCCGGGATGGAGAGGGCCTGACCCGGAGACCAGTGGGCTAGGTTTGTGATCGGTCCTTGTCCCCCGTCTGCTGCGGGATCCGCGCCTTCCAGGGTATATGTTGGGCCTCACAGAGAATCCCCCTCCCATGGCTAGGTGGGAGCCCCTAACTCCCCTGCCCTCTCTGTGCGCCCCCAGCTCCAAGACCAACGCCCTCAACGTCTCCCAGAAGATGATCGAGATGTTCGTGAGGACCAAACACAAGATCGACAAGAGCCACGAGTTCGCGCTGGTGGTGGTTAACAATGACACGGCCTGGGTGAGGCTGGGGCAGGTGCTGAGTGCCCGCCGGGGCGCCCAGGGCCCGGGAGCACCCCGCTGAAGCCTGTGCTTCTCCGTACAGCTGTCCGGCCTGACCTCCGACCCCCGCGAGCTCTGCAGCTGCCTGTACGACCTGGAGACGGCGTCCTGCTCCACCTTCAGTATCCTTCCTACGGAGGCCGCGGCCCTCCCTGACGTCCCCAGGGCCTGGGAAACCCCGACCCGGCGCTCTGGGGCTGCTGGCCCAGTTTCCCATTTCGGCTGTGCTGTGGTAGGGGGGCACAAGTCACCTTCCAGCGCCTCCGTTTCTCCATCTGTCAAGGGGAATCGCAGAACTGCCGTCCTCCAGGGCGGCTTTGAAGAGAAAGTAATAAGGGACCAGCAGGTGGCGTGGTGGTTAAGGCGCTGGACTCCCATGTTGTCAACTGTGGTTCAAGTCCCGGACCCGGTGGCTTAAACTCACGCCGGGCACGTGTGCGTACGTGCCCAAGATCCCGAGAGGAGGATGGAGGAGAAGGGATCGCGGTGTGGCCATCTCTCTGGGGGGGGTGATTTCTTGCTTTCTGTTTCTCTGGGTCTCTGTCTCTCCAGTGAGCACACACACCCTACAGCAAAAATCTGTCTCTAAAAAAAAAAACCCGCAGAAAGAGGGACCAGCAGGTGGCATGGTGGTTATGGCACTGGACACTCCCACGTGGCCGACCATGGTTGGAGTCCCAGACCTGGTGGCTTGCTTTCTCACTTCCGCCCTCTCTCTCTCTTTCTCTATGTCTCTCTCTGGCTCTCTGATCAAATTAAAATAAGTGAATGAATAAGTGAAAATAAATAAATAATTATTTTTTTTGAGTGGGTGGGGGAGGTTTTTGCTATAAGGCACATGCACTTACCAGACAGAGAGAGACATAGAGACAGAAAGCGAGAAATCACCCCCCATGGGGGATGCTCACTCCACAATCCCTTCTCCATTCTCCTCTCAGGATCTTGGGCACACACACACATGTACCCGGTGTGAGTTTAAGCCACTGGGTCCAGGACTTGAACTCGGTTGACTATATGAGAGTCCACCAACTGCTGGTCCCAAAAATAAATAAATAATTATTTTTTAAAAATGCAGAGAGAAACGGGGGGGGCATAGAGACCTCCTGACTCTTTCGTTATGAAGAGAGGGGCCCTGAAAGAAACAGGAACTTTGAATCACCGAGGGGTATCCAGTGCCAGAGTCCCCTGTCGTGACCTGTGCTGTAGTGACTTGGAGGCTCAGAGAGGACAAGCAATTTGACCATGGTCACACAGCACGTCTCCGGAGGGGCCCAGGACTTCCCAGCCTCAGGATCAGGGAGGCCGCCTGCCACCCGTGTTCTCCTTAGCATCCCGACCAGATCTGGAAGGTCTCTTCAATCTCATGTAAGTCCCCCTCGGGGAATTTTCTTCTTTTTCCCTATTGAACACGAGAGAATGGGGTGGGGGGTAAGAAAGCACCCCCAGGGGTTATGGCCATGTTACTGCAATCCCTTCTCTATCCTCCTCTTGGGATTTTGGGCATGCATGCATACGCGTGCCTCCTGTGATTTTCAAGCCCCTGGATCCTGGAGTCGTACCCACAGAGTTGGCCATGTGGGATTCAGCACTGTTTGGTTTTTTTTTTTTTTTTTGGAGAGGTTTTTGCTATAGGGCGCGTGTGCTCGCCAGACAGACAGAGAGAGACAGAGAGACAGAAAGCGAGAAATCACCCCCCAGGGAGGATGGCCACGCCGCAGTCCCTTCTCCTCCATTCTCTCGGGATCTTGGGCACGCACGCACACGCGCCCGGCGTGAGTTTAAGCCACCGGGTCCGGGACACGAACCGCGGTCGACTACATGGGAGTCCAGCGACATAGCCATTACACTAACTGCTGGTCCCGGGATTCAGCTCTTTAACCACCGTGCCACTTGGTCGTTTTGTGCACTTGAAATACATTGAACAAACCAAGCCCGTGTCCTGGTGGTTACAGGAGCCAGGTCCCACGTGGCGGACGGCAGTTCGAATCACAGTCCTGGCAGCTCGGCAGACATGCCGGGCGCATGTGTGTGTGTGTGCCCGAAGTCTGTCCAGACAGGGGAGGGGAAAAGGGATTGCAGCCTGGCTGTCATGTCTGTCTGTCTTTCTGGTGGGTTCATCTACCCTCTGACAGATATGCACACGCCGGCCATTAAAAGGAAAATAAGAAAACGTCCATTTCGTTTTTATTTTTTTTTTAATAATTATTTGAACTTTTTCTTATTTACTTGTTTATTTCAATTTGACCAGAGAAGGACAGAGTGACAGAGAGAGAGAATGGGAAAGTGAGAAAGCAAGTCGCCAGGTCCGGGACTCGAACCATGGTTGCCCATGTGGGAGTCCAGCGCCCTTAACCACCACGCCACCTGCCGGCCCCATCCATGTAACATTTTTTTTTTCCCACTGATTTATCTGTTTATAGATTTTTGTCTGGTCTTATTTATTTATTTATTTATTTAAGAATTACTTTATTCATTCATTCATTTTAATTTGACCAGAGAGGGATAGAGAGAGAAAGAAAGTGAAAAAGTCTTATTCAGGACTGCCAGATGGTGTAACGGTTACATCATTGGACTCCCATGTAGTCGACCATGGTTCAAGTCCCGGACCCGGTGGCTTAAACTCACGCCGGGCGCATGTGCGTGCGTGCCCAAGATCCCGAGAGGAGAATGGAGGAGAAGGGATTGCGGCCTGGCCATCCTCCCTGGGGGGTGATTTCTCGCTTTCTGTCTCTCTGTCTGGCGAGCGCACGTGCCCTATAGCAAAAACCTCTCAAAAAAAAAAAAAAAAAAAAGGAGAGGGCCAGCAGGTGTCATGGTGGTTAAGGTGCTGGACACTCCCACATGGCTGACCATGGTTCAAGTCCCGGTCCTGGTGGCTTGCTTTCTCACTTTCCCTTTCTCTCTCTTTGGTCAAATTAAAACGTAATAATAAGTAAAATAAATTCTTGAAAAAAAAAAAAAAAAACACAAAGGAATAGAAAACAGTTCCTGCTTAAAACAGGAGCTTGGGGGACCAAGAAGGTGGCATGGTGGTTAAGGGCGCTGGACTCTCGCATGGCTGAACACAGTTTGAGTTTCGGACCTGGTGGCTTGTTTTCTCACTTTCTCTCTCTCTTTCTCTCTCTCTCTCTGTCCCTCTCTGGTCAAATTAAAATAAATCAATAATAATAATTAAATAATCTTTTAAAAAACACACACACAGGAGCTGGGGCCAGGGGGAAAATTGCCTTGTGATCTGCTGAGCGCAGGGCAGTGATGGAGAAGGGGCCCTGAGTGTGGCCATGCAAGCTCCAGCCTCCCTGGGGAGCCTCGGCACAGCTCTGTGCAGTGGGAACAGCATATGCGAAGGCTCAGAGGCAGCGGGGAACCCCGGAGGGGCCAGGTACAGCCTCCAGCACCTACTTTGGCAGACCCTGGAGTGCTCACCTGACCCACCCCCTCCTTGGTCCATGCAGCCAGCAGAAAACCGAGCTGCCGGTCACGGAGAACGTGCAGACGATCCCGCCCCCGTACGTGGTCCGCACCATCCTCCTGTACAGCCGTCCGCCCTGCCAGCCCCAGTTCTCCCTGACGGAGCCCATGAAGGTGCGTCCGGCCCCGCAGAGCCGAGGCTGCCGGGGAGATGCCCGGAGGGACGTCCTCCCCACCGCGGCTGCTGGGCTCGCCTGCACGCAGGTTCCCAGAGGCCGAAGCCGGGGTGGTGTGGCTCTGGGGCATCCCCGAAGCCTCGTGTCCTTTCCGTCCCCTGCAGAAAATGTTCCAGTGTCCCTACTTCTTCTTCGATGTCGTGTACATCCACAACGGCGCGGAGGAGAAGGAGGAGGAGGTGACCTGGAAGGTGAGAGGCCACGCAGGTGGGCGCCGCCCTGTCTGCCCACCCTGGGCCTGGGGGCGTCTCCCTCTGAGTGGCAGCCCTGGACCCCGGGCTGGGCTGGATCACGGCCAGGCAGCCCTTCAGTCCCCGTGTCCTCGGTGTCCTGAGCCAGGGCTGACTGAAGAGGAGGGGCTGCTGGCACAGTGGCCTAGGGGCGCCCAGGCTGCCCATCCCAGCCCCCACAACCCTGCTTCTCTCTCTTCCTTTTTTTCTTTTTTCATTTTTTACTTTTTTAAGAATTATTAACTGGGGCCAGCAGGTGGCATTGTGGTTAAGGGCACTGGACTCCCACATTGCTGACCGTTAGGGGATGGCCACGCCGCAATCCCTTCTCCTCCATTCTCCTCCCGGGATCTTGGGCATGCACACGTGTCTGGTGCGATTTTAAAGCTATTGGGTCTGGAACTTGAACCACGATCAACCGTGTGGGAGTCCAGCCATGTAAGGGCTACACCATCTGCTGGTCCCAAATGAGAAATCACCCCCAGGGGGGATGGCCACGCCTCCATCCCTTCTTCACTCTCCCCCTGGGATTTCAGGCATGCACGCACACACACCCAGTGTGATTTTCAAACCCCAGGTCCAGGACTCGAACCACAGTTGACCACGTGGGAGTCCAGCAACATCACCGCTACGCTGTCTGCTGGCCCCTGTGCTGGGGGCTCTAAAAGAGCCAAGACAGACCTCTTGAGGCCCTTGACACTGTGCTGAATGCCTGAATGGTTTCTCCTTGGCAAACTCCTCTGCACCCTTCAGAACCCACCCTATTTAGCCCCTCCCCTGGGTATCCCCTTCCTGATCAGCTCCTCACTGTTCCCCTCCCAGGACATGTTTGCCTTCATAGGCAGCCTGGATACGAAGGGTACCAGCTACAAGTATGAGGTGGCACTGGCCGGGCCTGCCCTGGAGTTGCACAATTGCATGGCGAAGCTGTTGGCTCACCCGCTGCAGCGGCCCTGCCAGAGCCACGCCTCCTACAGCCTGCTGGAGGAGGATGATGAAGCCACCGAGGTGGAGGCCACTGTCTGAACCTTCCCTGCAGTGCTCAACCTTCTGGTCGGCCAGGGAGTGCCGATTCTCAAACTGTTCTCAGGGGGAACACCTCGGGGGTTCCAGGAGGCACCCAGGGCACCTGAAGAGGTTCCTGAGAAGAAACCCAGGAGGCATCCCTGGAACTCATGGGTCTGTTGTAACGTTTGTTTTTCCGTGTTTGATCTTTTTGTCACCAAAATAAAAACCCAAGACTCACTATCGGGGTCCACAATAATCACTTTGCGTGGATTGGGATCACCTTGGTTGCAGGTGACTCTGTGGGCAGAGGTTGGTGGTTTCTTTCCTGTGAATGATAAGGCGAGGTACCAGCACGCCCCCTGCCGGTCCAGGGTGGCCCATTTTCAAATCCAGTAGAATAGGGAGTCTCTGACTTAGGAGCGCTGGGTGACTAGGGGTGATTTCTTGCTTTTTGTCTCTGTCTCTTTCTAGCGAGCGCATGCGCCCT
>NW_006159676.1:3047015-3048930 GCF_000334495.1 Tupaia belangeri chinensis | reverse complement strand
AAAAACAAACCCCCAAAAAAAAAAAAAAAAAAAAAAAAAAGAGAGGTGCCTGCAGGTGGCGTGGTAGCTAAGGTCTCTCAACTCCCATGTGGCTGACACTACAAGTCTTGGACCTGGCGATTTCCTTTCTCCTTTCTCTCTCTCTGTCCCTCCCTGGTCAAATTAAATAAATAAATTATAGTTAAATAAAATAATTAAAAGAAAAAGGAGAAAACGGGCGACGCCAGGTTTGGGGTAGGGGTAGGACGTGGAAACTGAGGACGGACCGGGCTGTGTGCGGTGATGGAGGCCACCTCTGCTCAGACGGACTGTCCCAAGGTCCCCGATCCGAGCTCCACGCCCTGCAGCGGGGTGCGTCGCATTTCTGCACTGTGCGATAAGGTCCCTGCTGCATCCCCACGCCTGGTCCTTTATCGGATCAGGTCTGGGGACACTCGGTGTCGCGGGTCCGAGCGGACACTTACTAAAGCTTCCCAACTCCGATGTGGACGCGGGTGCGGCGCGGGCCACCCCGGCTGGGGACCCTGCGCGGCCCAATCCCGGAGGTGACACCCGAGCCGAGGGGCGGGGCGGCGCGTGCGCACCAGGGCGCCGCGGGAAGTTGGAGATCGCCCGGGCCCGGGTCCCGCCGCCGGGGCATGGGCGCGATGGCCGAGCTGGCGCGGAGGCTGCGGGAGGCGCTGCGGGAGGAGGAGCCGCGGTGAGGGCGGGGCCCGGGCTGGGCTGGGAGGGCTGGAAGGTGGCGGCCGGCGGCCCCGGGGCCCCTCTGACCGCCCGTCCGGGCCTCCGTTGCCTCGGGGCCCTGCTGCGCGGAGGCGGGGACCCCAATGCTCGGTGAGCTGGGGGTCTCTGGAGACAGGACACTGCACAGTCCAAGAACCGGGCTTGAGGATCCTGGGGGAGGAAACTGGAAGCCAAGAGAGCGGGATAGGGCTCAAGGGAGGCGCTGGGGTCTCAGACCGAGGGCAGGACAGGGGGGTGCCCTGGAGACCAGAGTGGGCATCAAGATTCGATCTGGGGGGTAGAAGCTCGAGGTTCAGACGGCAGAGGTTCGGGTTCCAGCTCCAGGGTGCAGGAACTCGGTTGCTAGGGGGCCGAGGGCTGAGGGTCCAACAGCAGAAATCAGGGTACCTGCCTGGAGGCGGAGTCCATGCTGACCACTGCGCTCCTGCTGCAGATCAGCCGAGGAACTGACGCCGCTGCACGTGGCCGCCGCCTGGGGCTGTCGCCTCGGCCTGGAATTGTTGCTCAGACAAGGAGCGGACCCCGCGCTGCGCGACCAGGTTGGGGAGCCCTGTGCCGGCCAACACGCGCGGATCCCAGGGACAGAGGGACAGAGGGAAGGGACAGAGGGAGGAGGGCCTCGGGCGCCCCCTGCTGACTGCGTCGCTGCAGGACGGGCTCCGGCCGCTGGACCTGGCCATGCAACAGGGACACCGAGACTGTGCACGCGTCCTGCAAGAGCTGGAGGCAGTGACCCGGATCCAGACCCGGACCAGGGCAGAGTCACCGAAGCCGGAGCCCAAGCCTGAGCCTGGTAGGAAGTAGGGCTCGGGAAGCCGCGAGGGCTTGGCATCTAGACCAGTGTGGGGTGTCTCTGTCTCTGGCATCTATTGTCTCTGCTGGTTCTGTCTCTGGGAGTGCTCTCAGTCCCCCACTATTTATTTATTTATTTCTCTTTCTAGAATCTTTAAAAAAGAATTATTTATTTATTTATTCATTCATTTATTTAATTCCACTAGAGAGCTATAGAGAGAAAGTGAGAAAGCAAGCCACCAAGTCCGGGACTTGAACCATGGTCAGCCATGTGGGTATGTCCAGCACCTTAACCATCACACCACCTGCTGGTCCCTCTAGAATTTTTTTTTTTTTTTTAGAGATTTTTGCTATAGGGGGCATGGGCTCTCCATTGACA
>NW_006159676.1:3035665-3046906 GCF_000334495.1 Tupaia belangeri chinensis | reverse complement strand
GCGCCCAGGCGTTTCACCCACTCTTTGGCCCGGTTTTTTGTTTTTTTTTTTTTTTTTAAGAGAGATGTTTTTAGTATAGGGCATGTGCACTCACTGGAGAGACAGAGAGAGACAGAGACAGAAAGCGAGAATCACACCCCCGGGGGGGATGGCCACGTCTCAGTCCCTTCTCCTCCATTCTCCTCTCGGGATCCTGGGCACACACGCACATGCCAGGTGTGAGTTTTAAATCACCGGGTCTGGGACTTGAACCACAGTCGACTACGTGGGAGTCCAAAGATGTAACCATTACACCATCTGGTGGTCCCCTGACTCCTGCTTTTATCTCCAGACTCAGCTCTCTCTGGACCTCCTGATGGGACACTGGGCTCTACTACACTCCAAAGCCAGCCAGCCAGAGGTGACAACCAGAACACGGACCTGGAGGCTGATCTGGGACTTCCCAGCCTCCCTGCCTCTCTTGAGGCTGCAAATGAGTCTCCGGATAGGCCTCCCGCGTCACCACTCTGGGACTGTAGCTCAGATGCCTCCTTTGTCACCGCGGTGGAGGTCTCTGAAGCCAGAGACCCAGTGGCAGACCCGGCTGGTATACAACCCACCCAGACAGTACCCAGATCTCGGGGTAACCTCCAGGGGGCGCAAGGAGCCATAACGCCTGGCGGGGAGGCAGAGCTAAGTGCTCGTCTGCAGGGCCTGACTCTGACCTCACCCGTTGCTAATGGCTTTGAGCTGTCCCCCTCCTGGACGTCTCTGCTGGACGGGAGCCCAGCCTTGAGCCCTCTGCAGGAACCGCGGTCTGAACCCCCCAGGCGACCAGCTATCCTCCAGACACACGACGAGCAGACGTGCCTGGACAGTGACGCGGCAGCCCTCTGGCTGACGGAGGACGAGGAAAGTTCTTTGGGGGGCAGGGACCCTGTCCCCCCTGTGTGTGATCTGGAGCGGATGCAGGGACTCCGAGCACTTGGCGAGAGTCCTGGCCCCGTCACACCTTTGACTTGGCGCCACCACCTGCAGCGGCTCCAGGAAGCGCAGGCGGCTTCTGGTTAGTCCTTCCCGGGCATCTGGGGTCCAAGGAGCCTCCAGGAATCGTGGCTCAGTCCCAGCAGCTCTGTCCCTGCCTCTTCCTCCCTTGACTCAGTTTCCCCTCCTAGTCCCAGACTTTGCAGGGCGCAGCCCGGAACTGGCTGAGGCCCTGAGGACCGGCCGGATCCCAGACGCCCAGGGAGATGAGGACGCCCTGGCCCGGCAATTTGAGCGGCCGGATCCCACCAGGAGGTGGCGCGAGGGGGTCGTGAAGTCCAGCTTCACATATCTGCTCCTGGACCCCAGGTATGCCGGCAGGGAAGACCCGGATGGAGCTAGCACACAGCGGGCTTGGTTTTCTGTCTTCCTTTCTTTCTTTTTTTAATTTTTGTTTTGGAGAGGTTTTTGCTACAGGGAGCGTGCTCTCCCCAGAAAGACAGAGAGACAGTGAGAAATCACCCCCCAGGGGGGATGGCCACGCCGCAATCCCTTCTCCTCCATTCTCGTCTCGGGATCTTGGGCATGCACGCACACGCGCCCGGCGTGAGTTTAAACCACCAGATCCGGGGCTCGAACCGTGATCGACTACTTGAGAGTCCAGTGACATAGCCATTATGCTAACTGCTGGGTCCCTTTCTTTTTATAGAATTATTTAATTTTGTTTATGATTAATGTTGTTATTATTATTACTAATTATTTTGGAGAGAGATTTTTGCTATAGAGCACATGCGCTCTCACTAGAGAGACAGAGACAGAACGTGAGAGATCATCCCCTGGGGGATGACCATGCCACAGTCTCTTCTCCTCCATTCTCCTCTTGAGATTTTGGGCATGCACGCACATGCCTGGTGTGTGTTTTAAGCTGCTGGGTTCAGGACTCGAACTCGGTTGACTACATGAGAGCCCAGTGATGTAACCACTACACCATCTGCTGGTCCCTATTGTCATTCTTTTTAAAATTTGATCAGAGAGAGGGAAAGTGAGAAAGTGAACCGTTAAGGCCAAGACTCGAACTGCAGTTGACTGTTTCAGAGTCCAACACCTTAACCACCAAGCCACCTGCTGGCCCCTCTTTTCCTTTTATTTTTCTTTCTTTCTCTCTCTCTTTTCTTTTCTTTTCTTTTTTCTTTTCTTTTCTTTTCTTTTCTTTTCTTTTCTTTTCTTTTCTTTTCTTTTCTTTCTTTTCTTCCTTCCTCCCTCCCCCCTTTCTTCCCTTCCTTCCTTTCCCTTCCCTTCCCTATTCTTTTTTCTTCCCTTCTAAGGTTTTAATCATATAGGGCACTTGTATTCACTGGAAAGAAACAGAGAGAGACAGAAAGAGATAAAGTGAGAAATCACCCCCCCACGGGGGATGCCACACTGCAATCCCTTCTCCTCCATTCTCCTCCTGGGATTTGGGGGCACGCATGCACACACGCCTGGATCCTCAAGTCACCGGGTCCAGGACTCAAACCGCAGTCAACCATGTAGGAGACCAGCACTTTAGTGACCACGCCACCTGCTGACCCCTTCCAGCAGCTTCTTTATAAAAGGTGGTTGAACCCCATTCAAGTTACTGAGTATCCTCAGGGAACAGCCACCCCTCTCTGGTCCTACAAAGCTATATCACTGGGCATGGGTTCTAATTTTTCTATACTTTAGAGACTCTCCCTGGGGCCACTGTTTGTCATTCGTCCCTCTCTGCTCTGCCTCCTTCCTTCAGGGAGACTCAGGACCTGCCGGCCCGTGCCTTTGCACTGACCCCAGCTGAGCGCCTTCAGATGTTCGTCCGAGCCATCTTCTACGTGGGCAAGGGGACGCGGTCCCGGCCGGATTTCCACCTCTGGGAGGCCCTTGGCCGCCGTGGGCAGCCAGGAAAACAGGTGTGAGGACAGGGATCAGAGTCTGGTAGGGCCAGCCAGGCCATGCACAGAGACAGGGAGAAGGGTATTTGGGGGCTGAGTCCTGACTCTGCCCGTGCCCACAGGTCTGCCCCAAGGTGCGTCGGATCTTGGACATCTGGGCCAGCGGCCGCGGCGTGGTCTCCTTGCACTGTTTCCAGCACGTGGTGGCGGTAGAGGCGTATACTCGGGAAGCGTGTCTGGTGGATGCGCTAGGTAGGTAGCTGGTGTGTGGGGCAGGCGTCACCTGGGGGCATCCTACCTACCAGCTCCCTCTCGGGGCTCTTTATTCATTCAATGAACAAGTATCGTTTTAAGTTGGAGTTTTTGTTTTTGTTTTAAAATTAACTTTATATATTTATTTATTTATTTTAATTTTTTTTTTTGAGAGAGAGATTTTCACTGTAGGGCGCGTGCGCTCGCCAGACAGACAGAGAGAGACATAGAGACAGAAAGCGAGAAATCACCCCCCAGGGGGGATGGTCACGCCGCAATCCCTTCTCCTCCATTCTCCTCTCGGGATCTTGGGCACACACGCACACGCGCCTGGTGTGAGTTTTTTAAGCCACCGGGTCCGGGACACGAACCGCGGTCGACTATGTGGGAGTCCAGCGACATAGCCATGACGCTAACTGCTGGTTCCCTATTTATTTTAATTTTGACCAGAGAGGGACAGCACAAGAGAAAATGAGAAAGCAAGTCTCCAGGTCCGGGACTTGAACCATGGTCGACCATGTGGGGAGTCCAGTGCCCTTAACCACTGTGCCACCTGCTGACCCCAAGTAGCATTATTTAATTTGGGGCCAGCAGGTGGTGCGGTTGTTAAGGTGCTGGATTCTCACATAGCCAACTGCAGTTCGAGTCCTAGACCTGGCGGTTTGCTTTCTGGCTTTCCCCTTCTCTCTCTCTCTCTCTCTCTCTCTCTTCTCTCTCTCTCTGTCTCTCTCTGGTCAATTTTAAAGATAATAATAATAGTATCAGCAGATGGCATAATAGTTATGTTACTGGACTTCCATGTAGTTGAATGCAGTTCGAATCCCGGACCTGGCGGCATGCTTTCTCCTTTTATCACTCTCTCTGACTCTCTCTGTTCAAATTAAACGAATAATAATAATAAATGGAAATAAATGAATAAATCATTCTCTGAAGTTGACCAGAGCAAAACAGAGAGAGAGAGAGAGAGAGAAAGCAAACCACCAGGTCCAGGATTCAAACCATGATCAAACATGTGGGAGTTTCCAGCGACTTAACCACCATGCCACCTGCTGATTCCATAAATAATTTTGTTTTTGAGAGGTTTTTGCTATAGGGCATGTGCACTCGCCAGAAAGACAGAGAGAGACAGAGAAACAGAAAGCAAGAAATCACCCCCCGGGGGGGATGGCCACACTGTGATCCCTTCTCCTCCATTCTCCTCTCGGGATTTTGGGCACGCACACACACGCGACTGGCGTGAGTTTTGTTACCGGGTCCAGGACTCGAACTACAATCAACCACGTGGGAGTTAAGTGCCTTAACCACTATGCCACCTGCTGGCTCCTATTATTATTATTATTTTAAAATTTGACCAGAGAGAGAGAAAGAGGGAGGGAAAGTGAGAAAGAAAGCAGCCAGGTCCAGGACTTGAACCAGGATCAGCCATGTGGGGGTCCCGTGCCTCAACCACCATGCCACTTGCCAGACTCTCAACTCACTGAGCACTCCCTCTGTCCCTGGTCAGGCACGCATGTTGCTCCATTGGTTTATCCCTGCCTGAGGGCAATACTCCCAATTTCCTCAGGGGTGAGGAGGCCCCTGGGGCTGCGGCCCTGTAACCCCGTCTTCCATCTCTCCAGGGATCCGGACGCTGACCAACCAGAAGCAAGGTCACTATTACGGTGTGGCGGCGGGCTGGCCACCCCCTCCCCGCCGCCGCTTGGGGGTGCACCTGCTGCATCGGGCCCTTCTTGTCTTCCTGGCTGAGGGCCAGCGAGAATTACGACCCCAGGACATCCAGGCCCGTGGCTGAGTTCTGCAGAACCGAACTTCCCACCCGGATAGAGATCCGGGTGCTTGAATGCCCCAGCTGCCCCGAGCGGAGAGCAGCCCCCATCTCTGGCTTCAGACGGCAGGTGTATGTGTGTGTGTGTGTGTGTGTGTGTGTGTGCACGTGTGTGTGTGCAACTGGGGAACCAGAAGGTTCTTCGGAACACTGTGCAAGTTTGGTTCTAAGTGGACAGAATCCACTTTTTCTCTCTTTTTATTTATTTATTATTTTTGGAGAGGTTTTTGCTATAGGGTACATGTGCTTGCCAGAAAGAGCGACAGAAAGTGAGAAATCACCCCCCCAGGGGGGATGGCCACGCCACAATCCCTTCTCCTCCATTCTCTTCTCAGGATCTTGGGCGCACACGCGCCCAGCGTGAGTTTAAGTCACCACGTCTGGGACTCAAACTGTGGTCGACTACATGGTAGTCCAGCGACATAGCAATTATGCTAACTGCTGGTCCCTCTTTTAATTTAATTTAAATTTATTCTTAATTTTAGTAGAGAAAGACACTGAGACACAGAGAGAGAGAGGGAAACTGAGAAAGCAAGCCACCTGGTCTGGGACTCAAACTGTGGTCAGCCATGTGGGAATGTCCAGCACCTTAGCCACCACGACACCTGCTGGTTCCAATTAATTTTTTGTTTTTAAACATGATCATTATTTTAAAAATAATTATGCTTTAATTTTATTATTACTATTACTATTACTGTTATTATTTTCCATTTGACTAGAGAGAGACAGGAAGAGAGAGAGAGGGAAAGTGAGAAAGCAAGCCACCAGGTCGGAACTCAAACCATGGACAGCCATGTGGGAGTTCAGCACTTGAACCACCAGACCATCGGCTGGCCCCAGTTTTTTAAAAAATTCTTATTAGAATTTTAATTTGACCAGAGAGAGAAAAAGAAAGTGAGAAAGCAAGTCACCCCATCCAGGACTTGAACCACAATTGACCATGTGGGAGTCCAGTGCCCCAATCCCAAGTCCACCGTCATGTAGACAGAGGGGACCCACATGGTGGGAGGGCGGGGTACTATCACAGCTCCAGCAAAGCTCCATGCCCAACTCCAGAGACAGGTTCACTGATGGGGCCGGCAGGTGGCATGGTGGCTGAGGGCGTTGGACTCCCCACATGGCTGACCATGGTTCGAGTCCCGTTTCTGATGGCTTGCTTTCTTACTTTCTCATGCGCCCTCACTCTGTCCCTCTCTGGTCAAATTAAACTAACTAAAGGCAAATAACATAATTCTTATTTAAAAAAAAAAAAACAAGGTCATTGCTCAGACTAATAATTTATCTGTTTGAGCCTCAGTTTCTTTTTTTGCTGTAGGGCACATGCGCTCGCCAGAAAGACAGAGAGACAGAGAGACAGAAAGTGAGAAATCACCCCCCAGAGGGGAATGGCCACGCTGCAATCCCTTTTCCATTCTCCTCTGGGGATCTTGGGCACGCACAGACATGCACCCGGCGTGAGTTTAAGCTACCGGGTCCAGGACTTGAACCGCTGTCGAGTGGTGGAGTTCAGCAACATAGCCATTATGCTAACTGCTGGTCCCGAGCCTCAGTTTCTTTAATTGTACAATAGTGGCACTGAATGGTAGGACCCTGTCCTGGGGGTCACTGTGGGGGTGCCTGAGGGCATGCGGGTACCGGGTACCGAATGTGGCTGAGGCCCCGGTGGGAAATGTACAGAGGAACGGGAGGTGGGCAGGGCCAAGGTTCGCTGTGCCACCCTGGCCTCCTGGCATTGCCTCTGAACCGGTTCGAACTACTTTTACACGGACTTAACCGCGACTTCCCCAGCGACGCTCTGAGATCCTTCTCAAACTGGCCAAGGGCTCTGGAATACCAAACCGCGGTCCTGGTTGGATATTAATGCAGGGACGTCTGTGGTCCAGTTTGGGGAGTGAGGAGAGGGGTTTCCAGAAATTGCTTTTTTAGGGACCAGTAGGCGGCGCATGGTGGCTGAGAGCGTTGGACTTCCCACTTGGCAGACCACGGTTCAAGTCTGGACCTGGCGGCTTGCTTTCTCACTTTCCCTCTCTCTCTGTCTCTGTCTCTCTCTGGTGAGTACACATGCCCGATAGCAAAACTTAAAAATATTAATAAATAAAATTAAATAAATATTTTGAAAAAAGAATTAAATTTGACCAGAAAGGGACAGAGTGAGAGAGAGAGGGAAAGTAAGAAAGCAAGCCACCTGGTCTGGGACTTGAACTATGGTCAGCCGTGTGGGAATCCAACGCCCCTAACCATCACGCCACCTGCTAGCCCCGATAAATATTTCTTTAAAAAAAAAATTGCTTTTTTAAGAGCCCATGGTGGGCCAGCAGGTGGTGTATTTGTGAAGGTGCCAGGCAGGGGTTTGAGTCCCGGACCTGGCGCCTTGCTTTTTAACTTTCCTCTCTCACACTCTCTCTTTCTCTAGTTCTGGTGAGTACATGTGCTCTATAACAAGTTAACAATAATAATAAGAAATGAATAATAATAATATAAAAATTCCCATGGTTTAGAGATTTTAGGACTTCTGCTACCTCATTAGCTTTAGGGCTTGCCAATCATCAGGCTTCAGCGAATCAGGTCCCGCAGCAGGCGGGCTGTAGCCAGGGGGCGGTTCCACCTGTCTAGGATTTCCCCAAGGGACGTCCCAGGTTGCT
The DNA here is from genome assembly GCF_000334495.1 of Tupaia belangeri chinensis. NCBI lineage: Eukaryota > Metazoa > Chordata > Mammalia > Scandentia > Tupaiidae > Tupaia > Tupaia belangeri. The sequence goes on along the minus strand of NW_006159676.1, from coordinate 3,039,317 downwards.
CTCAGAGAATGGCAGCTCAGGGGCGATGCACCTGTCCCCTGCTTCCGATTCCTCCTCAGTAAAACAGGCAGGCTGTCCAGACACCGGCTCTGCTAAAGCGCTAGCAGTTACCGTGCCGTCACCCCGGAATACACAGACGTCTTTGGAAAAGAACCCAGAGATCCCCAAAATTCCCTAAGGAGATGGGATTTGTCCAAAGGCACCCCAAACCTCTGCCCTAATGACGTTTGGGGCTGGATCATTCTGTGACGAGGGATTTCCTGTGCACAGTAGGATGTGCATCCAGGGCTTCTGCCCGCAGAGCAGCAGCCTGTCCCCAGTTATGGCAATTAAAAATGTCTGGCCAGCAGGTGGCATGGAAGTTAAGGCGCTGAAAACTACATCACGGATCACGGTTGGAGTCTTGGACCCGGTGGCTTGCTTTCGCCCTTTGCCGTGAGCACACATGCCCTATAGCAAGCTTAAAAATAATAAGAGGGGATCATCAGTTGGCGTCATGGCTATGTCGCTCGACTCCCATGTAGTCGACCACGGTTCGAGTCCTGGGCCCGGTGGCTTAAACTCACGCCGGGCGCGTGTGCGTGCGTGCCCAAGATCCCAAGAGGAGAATGGAGGAGAAAGGATTGTGGCGTGGCTATCCCCGCTGGGGGGTGATTTCTCGTTTTCTGTCTCTCTGTCTCTTTCTGGCGAGCGCACATGCCCTATAGCAAAAACCTCTCCAAAAAGAAAAAATCTCTCTTAAAAAAAATGTTAAGACAGAGAGAGATACTGACTGGGCAGGGCATGGCCAGGAGACAAATGAACCCGTGGGTGTCAGGCACGCGGTGTAAGACCTGGTATACACACGAATCTCATGCAACCTCCATAAATCCTCACCCCATCCTCCATTGAACCTCCTCTCTCCTGACAGAGCCAGGGAGCTCAGTCCTTGAGACTATGGCTGAGAACATACCCCAGCAAACCCTGCCTTAGGAAGTCTGCGGGTCTTCAAGATGCAACCCCGGATCTGAGGAATAGGCACCAACACTCCTCTAAGTCCGTAGATGAGGCCCCTGAGGTTTAAGGAGGTCTGGAGATTCCGATTGTCTTTTTTTTTTATTGAGTTACAAGGTTGAGATGTGCAGATTCGGTGGCGTCAGCTCCCCCCATCCCTCCCCCCTTGGGCAACAATAGCTCCCAGCGCCGAGGAATGGGGGCGGGGGGAGTGAGGTCTTGGGCAATGGAATGGGCCTCGGAGTCCCTGCGGGGCTCCGTGATCCCAGGATTAAGCACAGCTGACACGGAAGATAGAGAGCGTAGGGTGAGGGGCCTTCCTCGGCCATGGAGTTGAGGGGAGGGTAGGCAGGGGACTTCTGTACAAGGTCATCCTCCGCGGGGGTCCTGGCTGCGGCCCCGAACTCGAACTGATGGCGCCGCAGGACGAAAGCAGAGAGCTCAGAGTGCACCTGGCTCCCTCCGATGCCACGCCCTGCCCAGCCGGCCTGGGGGCGTGTCCCTGACTTGACCACGCCCACCAGAGCGAACGGCCCCGCCCAGGCGGTCCGCGCTGCAGACCAGACGCGAGCTCTCCCCGGTCTCCTCGTCCTGCAGCTCTGCTCACCAAGCAATGCCCTGGCGGCCCGGTGGCTACTTCTTCTCCTCCGGAGGCGCCGGTAGGGGCTCGGGCAGAGCCCTGGGCGAGGGCTCGGGCTCCCAGAGCAGGAACTCGTGCAGCAGCGTGTTGACGGTCTCTGGACACTCTAACATCACCATGTGGCTGCCTTCATCGATGAGCTTCAGGAAGGCCAGGAGCAGGATCTGCGGGACACGCGGGGCTCAGGGAGGGCGAGGGCAGGTGCCCTGGGACACCGTCACCCATCATCGCCAAGGTATGGCGGATGGGAAGTCCCTCCTGCGGTCTGTCCTGCTTCCCGCTAGTTCCACCCAGGCGGGGAGCTGGAAGATGACCTTCTGTCCCGCTGCAGCCCCACTGAGTAGTCATTCATTCAGCATTTATTAAGGTACTACGGCCTGGGGCCAGCAGGGGGCGTGGTGGCTAAAGCGTTGGACTCCCAGATGGCCCTTCGCCATGTGGGAGTTCCAGTTCCAGACTTGGCGGTTACTTTCTTTCTCTCTCTCTCTCTCTCTCTCTCATTAAATATAGTAGTAAAGGGACCAACAGGTGGAGTGGTAGTTAAGGCTCTGGTCTCCCACATGGCTGACCACAGTTTGAGTACCGCGAAGTGTGTGTGCCGGCATGCCCAAAATCCCAGGGGGAGAACGGAGAAGGGATTGTGGTGTGGCCATTGCCAGGGGTGAAGGTGTGGTGGGGATGGGGGTGGGTGGGTGATTTCTCACTTTATGTTTCTCAGTCTCTGTGTCTCCAGTGAGCACATGTGCCCTATAGTAAAAATCGAACTAAAAAATAGTAATAGGGACCAGCAGTTAGCGTCATGGCTATGTCGCTGGACTCCCATGTAGTCGACCACAGTTCGAGTCCCGGACCTGGTGGCTTAAACTCACGCCGGGCACGTGTGCATGCGTGCCCAAGATCCCGAGAGGAGAATGGAGGAGAAGGGATTGTGGTGTGGCCATCCCCCCTGGGGGGGGTGATTTCTCACTTTCTGTCTTTCTGTCTCTCTCTGTCTTTCTGGTGAGCGCATGCACCCTGTAGCAAAACCCTCTCAAAAAAAAAAAAAAAAAAGAAAAGAAAATTATAGTGGACACACGTGCATGTGTGCCAAAATCCCAAGAGGAGAAGGGATTGTGGTGTGGTCATCTATCCACTTCAGAGCAATTTCTCACTTTCTCTGTCTTTGTCTCTCTTTCTCCGGCAAGCGCACACCCCCTTATGCCAAAAATCTAAAATTATTTTTATTTTATTATTTTTTTCAGTTTGATCAGACAGACAGAGAGAGAGAGAGAGCAAGCTACCAGGTCCAGGAATTGAACCACGTCAGCCATGTGGGAATACAGTGCCCTCAATCGCCACGCCACCTGCTGGTCCCAGCTTTTGGCAAAAATCTAAAAAAAAAAAAAAAAAAAAAGTCTCCAGACATTGCCAAACACCCCTGGGGCCAAAGTCACCCCCAGGAAAGAGTCACCAGGGAGACAGAGGTATAGACAAGACAGAGGTATAGATAGACTGCCAGCGTCTCTCCTCCCAAAGCAGGATTTCTCCACTTGGGGCCTCCTGACAGTGGGGCCGGACCACTGCTGGCATCTGTGCTTTCTAGAAAGTTGAGCAGCACCCCTGCCCTAAGCTCATTAGATTCCTGGAGTCCCTCCTCCTCCTCTGCTCTTTGTAAAAAACGCCTCCAGACATTTCTAAGTGTCCCCCGGGGGCAGAATCAGCCCTGGTTAAGAACTGCCAGTCCTGAGCTATTCTGAGTGCTAAAGAGTCCAAGAGCCTTTCTTGGGAGTTTCTAATCTAAAGATCCTCTTGCAGAATGACATAGCAGGTCATCGATTGGTCTCTGGTACAAATCCCTAGCTGTTGAAGAGAGCTTTCTAGGCAAGGTGGCATTGGTACATAATTATTATTTTTTAAAAAGAATTATTTATTTAATTTGATTTATTCATTCATTTGTTTTAATTTGGCCAGAGAGAGACACAGAGAAAGAGAAAGAGGGAAAGTGAGAAAGGAAGCCACCAGGTCCGGGACTCGAACTGT
>NW_006159676.1:3026315-3035252 GCF_000334495.1 Tupaia belangeri chinensis | reverse complement strand
GCAATCCGCGGTCGACTTCATGGGCGTCCAGCGACATAGCCATTATGCTAACTGCTGGTCGCACCTTGTGAATAATTTTTTAAAGAGAATTATTCGTTGGTGAGTATGCTTTCTCACTTTTTCTCTGTTGTTTGTTCTGTCTCTCTCTGGTCAAATTAAAATAAAAAATAAATAAAGTTAAACTGAAAAAATTATTTAAAAAAAGAATTATTTGTTTATTATCATTATTTTTCAGTTTTGACCAGAGAAATAGAGAGAGAGAGAGAGAGAGATCAAGCTGCCAGGTCCAGGATTTGAACCACAGGTGGTCATGTGGGGAGTTCAGAGCCTTTAACCACCCCACCACATACCGGTCTCTGGTGCATAATTGCTTTTTTGGGGAGAGGTTTTTTTTTTTTTTTTTTTTCTTTTTTTTTTGGCTATTGGGGGCCTTGGGTCCCCAGAACGACAGAGAGAGACAGAGAGACAGAAAGCAAGAAATCGCCCCCCCCAGGGGGGGCGGGGATGGCCACGCCGCAATCCCTTCTCCTTCATTCTCCTCTCGGGATCTTGGGCACACACGCACACGCGCCCAACGTGAGTTTAAGCCACCGGGTCCGGTACTCGAACCGTTGCCGACTACAACGACATAGCCATTATGCTAACTGCTGGTCCCTCTGGGGCAGAATTATTAACTCCTATACAGGCAGCTCTGCTTTCTGGATTTTTTAATTTGACTATAGAGTTAAGGTCGCTGTTTGCCTTGGCCAAACTATATTGAGACCACGCCCACCTAGAAACGACCGATCAGAGCAACGCTTATCTAGAGGCCACGCCCACCTAGAAACAGCGTTTCCGACCCACGCCCATCTATAGACCACGCCCCTCCAGAGTCTATACCTGCCTAGAGAAGGTGCCCATCTAGAGGCCACGCCTACCCAGAAACGATGCTCATCCCAAGCCACGCCCACCCACAGACCACGCCCATCTAGAGGCTGCAGCTGCCCAGAGACTATGACTATTTAGAGCCAGGCTTTTCCAGAAGCCTGGTCTATCTAAAGGCCACGCCCCCGAGGCTGCAAACCCAGGATGCAGGGGGTGTGGCGTCCCAGTGCTGCAGCCCTACCTCGGCCATGCGCTGGTCTTCCTCCACTGGTACGAACTTGTCGTGCATGCCGTGGACGAGCAGGACGGGCACCGTGAGCTCCGCGTGGTACACCTCGTCGCCCTCGGGCCAGTACTGGCCGCTCATCATGGCCCGCAGCACGAAGGAAGACACGTTGAACGCGTTGCCCTCCTTCAGCAACTGCTTCTCTTTGGCTCCTTGGCGGGCAAAGCCGGCCCTGGTGATGAGATGCAGCGTTAGAGTCCCTCGTGTCTCCGGCTGTTAAGGGGTGTCCCAATGCCATCCCTCCTCTTGGGCAACGATAGCTCCCAGCTCCGAGGAGTGAGGGGGGTTGTGGGGTTGGATCCTGGGCTATGGGACCGGTCCCTGGAGGTCCTTGCAGGGCATGGGTCCCAGGATCAAGCATAAGGGGGTGTCCCTCGGCCATAGCGCTGGAAGAGGCGGATGGTGGCTTTTGTACAATCATTCTCCGCGAGGGTCCTGGCTGTGGCCCCGTAACATCAACGGACTCCGAAAACCGAAGGCCCAGAGTCCCGACTAGCTCCCTCGAGGCCACGCCCTTTCCAGCCCATCTGGAGGCGTGGCCCTAACTTGACCACGCCCAACCACCCTTGAAGCTTCCCTCCCACCGAAACCTGGGAGATGTCAGAGTCAGGATCAGAGGCTTTGGGGTGGGGACGCTCACTTGAGGAAGCTCCAGGCCAGGCAGGGCGACAGGCAGTGGAGGACGCAGGTGGGCATATTGAAGATGGAGCAGAAGCTGGGCTCCAGCGCCGTGGGGCCTCCCCCGTTGATCATGATAACCTTGTGGACCAGGTCCGGGTACTCGTGCGCCAGGAATGTGCAGAAGGAGACGCTGCAGGGCGCGCGGGAGATGGAGGGGAGGGTGGAGGAGGGTGGTGAGCAGGATGCAGGCAGTGAAGGGGTTAATGCTCCCCCCACACTCTGGCGCCAGGGCCTTGAAGACCACCAAGAGTCTTCCCCTGGGGCCCAGGGCCACACATAGGGTGGGCGAGAGATGGGGGGACATCTCCAATGCCCCCAAAAATGTGGGTTTGGTTTTTGAGGGTGGAGTGTTGTTTTTGTAGAAAAGAATGATTGGGGGAACCAGCAGTTAGCGTAATGGCTATGTCGCTGGACTCCCACGTAGTCAACCGCGGTTCGTGTCCCGGACCCGGTGGCTTAAAACTCACGCTGGGTGTGTGTGCGTGCGTGCCCAAGATCCCGAGAGGAGAATGGAGGAGAAGGGATTGCGGCGTGACCATCCCCCCCTGGGGGGTGATTTCTCACTTTCTGTCTCTATGTCTCTGTCTGTCTGGCGAGCGCACATGCCCTACAGTGAAAATCTCTCCAAAAAAAAAAAAGAATGATTGGGATCAGTAGATGGCCGTAACTGGACTCCCACATAGTCCACCACGGTTCGACTCCTGGACCCGGCAGCTTAAAACTCATGCTGGGCTCGTGTATAAGAGCCCAAAATCCTGAGTGGAGGGGGCCAGCAGATGGGATCATGGTTACATCACTGGACTCCCACGTAGTCAACTGCGGTTCAAGTCCTGGACCTGGTGGCTTAAACCTCATCCTAGGCGCATGTGTGTGTGTACCCAAGATTCCGAGAGGAGAATGGAGAAGGGATTGCTGCATGGCCATCCCCCCTGGGGAGAGGGGGGACTTCTCACTTTCTTTTTTTTTTTGAGAGGTTTTTACTATAGAGCGCGTGCGCTCACCAGAAAGACAGAAAGAGACAGAGAGACAGAAAGGGAGAAATCACCCCCCAGGGGGTTTGGCCATGCCGCAATCCCTTCTCCTCCATTCTTCTCTCGAGATCTTGGGCATGCACGCACACGCGCCCTGCGTGAGTTTAAGCCACTGGGTCTGGGACTCGAACCATGGTTGACTACATGGGAGTCCAGTGATGTAGCCATTACACCATCTGTTGGTCCCTATCATTTTTATTTTTCAATTTGCTACAGGGCACGTCTACTCACCAGAGAGAGGGAAAGTGAGAAAGCAAGCCACCAGGTCTGGAACTTGAACCATGATCTGCCAAGTGGGAGTCCAGCGCCCGAACCACTATGGCAGCTGCTGGCCCCTCCCCATATATTTTCAATCTGAAGCTGGTAGAATCCACGGATGCAGACCCCACAGATGTAGAGAGTCAACTATGTTTAGTACCAAGGGTTGCTTAGAAAGCAATCCACCAGGTCTGGGACGCGAACTGTGTCGGTCATGTGGGAGTGTGCAGTGCCTTAACCACCAAGCCACCTGCTGGTCCCGCCATTTATTTTTGGTAAACTTTTTTTTTTTTTTTAGAGAGAGATAATTTTGCTATGGGGAGCTTGCGCTTGCCAGAGACACAGAGAGTGACACGGAGACAGAAAGTGAGAAATCATCTTCCAGGAAGAATGGCCATACTACAATCCCTTCTCCAATCTCCTCTCAGGATTCGGGGCACACACACACACACACACACACACACACACACACAGTGTTAAAGCCACTGGGTCCAGGATTCAAACCACAGTCAACTACGTAGGAGTCCAGTGATGTAACCATTATGCCATCTGTTGGTCCCCCTTATCCTTCATTCTTCTCTTAGTATTTTGGGCACACACACACGTGCCCAGCATGATTTTCAAGCTGTCAGGTCTGGGACTTGAACTGTGGTCAGCCATGTGGGAATACAACATTTTAACCATCATGCCACTTGCTGGTCCCATCCCAGCTTGTTTTTTGTTTTTTTTTTTAAACAATTATTTTATTTAACTTTATTTATTATTATTATTATCATTATTATTTTCCAGTTTGATCAGAGAGAGACAGAGAGAGAGAGAGGAAGTGAGAAAGCAAACCACCAGGTCCGAGACTTGAACCGTGTTCGGCCATGTGGGAGTCCAGCGCCTTTAACCACCATGCCACTTGACGGCGTGACTTGTTTTTCAAGGTACTAGGTCTGGGATTTGAACCTCACAGTCAGCCATGTGAGATCCAGTACCTTAACCACACGCCAACTCCTGTCCCAGATTTTTTTTTTTGGAGGGATTTTTGCTGTAGGGTGCCAACTCCTGTCCCAGATTTTTTATTTTTTTTGAGGGATTTTTGCTGTAGGGCACATGCACTCGCTGGAGACAGAAAACGAGAAATCACCCCCTGGGGGGATTGGCCATGCCACAATCCCTTCTCCTCCAGTCTCCTTTTGGGATCATGGGCACGCATGCACACATGCCCAGCATGAGTTTTAACTCGCCAGATCTGGGGCTCGAACCACGGTCGACTCCAAGGGAATCCAGTGACATCGCCATTACACCATCTCTTGATCCCTCCTGGCTCAAGCGAATTTAAAATACTTTAAGAAAGTTTGTAGGGCCAGCTGGTGGCATCATGGTTAATGTGGCCAGATCCTGTGTGGCCAACTGTGCAGTTCGAGTCCTGGACCCAGTGGCTTGCAAAACACTCTGGGAGTGTGTACACGTGTGTCCAAAACCCAGAAAGAAGAGAGAAATAGAGCAGAAGGGATTGTCGCATGGCTATACCCTCTGGGGTATGCTTTCTCTCTCTCTCCCTCTTTATCTCCAGTGAGTGCACATAACCTATAGCAAAATTTAAAAAGAAAGAAAGTTTGCATACAACTGCTGCAGAAGATGGGATGCAGGCAGGATTCGGGTGGCTCTGACTGCACCAGTGACTCACTGCATGCCTTAGGGCCAGTTGCTTAACCTCTCTAAGCTTCAATCTGCACATAGACGAAGTGACGGAACTGATTTCATAGCATTGTTATGCGTTACAGGAAGGACCATAAATCGGTGCTCGTGTATTTAGATGAATCATTTTATCATGAACATCAAATTCTGAGGACATTATCATATACATACATAAGAGGTATGTTACCTCCCAGCCGAGATTCCTATCTTCTGAAACTTACATAACTTATTCTTTTTCTTGTCTAATTGCATGGGCTACAGCTTCTAAAACTGGTTCTCAATCTGACTGGCTGATTGAATCTGGCTTTTCTTCCTGGGTAAAGGAGGGTCTGGGACTTGGCACTGGTCAGGCCCCCAGGGCATAAGCCTTCCTTGGAGTATGAGTGTTTTGGTAAACACTAGACAGTAGAGTCACCTGGTTATGACGATAAATTATAGTAACTTGTTTCTTTGTAAAGAGAATTTATGAAATTCCAAATAACCCTTCCTTTTTCTTTTTCTTTTCTTTCTTTCTTTCTTTTTTTTTTTTTTTGTTGAGAGATTTTTGCTACAGAGTGCATGTGCTTACTGGAGAGACAGAAACAGAGAGACAGAAAGCGAGAAATCTCAGGGGAGATGGCTATACCACAATCCCCTGCCTTCCATTCTCTTCTCAGGATATTGGGCACACACGCACATGTACCTGGCGTGAGTTTTTTTGTTGTTTGTTTTATAAGATTTATTTATTTAATTCCATTTGTTATTATTAATTTTTAAGAATTATTTATTGGGAGCCGGTGAGTGGCGTGGTAGTTAAGGGTACTGGATTCCCACATGGCCGACCATGGTTCAAGTCCTGGACTTGACAGCTTGCTCACTCTCTCTCTCTCTCTCTCTCTCTGTCCCTCTCTGGTCAAATTGAAATAAACAAATGAATAAATAAATAAAAATCAAACATTAAAAAAAAACACTTTAAAAAAAAAGAATTATGGGAACCAGCAGTTAGTGTAATGGCTATGTCGCTGGACTCCCACGTAGTCGACCGCGGTTCGTGTCCCGGACCCGGTGGCTTAAAACTCACGCCGGGCGCGTGTGCGTGCGTGCCCAAGATCCCGAGAGGAGAATGGAGGAGAAGGGATTGCGGCGTGACCATCCCCCCTGGGGGGTGATTTCTCGCTTTCTGTCTCTATGTCTCTCTCTGTCTGTCTGGCGAGCGCACGCGCCCTACAGTGAAAATCTCTCCAAAAAAAATATGTGGGAGTCCAGCGACACAGCCATTACACCAACTGCAGGGCCCTCTTTTTTCTCTTGATTTAGAGGTCAAACATTTGGTATATTAGTTTGCTGAGGCTGTCATACATAATAATACACATTAAATGGTTTAAGCAACAGAAATTGAATTTCTCACAGATCTAGAGTCTATAAACAACAATGTCAGAGTGTCCCCAGGAATGCTTTTCTTGAGGCTCCTGTGACTGCCTGCAGATAACAGCTCCTTGTGTCCTCAGTGGCCTTGTGAGCACATGTCCTTGATTTCTCTTCCTCTTCTCCTCAAGAGACCAGTCAGAATGGAGTAGGTTCTTCAATCTGACTTAATTCTTTCATTAAAGGTTCTGTATCCCTACACAGTCACATTCTGAGATTCCGAGGTTCAGTGACTCAAATGTGAATTGGGAGGGAGAGGACATAATCCAGGTCATAAGTTATTTTCTTCATTTTCAAGTCCTTTCACTTTTTTTTTAAAAGAATTACTTAGTTTTTATTCGTTCAATCATTTTCATTTGACCAGAGAAAGACAGAAACACAGAGAGAAGGAAAGTGAGAAAGCCAGCCACCAGGTCCGAGACTTGAACCATGGTCGACCAGGTGGGAGTCCATCGATTTAACCACCACACCACCTGCTGACCCCTTGTTATTATTATGTTTAAATTAGACCAGAGAGAGACAGAGAGAGAAAAAGCAGGCTGCTCCGTCTGAGACTCACACCATAGTCAGCCATGTGGGAATCCAGTCCCTTTAACCACCATGCCATTTGCCAACCCCTGTTTTTCCTTTTCTTTTTCTATTTGTCAGAAGGCATAGGGGACCAGCAGGTGGTGTGATGGTTAAGGGTGCTGGACTCCCACATGGCCAACTATGGTTCAAGACCCAGATCTGGCGGCTCGCTTTCTCACTTTCCCTCTCTGTGTGTCTCTCTTTGGTCAAATTAAAATAAATGAGTGAATAAATAAAGCTTAATAGAATAATTCTTTCTTTTAAAAAAGAAAGAAAGAAAGAAAGAAAGAAAGAAAGAAAGAAAGAAAGAAAGAAAGAACGCATGTAGAGTCTCCAGAGGGAAACAGAGAGGGGAACAAAGCAGTCCAAAAAGTTGTATGGTAATACCACAATCCCTTCTCCTCTATTTCTTCATCCTATTGATATATTTTTTTAAAGAATTATTTATCTTTTTTTTTTAATTTTCAATTTGCTACAGGGCACGTGTGCTCAGCAGAGAGAAACAGAGAGAGAGAGTGAGAGAGAGAGAGAAGGAAAGTAAGAAAGCAAGCTATCAGGTCTGGGACTCAAACCGTGGTCAGCCATGTGGGAGTTCAGTGCCTTAACCACCACGCCACCTACTGGACCTCCACCCTAGGATATTTTGGCCTTGCATACACATGCATCTGGTAAGTTTGTTTGTTTGTTTGTTTTTTAAGAGGCTTTTGCTATAGGGCAGACAGACAGAGAGAGACAGAGAGACAGAAAGCGAGACATCACCCCCCAGGGGGGATGGCCACCCCACAATCCCTTCTCCTCCATTCTCCTCTCGGAATTTGGGCACTCATATGCACTTGCCTGGTGTGAGTTTTAGAACCGCTGGGTCTGGGACTTGAACCATGGTTGACTATGTGGGAGTCCAGCGACATCACCATTATACTATCTGCTGGTCCCCCAGCTGCATTTTTTAAAAGTGTATTTATTTATTTCCTTTGAGAGAGAGAGAGAGATCCAGCTGCATTGTTTAAAAGCATATTTATTTATTCCCTCTGAGAGAGAGAGAGAGAGAGAGAGATACAGGGTCTCCTGACAAACAGGGTCCTAAAGCTAAGGTCCACCCCCAGCCCCAGCCAGACAGCATTATAGGTACATATACAGGCCTGGTGTGTACAAGGAGGCCCTGGGTCAGGTACCTAGCACCTTTGGTTTTAAAATTTTTTTATGATTTATTTATCAACTTCATTTGTTGTTATTATTATTATTAATTTATTTAAATATTGATGTTTTAAAAATTTGACCAGAGAGAGACAGAGTGAGCGAGAGAGATAAAGAGAGGGAAAGTGAGAAAGCAAGCTGTCAGATCTGAGACTCGAACCACAGTCGGCCATGTGGGAGTCCAGTGCCCTTAACCACCACGCCACCTGCTGGTCCCTGTTATTATTATTTTTTAATTTGGCCAGATAGAGACAGTGAGAGAGAGAAAGGGGCGGGGGGAAAGCAATTTACCACGTCTGGGACTTGAACCACAGTCAGCCATGTGCAAATGTAGTGCCTTTAATCACCATGCCACTGCTGGCCCCAGATACCTAGCACCTTCTTACGTAGGTCTAGTTCCTCCATTTTCCACCACTGTCTGGCTCCTGGTTGAAAGTTTGATTTTTTAGATTTTTGCCGTAAGGTATGACTGCTTGCAGGGGAGAGGCAGAAAGTAAGAGGGAGAGTGAGAAATCACCCTCCAAGGGGGATGGCCATGCCTCAATCCCTTCTCCTCCATTCTCCTCTCGGGATTTTAGGCATGCACACACATGCACCTGGCATGATTTTTTAAGCTGTAGGTTTGGGAATGGAACCGTGGCTATATGAAGTCCAGGGCTTTAACCACCATGCCGCCTGCAGGCCACACCCCATTGGTTTTGGCTTTTGTTTTTGTTTTTTAGATTTTTCTTGGTTTTGAGCACTTGCACTCAGCAGAGCAAGGGAGAGACAGTAGCATGAAAAGTGAAAAGGCACCCCTGGGTGAGGAATGACCTCCTCCAATTCCTTCTCCTCCTGGGATATTGAGCATGCATATAGACACGCCTGGCGTGATTTTCAAGCGCCCGGGTCTGGGACTCACATTGCAGTTGACCATGTGGGATTCCAGTGCTCCAGCCACTATAACACCTGCCAAACACCTTC
>NW_006159676.1:3017966-3026273 GCF_000334495.1 Tupaia belangeri chinensis | reverse complement strand
AGACAGAAAACGATTGTGTGGATTTACTCCCAGTGGGATGGGCATGCTTGGAATCCTTTCTCCTCCATTCTCTCCTTGGGATCTTGGGCATGCACACACATATGCCTCAAACTACCAGGTCTGGGACTTGAACTACGGTCAACCATGTGGGAGTCCAAGCGCCTTACCTACTACGCCATGTGTAGGCCCCCATGGGGTTTTCGTTTTTTATTTTTCTTTTGATAAGTTTTTTAAGATTCTTTTTTTTTGAGGGGGAGAGGTTTTTACTATAGGGTGCGTGTGCTCACCAGAAAGACAGAGAGACAGAGAGGCAGAGAGACAGAAAGGGAGAAATCACCCCCCGGGGGGGGATGGCCATGCCACAATCCCTTCTCCATTCTCCTCCGGAGATCTTGGGCGCGCACGCGCACGCGCCTGGCCTGAGTTCAAGCCACCAGGTCTGGGACTTGAACTACGGTCAACCATGTGGGAGTCCAGTGCCCTTAGCCACCATACCACCTGCCAGCCCCCTCTTTTTGTTTGTTTTGGGGAGAGATTTTTGCTATAGAGTACAGGTGTTCACTGAAGAGACAGAGAGACAGCAAAAATTCACCCCCAGGGGGATGGCCATGCTGCAATCCCTTCTCCATTCTCCTCCGGAGATCTTGGGCGCGCACGCGCACGCGCCTGGCCTGAGTTCAAGCCACCAGGTCTGGGACTCGAACCTCTTCAGTGATGTAGCCATTACGCCAACTGCTGGTCCCTTCCCCATAGGGTTTTCTAAGGCAGGAAATCATGATCTCGCGAGAGCGTGGATCTGGTCCCCACAGGGCCCACCCCTTCCTGCCCCACACCCCACCCCACGGTCCGCTTACCCATAGGAGTGTCCAATGAGCACGTTTCTTTTCTTGGCATAGCGCTTGAAGATGGCCCGCATGTCCTCCGCCAGGGCATAGAAGGTGTAGGCGGCGGCCACCTGCGGCGCTGTGCTGGCCCCGTGGCCCGCCAGGTCGGGCGCCACCACCTCGTAGCCCAGGCGCACAAAGAAGTCCAGCTGTTCCTTCCAGATGGCTAGAGAGCCGCCCACCCCGTGGATGAAGAACAGCACCACGTCGGCCTGCGCGCCTTTGCAACTGGTGATGCTTTTCTCGCAGTCAATGTGGATGGTCCTCTTGGGGCGCCGGGTTCGCCTCCGCCGTCCGCCACTTCCACTGCCGGCGCTGCCTGGGGCCGAGCGGCCATCACTGCCCGCCGGGTCGGCCAGCTCCACCTCCAGGGCGGCCGGCGGCTCCCCAGAGCCATTCTGCCCGTGCAGGAGGTCAGCTCGGGGTGCCCGGCCAAGGTTTTCCACCAGCAGCCGCCCATTGCGGTACACGGTGATCCGACGTTGGCAGCGGACCAAGCCCGATCGGTCCCCTTGGGCGGCATCCCGCGATGGGGACGGTGGAGGCGGGGTGGGGGCCGGTGCGGGTCCGGCGTGCTTCACGCGCAACACGCGGCCGGGCTTGACTTCCACGAAGGTGTAGCCGTCGCTGGACTCGACGCTCTCCAGCGGCCCCACGGCGTTGGGGGGCGCCCCCAGGAGGCAGCAGAAGATCCCGTCGGTCACCCCGGTCAGCATGGTGTGTCCTGTGAGTGGGGACAACAGCCAGCTCAGGGGCCTTCCATGGGGAGCGCTGCACCCTGGCAGCACGCCCTCTCTGCACCTGGGGCAGGTGAGCTGTACTAGGAACCCCCACCCCCACCCCGCGCCTCAGTTTGGGGGAGGTGGCAACCTTCCACTCTTCTGGGCTCTGAATGACCCCACGGAGTGTCCTTAGGGAAAGGGGTGGAGTCGGGGTGGAGGCGGGGGTGCCTGGAGGAGGGGACATTGTGACACATGTGGTCTCCCCTCCTCGTAGCTGGAGTTTAAGCTGGAGTTTAGACCACCTATGGCCTCCTAAGCCCCTCCATTCATGCATGCATGCATGCATTCAGAAAGCGTTTCATTAATTCACACATCCAGAGGGGTCTCCTAAAACGGGTGCAGATACCCAGGGAACCCCCATCCCAGGTTTCTCTGACTCTGAACCTGACCCCACTCCCCCAAAGGGAAGGATCTGAAGGAAGGGGTCTGAGCTGGAGGCCCAGAAAGGCCTTGCCTAGCTCCCCAAGACCTGGTGAGCTGGGTTTGTTTTGCAGACCCTAAACCCCCTCTGGGAGTGGAAGGAGCTGCTCTGCAGAGCCCCCTGGGATTCCGGGGTTTGGCCACACAAACCCCCAACGGTGGAAATGAGGATGGTGAAGACACAGCTCGGACCAGGGGCCTGCAGGCCTCCATCCTGTTCCCAGGGCCACCCCCCTCCGTGTCCATGGCAACCGCAGGCTGTTACATAACTCAACGGGGATACCCGCGCAGCGCGCCCCCCATTGTCTAGGGCCCCTGAGCTGGGACCCACACGCCCTCCCAGCCTGGCGCCGCGGGGAAATGCATGCTGAAGATGCGGTCTGCAGTGGCCCCGGCCATGCTGGGGGACAAGCAGGCCATGCCCACCCCCTCGAGTGGGGCCCTAACCCCGGATCGCGAGGGCGACGCACAGGCACCACGCCAGTCCCAGCTCCCAGAGCCCGGCTCCCGCCTCCCAGGTGCCCGTCATCGCTGCAGCTGGGTCAAGGCCACTGGGGCTCCGTAGCTTCCTAGGAGCCCGAAGGCGGGCTTTGTGGACAGCCGCCTCCGAAGGGGAGGCCCCCGGGGGACCACGAGCTCCGAGCCTCCTCTCCCAGCCTCCTGGGCCCACACCTCACTCACCTCATCGAGGGCTCCGGGGCCCGGGGCTGGGCAGAGGGGTCCCAGGCGGAGAAGCCAGCGTCCGCCTGCCGCCGCCGTTTACATGATGGCGCGGGGTCAGGCCAGGCGAGTCTATGCGGGCCGGCGCGGGCCAGGGGCGGTCAGCAAAGGGGCATCCCGCAACCGACGGAGGAGCCGGCCCTTTAAGTCCCTCCCCGAGGGGGCGGGGCCGCGTTTCGACGGGCGGGCACCTCGACCTATCGCAGCTGCGGGCTGACCTGGCCTACTTAGGTGTCCAATCAGAGGCGGGAGTTTCGGGATGGAGGTGGGTTCTGCAAGCCAGGATCACGCCCCCCTTAGGGACTCACCTAGGTGGGGGGAGGGATTGGGCCTGGCTGAGAGCGGAGAACGGATTACAGCTTTGGGGGGCCTTCTGGGGAGGATCAGCCGGGGTCTTCTAGCTAGGAGTGAGCCTACCCAGCCAGCCCTTGTCTTCGAATTACCCTGCCTCCTTCAAACGGAGCCCCATGCCTTCTCTCAATGCTGACCTTCCTATTCTAGAAGCAGAGACGCCCCGATCGTTCTTATCCCACGTGGGGAAACTGAGGCTCACTACAGCAATCAGGACACGATTCAAACAGGAGGCAAGGTTGGGGCGTCGTGTGACTCCAAACCTTAAGGACTGTTATTTGCTAAACCTTGAAAGACAAGTCTTAGAGCCTTGGGTAGTTAGGAAGTCAATTTCTTTTCTTTTCTTTTTTTTTTTTTTTTTGGAGAGATTTTTGGCCATAGGGCGCGTGCGCTCGTCAGACAGACAGAGAGAGACAGAGAGACAGAAAGCGGAGAAATCACCTCCCCAGGGGGGATGGCCACGCTGCAGTCCCCTCTCCTCCATTCTCCTTTTGGGATTTTGGGCATGCACGCACACACATCCAGCGTGAGTTTTAAGCCACCGGGTCCAGGATGTGAACCTCGGTCGACTACGTGGGAGTCCAGCGACAAAGCCATTACGCCAACTGCTGGTCCCATTAGGAAGTCAATTTCTCAGCTCAGCCCATTTAACTGATGGCTGGAATCGGAGCTGAGGAGGGCCAGTGGCTAGAGCAGGTCCGAGATCTCGGCTGAGTTGAGATAACCCCCCCACGCCCCAGGAGAGCCTGGCGTTGGAGAACCCAGAGTTCAAATCCAGCCTCTGCTCTTGGCTCAACTGTGACCTTGAGTAAGTCACGTCTCTGAGCTTCCATTGATTTCTGGATGAAATGAATCTCCTCTGAGTTTGCTATGCAGATAAAACATCCATCGCGGTGCCTCGCAGACAGTCAGCGCTCAATACTTTATTGGCCGGGGGGGTGGAAGGCTACATGATGATGGAGGTAGCGTGGGCTTTGGAGGACAAGGGGTTAACCCCTCCCTGCTACTTGGAGGCTCCCATCCCTTGGAATTTGCTGCCAGAGAGCTGGACTAGGTCCAGCCGCCCACTCTTGCCCACTGGCTGCTCCCAGGAGACGATACAGTTGATTTATTCAGCAGATGCTTCCCTTGCCCTCTCTGCGCCTGCCCCAAGCTGGGATATGCGGGGACACTTGTAAGGTCTCATTCTCAGACCTGGCTTTTGAGGGATCCCTGAATTTCAGGGACCCATGCTGGGTCAGGATTGAGCCAGAGGGGATTGGGGAAGGAGATTCTAAAGGGTGAGAGGAGAGTGTGGCTGAAATTTAGGATGTAGGTGTGTGTAGAGGGTTTTGCATATTGCCAGAAGAGCTGGACATTGGGGAGCCATGGAGGGTGTATGAGTAGGGGAGGGGTTCGGATCTGAGTATCAGAACAATTCTTCTAGGGCCATGGATGGGTGCAAGATCGCCAAGGGCAATCTTGCAACTCATGAGATTTACAGATCAAGAAACCAGGGGCCGACTGGCAGTTGGCATGGTGGTTAAGGGCCGCAGGACTCCCATATGAATTGATCATGGTTCGAGTCCTGGACCTGGCAGCTTCCTTTCTCACTTTCCCTCTCTCTGTCTGTCCCACGGGTCAAATAAAAATAAACAAATAAAATGATTCTTTTTTTTTTTAAGAGTTTTTTTGCTATAGAGTGTGTGCACTTGCCGGACAGACAGACAGAGAGAGACAGAGAGACAGAAAGTGAGAAATCAACCCCCAGGGGGGTGGCCATGCCGCAATCCCTTCTCTGTTCTCCTCTCAGGATCTTGGGCACGCATGTACACGTACCTGGCGTGAGTTTTAAGTCACCGGGTTCGGGACGCGAACCACAGTCGACTACATGGGAATCCAGCGACATAGCCATTACGCTAACTGCTGGTCCCAACAAATAAAATAATTCTTAAAGAAAGAAAGAAAGAAAGAAAGAAACCAGTCCTAGGGGCTGGCAGGTGACATGGTGGTTAAGGGCACTGGACTCCCACATGGCTGACCATGGTTCGAGTCCCAGACCTGGCAGCTTGCTTTCTCTCTCTCTCTCTCTCTCTCTCTCTTGCTCTGTCTCTCTAAATAGATAAATAAAGTTAAATAAAATAATTCCTAAAAAACAAAAAATGTTCTAGAGGGGTAGAGACCACGCCATCCAAAAGATGCCCAGTCAGCTTGAACTTAGGCCTCCTGGGCTCCCTGCCATGAGACTTGGCTGCAGCCAGACGAAAGCTGCCAGTCAGCTGTGTGCCATCTGTCTGGCTCTTGCTGGGGGTGGAAAGCCCAAGGAGCCACTTCCTGCGGCTGCCACCAGCTGGGCTACTGCCACCCTGGGGCACCCCCTGCTGGCCGAAAGAAAAAGGAACTACAACTTGCAGTAGACGACAGGACATGAAGTCGTGGACACACGCATTGCTGAGGCAGTGCTGTTCGCTTGCCACCTGCTGGTCGAGATCAGGAATTGCAGTCCCCTCGCTGGCACAATGCTCAAACCTATGGTGCTCAGACGTGGAACTACCACTCCCAGAAGCCCTTTCGGCAATAAGATCTCCTGGGTAGGAGAGACTACATTTCCCAGAAGCCTTTGTCCCGCAGCTGCGGAACCGCAAGGTTCCGGAATAGCTGGCGGCGGGGACAGCGTGACCTGTGGCTGGACATGGCTTTGTTGCCGGGGTCCCTTTTGCTTCCCACTAGTAGGTCGGTGGCGCTACTAGGTGGCAGGTGAGTTCTCAGTTGGACCCTTTTCTAAATCTGGGCGTAACGTGTCGAGGGCTGTCGCCCACAAGACCTGTCAGTGCCTTGCGGGTTAATGGAGCACCTTTTGCAGATCCGAAAGCCGAGGCTCAGGGAGGTTGAGCGCTGCACGGAGGTCACTTTGCATCCCCTCTGACTTTTCTTACTGTCTGTTCCTGCAGGTGGCTCCAGCCTCGGGCTTGGCTGGGACTCCCAGACGCCTGGGGCCTCCCAGTCCTGCAGCAGGCCCGGGGCAGGGCGCGCGGGAACGAGTATCAACCGAGCAACATCAAACGCAAGCACAAACACGGCTGGGTGCGGCGCCTGAGCACGCCGGCCGGGGTCCAGGTTATCCTTCGGCGCATGCTCAAGGGCCGGAAGTCGCTGAGCCATTGAGCGCAACGCTGCGAGCAGGACTCCCTTTAAAGCTTTTATCTGACTTACGCAATTCATCTGGCGCTGTTTTTGCTGGGAGCTGGAGCTCGGGGATGACTTGGACTGGAGGGTCCGCACGATGTGGAGTGGCAGGAGGGAACAAGTTTGGATGGGGATGAGGGGTGATGCACGAAATCAGACCTTGCTAAATTTGTACACCTTTAGATTAGGGAGAATTTCGAATATATGCAACAGTTTACAGCGTAATATTACAGCCGACTTTCTGTGAGCCAAGTTCACAGCTGACCACCAACTTCTCCTAACCTGGGTTGAGTTTTTTCTTCTGTGAATATTTCAGAAGGTATCGCTCCAAGATAAGGACTCTTTAAAATGACTCCATTTAATACGTCCAACATACAAAGCTATTGTCAGTAATTCTTCAATATCATTAAATGTATAATAAGTATTTAAAGGTCTACATGTCAGGTACATGTCTGCTTTGGTTTTTTTTTTGGAGAGGTTTTCGCTATAGGGCGCATGCACTTACCCGACAGACAGAGAGAGACAGAAAGTGAGAAATCACCCCCCAGGGGGGATGGCCACGCCGCAATCCATTCTCCTCTCGGGATCTTGGGCACACACGCACATGCGCCCGGTGTGAGTTTTAAGCTACCGGGTCCGGGACGCGAACCGTGGTCGACTATGTGGGAGTCCAGAGACATAGCCATTACGCTAACTGCTGGTCTCTTTTTTTTTTTTTTTTAACTTTTTGCCATAGTGCACATGCGCTCACTGAAGGTAGAGAGGGAAAGTGATAAATCACCCCTAGTGGGAGATGGCCACCCTGCAATCCTTTCTTCTCCATTCTCTGGGGATTTGGGGCACATACCTGATGTGATTTCTAAGCCTCCAGGTCTGGGACCTGAACCTTGGGAGTCTGCCATGTGGAAATCCAGTCGTCCAACTACTATGCCATCTGCTGGGCCACTCCTCTTGGGATTTTGGGCATGCACACATGTGCCATGTGTGATTGTCAAGCCTCTGGGTCCTGGACTCAAACCACTGAGTCAGGCATGTGGGATCCAGCCACCTGCCCCACGCCACCACCTGGGCGACGTCTTAACGAGTGCCTCTGGGAAGGCTGGTGGGGAGGTAGGGGGTTTGAATCTTTCAGGACCTGCCCTTGGGGAAGGGCTGTTGATTCTGGGCAAGGCCTTGGCTCTCTGAGGCTCCCTGAACGCCTATAAAATCAATTGCTC
Organism: Tupaia belangeri chinensis; assembly: GCF_000334495.1. Taxonomy (NCBI): domain Eukaryota; kingdom Metazoa; phylum Chordata; class Mammalia; order Scandentia; family Tupaiidae; genus Tupaia; species Tupaia belangeri. The sequence goes on along the minus strand of NW_006159676.1, from coordinate 3,018,734 downwards.
TTTGTTGTGCTGTATGTTTTGGAGTAATAATACATAGTAGCTTTGTTTAGCTACTTAGTGAACACGCCTAACTATGGGATACTCAGTCCTTGCAGCTGATGGTGGTGTTGGGGTGTGGGTTAGTACCCAGGCAGTTTGGACACAATGGGGTCAGGGTTGGGAGAGGATCGGGAGGTCTGGAGGATCTCCGAGGAAATGCCTGACTTGGCTATGGGGAAGAATGCTGTCAGAGGAGGCTTCCTGGAGGAATTGGCAGGGTCTGGAGGAGCCCAGAAAAAGGAGGGATTGGGTAGGAATCAAGACATAGGGTGAGAGAGGGAGGTTGGAGGGGCCCAGAATTTGGGGTTCAGGAGGTTAGCCTGGATCTCCCAGGAGCCCTGGGGAGCCCTGGGAGGTGTTTAAGCAAGAGATCTGAATTGTCAGTTCAAAGGTATTTAAGCAGCTAGTGCAGGAAGTCTTAGCCATGCTGAAATCCAAGTCTGGGAACTCGGAGAGGAGGTTGGTCGTATTACGGTGCCTAGCTTTCGGGGCTGCTGCCAGAACCCACGAGACAGCTGTATGAGAAAGCCCAACAAACACTAGAAAGGCGAGATCTGCGGAACTTCCCGGAGTCGTGAACTACAACTCCCAGGAGACTTCGCGAGCGCGGCCTCCGCCCACTTCCGGATCTGACTTCCCAGCACTTCCAAGTCCCGGGCGGGGTTTTGCTTCCTCAATCGAACTTGACGGCGAAGGGAGGAGGCGTGGCAGCCAATGAGCGCGTGAGGG
>NW_006159676.1:3007673-3017676 GCF_000334495.1 Tupaia belangeri chinensis | reverse complement strand
GGGGGCGCCGAAGAAGACGGAAGATGGTAAGGGCGGCCCCCGGGCCGGTACTCCCCTCTTACCCAACAAAATGGCGCCGCGGGCCCACCCACCTTTAGTATCCCCCCGAGGCCCGTCTCCGCCCTGCCGGGCCCCTTCGGGCCTGGCCCCGCCCCTTGCGTTGACCTGTGACCTCTGACCCCCCCAGACCCTGCCGCGAGCTTCCTCTTGATTCTATTCTGGCTCTTTTCTCTACCCCTGACCCTATTTAGGCTTCCAGGCCCTGACAACTCATTCATTTCCGGGTCGCGGATCCCTCCCCCTCCCCCCCGGAAATCGTCTAGGGTGGGGATGGGGTCCCTTGAGACCCCCCCCCTCCTCCCTCCCAGATCTGGCCTCTTTTCTCAGCGCACCGGGTCTGGGTCTTTCCAGTTCGGGAGGACTGGGGGGGGCCAACCTGGGCACTGGAGCGGGGGAGGGGGCTTGACACGGCGACACACGGGGCTTTGTCACCAAAGGAAGTGCGACATCGCCATCTGTCCGGTGTCCCAGGGCCCTGGCCCCACCCCTGTCATTCTGGGTCCCCACCTGCTTCTAAGAGTGACACTTTCCATCTCTGTGACCTGCAGGCCCTGGTCCCTGTAAGGTGAGGGTAGCCAGAACCCACACCTCATAGGGTTGTGACCCTGGAGGGCACTCGGGTCGCAAAGGGCTCAGGACAGTGAGTGATCCACAGATGAGTTGGGTGACTTGGGGTGGGGGACGACCTCCCCCAGCTGTCTCCTCGTTAGGAAGTGAGGAAGATCCCCAGGGGGTCGTGGGGAGGGGAGAGTCAACCTTCCAGGGCTGCACACCTGTCCTGCCATTTGGGTCTTATGGCTATTTGGGGTTCCGCCTCTCTGTAAAGTGAGAAGGGGACCCAGCCTGGGCTCCAGCCCCTCCCCAGTTCCTATTGTTTGGCATCCTCTCTGCTGCCAGGAGTGATGATGAGTTTGGAAGATGGAGTCAAGGCCTCGTGGCCCAGAGCCCCAGCCCCTCACCCACAGTCCTCGGGATTTGGTGGGAAATGGGTACAGGAAGGACAATGGGAAGTTGATTGCTAGTGTGAGGGTCCCCAACTCTGGGGGCTGTCCTTAAGTCTTTGCCACACCCTTTTTTTTTTTTAAGACAGATTTTTGGTATGGGGTGTGTGTGCTCGTAGGAGAAACAGAAAAAATGTGAGAAACCATGCCCCCAGGGTGGCCATGCCACAGTCCCTTATCCTCCATTCTCCTCTAGGGATCTTGGGCATGCACGCACATGTACCCCGATCTGGGACTCGAACCCTGGTCGGCTGTGTAGGAGGCCAGTGCCTTAAGTCCTATGCCACCTACTGGCCCTAGCCTTGCCCACGCACACACTCCAGCCATAAGAGGGCTCTATTGGTTGGGACTAGCTTCAGGGCACACCCCAAATCCATCCACATTGTCCCACCTGGTCCAAGGAGTGACACCTCCCAGCCTCCTCCCTGGTCTTCTTGCTTGAACTCACCAGTCTGGCCATCCATAACATTACCCTTGATCCAGAGGGGTTTGTTTTCTTTTTAATTTTTGCTATAAGGCGTGTAGGATCCCTAGAGAGAGAAAAAAAATGAGAAATCACCCCCAGGGGGGAAGGCCACTCTGCAATCTCTTCTCCTCCACTCTCCTCTCAGGATTTTGGGTACACATGCACATGCGCCCGGTGTGATTTTTCAAGCTGCTGGGTCTGGGACTCAAACCTTCAAGTCTGCCGTGTGGGAATCCAGTGCCTTAACCACCACGCCACCTGCTGGCCCCAGGGGAGCTTTTTAAAGAGGTAAATTGGGCCAACCGTGTGGTTGTGGGAACTGAGCCCGTGCAGCCAACCCCAATTTGAGTCTCCAACCCAGCACTTTGAAAAGCTCTCTGGTCGCGTACGTGGCCCAAATCCTGACTGGGGAGGGGGCCAGCAGGTGGCATAGTAGCTAAGGCACTGGATTCCCACATCCTCTATCCCCTCTGTGACCTCGTTCCACCCTCTTCCCTCCTCTGCAAACTTCAACCACACTGGCCTTGTTTTCACACTCTCACACGCCCAAGTTCCTGCCACCCCAGGCCCTTTGCACCTGCTGCTTCGGCCTGGAATACTCTTCCCCTCAGGAGCATCGCTTCCTGAGACAGGCTCTTCCTGTTGGCGGGAGGCCCCCACGTCTTTCCCCGCTTGATACGTCAACTTCCCATAACTAGCCTCAGTGGGTCTTCCTGCACCTATGGGGACCATGACACATTGATGTATTCAGAGGGGTCAGTAGTTTTTGCTGAAGCAGTGGATGGCTTCCGGGGCCAACTGTGGCTGGGATTTATCTGGCTCAAGTGAGGATTTCTGTCCCCCGTCCCATCCATTGATTGATTGCTATAAGGTGCATGCTCGCCAGAGAGTCAGGGGTGTGTGAGAAGTCACCCCCAGGGGGGTGGCTATGCCACAGTCCATCCTCTTCATTCTCCTCTTGGAATTTTGGGCACGTATGCACACATGCCTGGTGTTTTGTTTTTTTCTCTTTTTTTTTTTGGAGAGATTTTTGCTATAGGGTGCGTGCGTTTGCCAGACAGACAGAGAGAGACAGAGAGACAGAAAGCAAGAAATCATCCCCCAGGGGGGATGGCCACGCCGCAATCCCTTCTCCTCCATTCTCCTCTCGGGATCTTGGGCCACCCGGTGTGTTTTTTAACTTGCCAGGTCTAGGACGCAAACCATGCCTTTGGCCATGTGGGATCCAGTTCCTTAACCACCATGGCACTGGCTGACCTGTAGTTTTGGTTTTTTAGAGAGAGATTTTTGCCATAGGGTGTATGTGCTTGCCGGAGACAGAGAGAGAGACTGTGAGAAATCACCCCCCAGGGGGGATGGCCACGCAACAATCCCTTCTCCTCCATTTTCCTCTTGGGATCTTGGGCACAGATGCACACGCACCCGGCGTGAGTTTCAAGCTTCTAGGTCCGGGTCTTGAACTGCGGTCTGCACAACCACTAAGCCACTTACCGGCTCTTGACCCATGCCTTATTATTATTACTATTTTTTAAAAGAATACTTAATTTAATTTTATTTATTCATTCATTCTTTTTAAATTGACCAGAGAGAGACACAGAGGAGGCAAAGTGAGAAAGCAAGCCACCAGGTCCGGGACTTGAACTGTAGTTGGCGATGTGGGAGTGTCCAGTGCCTTAACCACCATACCACCTTCTGGCCTTGTTTTATTATTATAATAATTTTTAAAGAATTATCTTATGTAACTTTATTTATCTATTTTCATTTGACCAGAGAGTGAGAAAGCAAGCTGTCAGGTCTGGGACCTGAACCGCGGTGGGCCATGTGGAAGTTCAGCGCCTTAACCACCACGCCACCTGCTGGCCCCGTCTTTTAATTTTTAAATTGATATATTCCTTCCATGTGTGAGCAAGAGAGACAGCACCTCCAGGACGGTCTTTGACGCCAAGATCCACCCCAGTCTCTGCCAGCCCTGAGTACGCACGTGCCCCGTGTGTTCAGGGAGGTCCCCAGATACGAACCCAGAACCTCCCCGTGTGGGTCAGCCTCACAGAGCACTGAGTTTACCGCTGCGCTGCCGTCTCCCCGCCCCCAACTCCGTGTCCCCAGGCCTTGTTTCCCGCTTAGCCTGCAGGACGTAGGACCATCCCTACCACCTGTCCATTGATGTATTCAGAGTGAGCGCGTTTATGCTGATGGCTGCCCTGGAGGCCCCCCCCCCAAGCTTGCTCTCTATGTCGTCTGGCTGAGACACTGAACAGCCCTGGGAGGCGGCCTCGTTGAGTGGCCTGTTTTGTAAGGGAGGGGACCAGGCTAGGAGGTCACTCATCACAGGTCACAGTCAGGGAGGGACAGGATTGAGGGCAGGACGTCCAGGTCTCTAACCTTCTCACCACTTAGCTGCCCGGCCCTGTGTAAGGCCTGCAGGGCCTGGGGTTGAGTCAGCCCTGCCCTGCCCTGCCCTCTGCCCTTGGGGACACGCCAGACCAGCCAGTTACGGCTTGTCTTTTTCTTTTTTATTAGAGAGATTTGTGCTATAGGGCACATGTGCTCACCGGAGAGACAGAGAGACAGAAAGCGAGAAATCACCCCCCAGGGGGGATGGCCACGCCGCAATCCCTTCTCCTCCATTCTCCTCTCAGGATCGTGGGCACGCACGCACACGCGCCCGGCGTGGGTTTAAGCCACCAGATCCGGGACTCACACTGTGCTCAGCCATGTGGGAGTCCAGCGCCTTAACCACTATGCCACCCGCTGGCCCCAGTGGTGGCCATTTGAATGGGCAACCTCATCAGGGTGTGCGCCAGGCTCTGGGCGAGACTCCTAAGGAGTCAGGAGATGAAGGGGGAGGGGTGTGAACTGGGGGCAGGTTGGCAGGGTTTCCCACTCGGAGGCGGGAGGCCAGCAGGCGTATGGGGGAGTGTGAACAGAGCAGGCACGGGGACCCCCAGGACCCTGCAAGTCCCAGTACCTGTTATCGTTATATCCAGGGGGTGGGTCTTCCCTGGTCCCCCAGACTGGCCAGACCTCCAGCTCCCACATGCTGGGCCACCTATGGTGCCCCAAAGCAGCCTGGAGGTCCCCAAAGCCATTTCCTGTTCAGCCCGTGAACGTTCGATCCACACCCATGACCCCAAGCACCGGGTGCTCCCCAAGGCCGAATGTGGTCCGTGTGGCTTGGCCGTGTCCTGGCACCCGGCCTGGACACGGACGAGAGGCCTAAAGACGCTTTGCCAGTTGGCTGAAGCTGGCCCCGGTCTGGGTGGAGCTGGGGCAGGGGGCCTGGGGTGGGGAGGGGAGGAGGTGGGGCCAAGGGACTCGGAACTGGCCCTGGGACAATAGGTCACCGGGTAGGAGGGCCACCTCCTGGGAGGGCCTGGCCACAGTCCAGCTTCCCAGCCTGTCCCTGCTGGTCACCACTGAGGTCTCCCTGGGGCCCAGCCAAGGAGGAGAAGGGCCACACAGAGGTGGGGACCCTGCTGGCCCCGCTAGTCCCTGAGGGCTCTGGGGTCATCAACGCAGTGGCTCCTCCCAAGGCAACTCTGCTGGACCTCGGAGATGCAGACAGACCACCCAGGGTACCAGGGCCGCTCTCCTAGCCCTTCCAGGAATGTCACAGGGCCTCAGGGTGGGGACGCCCCTGCTGGGGCTGGGCGACCGGAGGTGAGTCACCTGCGGCACCTGCCCCTCTCCATGTCTCTGTGATAGGGAGACACTGTCTCCTGTCTGGTTGGGTCATGAGATTCTATTGTACGTAGTGGGGCCCTTGGGAAGCTCCCGGCCCAGGGTGGGCATGGGGAGAAGCCCATGCCTGAGGGACCCCAGCCTTCTGTTCCGCCGACCGTGTTCGGCGGCTAAACCTGTGGTCCCGGCAACTCGGGAGGCCAAGGCAGGGGGATCTTGGGTTCGAGGTTCGCCTGGGCAACCGAGCAAGTGACCCTGTCTGTTAAAAAAAGAGGACTCGGGGGGACCAGCAGTTGGCATAATAGCTACGTCACTGGACTCCCGTGTAGTCGACCGCCGTTCGAGTCCCGGACCTGGTGGCTTAAACTCACACCGGGCGTGTGTGCGTGCGTGCCCAAGATCCCGAGAGGAGAATGGAGAAGAGATTGCAGTGTGGCCATCCCCCCGGGTGTGATTTCTCTTTCTGTCTGTCCCTCTGTCTCTCCAGCAAGTGCGTGCATCCTATAGCAAAAATCTCTCTCTCAAAAAAAAAAAAAAAAAGAATTATTTTATTTATTGCTATTATTATTTTCTTTGATGTGATCAGAGAGGGAAAGGAAAATACCAAGGCACCAGGTCTGGGACTTGAACTGTGGTCAGCCACGTGGGAGTCCAGCACCTTAACCACCACGCCATCTGCTGGCCCCCAATGCAATCCCTTCAAAATAGATTTATTTCTGGACTCTTAACCTTTTCGTTTGTTTGTTTTTTAATAGTCGGAGCGTGTTTGAACATTCAACCCAGCAGAGAGGGAGGGAGAAAGACTCTCCCAGTGGGGAGAGATCACGCTGCAATCCCTTCTCCACTTCTCCATCCCATCAGCATCTTAGGGGTGCATGCACATGTGTCCTGTGTGTTTTTCAAGCCTCTGGGTCAGGGACTTGAACCACGTGGTTGGCCATGTGGGATCCAGTGTCTTTACCACCACACCCCCTGCTGGCCGCCCTGGGGCTTCTCAGGATTCCCCAGTCTTTGTTCATTCTAGGTCTGTGTTGATTGTGGAGGATGCAAAGAAGGCCACCAGGCAGTGTTCTAGAACTTTCCAGCACAACCGTGCGGTGGGTAAAAGAGCTCAGTACTTACTGTGCTCTGCCGTGTTTGTGCTGCAAGTGGCCTGGGGGCCCGCAGGTGGCATGGTGGTTAAAGCGCTGGACTCCCACATGGTTGACTGCAGTTCGAGTCCTGGATCCTGCACTTGAAACTCATGCCACGTGTACATGCGCGCCCAAGATCCCAGGAAGAGAATGGAAGAGAAGGGGTTGCGGCGTGACAATCCCCCCACCGGGTGGATGATTTCTCACTTTCCCTCTCACTGTCTCTGTCTCTACGGGCATATGCACCCTATGGCAAAACCTAAAAAAAAAAAAAACAATGAAGCAATCTGCCTCTTCTCTCTGAGCCTCCGGTTCCCCACCTCTTGCCCGATAATGGGGCTGTTGTGAGGCCCTCCCAGGAGTAGGTGTGCTACCCCAGTGCTGGTTCGTGTTTGCTCGTGACGGTGCAGATCACAGGCGGGCAGCTGGAGGGTGCATTCCCGAATACTTGGTCAGCAAAGGAAAGGCAAGGAGGAGACCCTGGGGACCAGTAGATGGCGTAGTGGTTACATCGCTGGACTCCCATGTAATCCACCATGGTTCGAGTCCCCGACCCAGCAGCTTCAAACTCACTCCAGGTGCCTTGTGCCTCCGTGCCCAAGTCCCCCGAGAAGAATGGAGACGGGACTACGGTGTGGCCATTCCCCTTGGGGAACGATTTGTCACTTTGTCTCTCTGGCGAACGCATGTGCTCCGTAATAAAAATCTCTCTGGGAAAAAAAAGAACAGAGACCCGGGGCTGGCCCCACAGCCCAGTGGCTAAGGGAGCCACATCCCACCTGGCCAACTGCAGTTCGAATCCCAGGCTTGGCAGCTTGAAAAATAATGCTGGGCACATTTGTCTGTAGGCCGAAGATCCTGAAAGAACAGAGAAGTGGGGGAGAAGGGACAGCGGTGTCACTACACCCTACTGGCAGGGGCTTTCTTTCTGTCTGTCTCCTTTTCTCTGGCCAGCACGCACTCCCTCTGGCAATTTTATTTATTTATTTTTTTTAGAGAGAGATTTTGCTATAGGGCGTGTGCGCTAGCTGGACAGACAGAGACAGAGAGACAGAAGTCAAGAAATCATCCCCCGGGGGAATGGCCACACCACAATCCCTTCTCCTCCATCCTCTTGGGATTTTTGGCTCGCACACGCATGCACCTGGCATGAATTTGAAGCCGCTGGGTCCGGGACTTGAACCGCAGTCGACCACATGGGAGTCCAGCAATGTCACCGTTATGCCATCAGCTGGTTGTGCCCCTGGCAATTAAAAAAAAAAAAAAAGGGGGGGGAGAAGGAAACCCAAAGTGGCCCAGAAGCCCGCCCCTTGGTGTCTTCTTTGGCTCGAGGTCACATACACCCATGGGAGAGAGAGAAAGTGAGAAGGCATCGCCCTCCCCCTGCATGGGGCGTGGTCACACCGCAGTCTCTCCTCCATCACCCCATGCTTTCAGGAGTCGGGGCATGCACACACGTGCGCCCAGCATGGTTCTCAACTCCCCAAGTCTGAGACTCGGGCTGTGCAGGTGGCCACGTGGGATCCAGCCGCCTTCACCACCTGTCTGCATTTTTTTTTTTCTTTTTAAACTTTATTTCCCACTTCCACGAGCAAGAGATGGAGAGAGAGCAACAGAGACAGCACCTCCGATGAGGTCTCTGTGCCACGATCTCCTCCCAGCATCAGCCAGCCCTGGATCCCGAGCCCACGTTTGCTAGCATGTTCAGGGAGGTCTCCGGACTCGAACCTGGAGCCTTCCCACATGGCTCAGTCTCATGGAGTAGAGTGTTGCGTTACCCCTGCACCACGATCCTGTTTTCTGGTTTCATTCATTCATTCATTTATTTTTGGAGAAGTTTTTACTATAGGGTGTGTGTGCTCGCCAGAAAGACAGAGAGAGACAGAGACAGAAAGTGAGAAATCACCCCCCAGGGGGGATGGCCACGCCGCAATCCCTTCTCCTCCATTCTCCTCTCGGGATCTTGGGCACGCACGCACACGCGCCCGATGTGAGTTTAAGCTGCTGGGTCCGGGACGCGAACCACAGTCACCTATGTAGGAGTCTAGCAACTTAGTTGTTATGGCCTCTGCTGGTCCCTCCTTTTTCTTGTATTGCTAAGTTTTGTTGTGTTTTTTTTTTTTTAGAGAGATTTTTGCTATAGGGCATGTGCACTCGCTGGAGAGACAGAGAGAGATTGAGAAATAGAAAACAAGAAATGGCCACACCGCAGTCCCTTCTCCTTGCTCCTTGAGAGTTTGGGCACACACGCCAGGCATGAGTTTCAAGCCACGGGGCCCGGGACTTGAACTGTGGGCGACCACACGGCAGTCCAGTGCCTTAACCACGATGCTACCTGCTGACCCTGCCATGTTTTAGTTTTATCTCTTCCATGGGAGAGACAGACAGTGACAGAAAGACACACACACCCCCAACCATGTCTTAATGCCGGGATCTCCCCCCAGTGTCAGCCAGCCCAGATCTTAGACACTCCCCGCGCACACACGGAGGCCACAGGGTGCAAGCCTGGGACCTTCCTCTGTGGCCTCAACCTCGTGGGCCGTTGGGTCACCACGTGCCTGGCCGTGGCCTGGTTCCTCACCGACCTTCCTCCGTGTCTTCCAGGCAGATTTTTTGAAAGGCTTGCCGGTCTACAACAAAAGTAATTTTAGTCGATTTCATGCCGACTCCGTGTGCAAAGCTTCGGTGAGTGCCCGTTCCTGGGGCTGGGAGCGATCGGGGAGCAGCTGCCAGGGGGGCCTGGGGGAGGCATGCACCCCCCATTAGGGCCTTGGTGGCAACTGAGGCCCGTCTCGAAGCCCAGCCCCATGCCATGTCCTGGGTGTGTTGTGATGTGCGTTGAAGGGTGGGTGCTGAGTCGGGGGGCGAGGGGTCTCTGGGGCTGCCCACTCTCCTAATCCACCTCCTCCCTCCGCTCCCGCAGAACCGACGTCCCTCCGTCTACCTGCCCACGCGGGAGTACCCGTCCGAACAGAGTAAGTGGCCTCTGTCAGTCTGCCGTCCTGGCAGCTGAGGGGCGGCATGGCGTGGGAGCCACCTCCAGTCCCAGCCAGGTCGGAGAGCTGGAGAGATGGAGAGCTGGCTTGGGTGCAGTCGGGCTCCTTCGTGCGGGGCTGGGGAGGTAAGGCCTCGGAGGGTGGTGGTCCGTGGGACCTGGGCCGGACCTGTGCACGTGGCTGCTCGTCCGTTCCCAGCCCCTGGGGACAGCAGAGAGACTGGCTTTCTCTGGGCCCCCCTTGGTCTCTTGCGCTCACTTGAGCTGGCCCTGCCTGCTGCTGCCGGCCCCTCAGGTCAGGCCAGGTGGGCAGGGTAGTAGCAGCGGGAACCAGGGTGGGGACTCAGCTCAGCTTGGGGCTGACAGTGAGGGTAGGGGGCCCAGGTAGAGGGCCCACAGAGCAAGGGAACCCCGAGGTGTCTTACGTTACAGGGTTTTATTTTAACTGTTGAAAAGAATCCATCCCCGGGCTGGCCAGTGGCATGGTGGTTAGGGTGCTGGACACTCCCACATGGCTGACCACGGTTTGAGTCCCAGACCTGGAGGCTTGCTTTCTCACTTTTCCTCTCTGTCTCTCTGTGTGCTACAATTAAAAATAGGGACCAGTAGTTAGTATAATGGCTATGTCACTGAACTCCCATGTAGTTGACCGCGGTTCGAGTCCCGG
>NW_006159676.1:3004426-3007633 GCF_000334495.1 Tupaia belangeri chinensis | reverse complement strand
CAAGAGCCCGAGAGGAGAATGGAGGAGAAGGGATTGTGGCGTGGCCATCCCCCCTGGGGGGGTGATTTCTCGCTTTCTGTCTCTCTGTCTCTCTCTTTCTGGCGAGCGCACGCACCCTGTAGCAAAAAACCTCTCCAAAGGAAAAAGAAAAAAAGTCAAGTAAAATAAATAACTAAATAAATCATAATAAAGGTAATAATCCTTCTAGGGGCTGGCTGGTGGCATGGTGATTAAGAGACTAGACTCCCACGTGGCCGACCCCAGTTCAAATCCTCCTGGACCTGATGGCTTTCTCTCTCTCTCTCTCTCTCTCTCTCTCTCTGTTGTCTCTGATGGGTGCATGTACCCTATAGCAGATTATAATAATAGATAAAATTAAATAAATTATTTTTTTCAGAGCCCATCCCGGGCCAGCCCTATAGCCTAGTGGTTAAGGGAACTGCATCCCACATGGCTGGTGGCTCGGTTCGAATCCCAGTCCTGGCAGCCTGAAACCACGTTGGGTACCTGTGTGTGCATGCCTCAGATCCCAACAGGACCCGGAGAAGGAGGGGAAGGGATTGGGACGTGAGCGCTCCCCATCAGGGGTGCTTTCTCCGTCTCCCTCTGTCACTCTGTGGTTCTGAGGGTGGGATCCCACTCAGGAAGCAGGCACCGCCATGGACCGGGCCAGCTCAGGTCCCCGTAGTGGCCGCATGCTGAGAAGAGAGAACCCTGGGCTTTTAGAAGTCTCCCGGGTTGGGACCAGCAGTTGGCGTAATGGCTATGTCCCTGGACTCCCGTGTAGTCGACTGCGGTTCGAGTCCCGGACCCAGCGGCTTAAACTCACGCCGGGCGCGTGTGCGTTCGTGCCCAAGATCCCGAGAGGAGAATGGAGGAGAAGGGATTGCGGCGTGGCCATCACCCCTGGGGGGGTGACTTCTCGCTTTCTGTCTCTCTATCTCTCTCTGTTCTGGCGAGCACACGCGCCCTATAGCAAAAACCTCTCCAAAAAAAAAAAAAAAAGAAGTCTCCCGGGTTGGAGGTGTTGACCTGGGGTCCCAGAAAGAACACCCAGGGCACCGGTGAGCCAGGAGAGCAGGGCCTGTCCCAGAGGCCAGGACGGAGGCCAGCCTGTAGGAGGCATCCTTGCTATTTTATTTATATATATATATTTTTTTGTCCATTTGCGATGGAGCATGTGGACTCTGTGGAAAGAGACAGACAGAGAGAGAGGTGGGGGAAAATGAGAAAGCATCCCCTCGGGGGGCGAGTGGCATGGTGGGTAAAGGTGCTGGATTCCCACATGGCCGATCATGGATCGAGTCCTGGACCTGGCAGCTTGCTTTCTCACTTTCTCTCTCTCTCTCACTCTGTCTCTCTCAGATCAAATTGAAATAAGCAATACATTTTAAATAAAATAATTCTTAAAAAAAAAAAAGAAAAGAAAAGAAACCAAGCATCCCCCAGAGGCAATACCTTCTCTGTTTTTCCTCTGTTCTGCTCTCAGGATTTGGGGCATAATTACACTTACACTCACACATGCCCAGCACGGTTTTCAGGTCACTGAGTCCAGGACTCAGCCAGCGAAATCAGCCCCGTGGGATCCGGCACCCTGAACCCCCACGCCACCTGCCGGCCCCCTTGCAACATTCTCTGCGACTTCTTCTGTCTTTCCTTCCAGTCATTGTGACAGAAAAGACGAATATCCTCTTGCGCTACTTACATCAGCAGTGGGACAAAAAGGTAAGGCCTGCAGGGTACTGGGAGCGGGGTGTGGGGGACACGGTTCCTGCGAGAGTCTCAGTAGGGGAAGGGCGAGAGTGGCCAGGACGTGGGGCATTGCAGTGGGGCTTTGCGGGCGGAGTAGGAGTTCGTGAACCCAGGCGAGGGAAGAGTACTTCAGTGGAGATAATGGCAGTGCAGAGGTCACAGGGGTCTGGTGTTGGGCCGATTTGGGGAGCTGAGCTAATGCCTTCCCATGGCCCTGGCATTTTTTTATTTTTTATTTGCCAGAAGCCACCTGTGGCTGCTAGAGAGAGAGACAGAGAGAAAGAGAGTGAGAAAGCACCCCCAGGGGGAATGGTCACACCACAATCCCTTCTCCTCCATTTCTCCCTCCTTTTAGAATTTTGGGTATGCACGCACATGCACCCGGCACGATTTCCAAACTGCCGGGTCTGGAACTCGAGCCGTGGTTGGCCATGTGGGAGTCCACACCTTAACCACCACACCTCCTGCTGGCCCTGGAATCGTTTTTTTTTTTTTTTTTTAAGAGAGGTTTCTGCTATAGGGCACATCTGCTCACCAGAAAGACAGAGAGAGACAGAGAGACAGAAAGCGAGAAATCACCCCCCCAGGGGGGATGACCATGCCGCAGTCCCTTCTCCTCCATTCTCCTCTCGGGATCTTGGGCACACACGCACACGCACCCGGCGTGAGTTTAAGATGCTGGGTCCGGGACTCGAACTGCAGTCGGCTACGTGGGAGTCCAGTGATGTAGCCATTACGCCAACTGCTGGTCCCTCCCCTTTCTTCTTTCTTTCTTTCTTTAGTTAGTCATTTTCTACCTAGTGTGTTTCAAGCTGCAGGGTTCAGGACTCGAATTGCCATCAGCCTGTGGGCATCCAGTGCCCCAACTACCACGTGTCTGCCCACCTCAGCTTTTAAAGTTTTTGCCATAGACCTCGTGTGCTCCCGGGAGACAGACAGTGAGAGGGAACGGGAGCCACCCACCAGAGGCAGGTGGCAGTGCTGCAGTTTCTTCTCCAGTCTCTAGGATTTGGGGCACGCATGCACACGTGCCTGGTGTGTTTTTTTAAAATAATTATTTTATTTAATTTTATTTATTCATTCATTTATTTTTTTAGTTTGACCAGAGAGAGACAGAGGGTGAGAGAGAGAGAAAGTGAGAAAGCAAGCTGCCAGGTCCAGGACTCGAACCCTGGTCGGCCATGTGGGAGTGTCCAGTGCCTTAACCACCACGCCACCTGCTGGTCCCCCTGGTGTGATTTTCAAGCCACCAGGTCTAAGACTCCGAGTTGTGCAGCTGGCCACGTGGGAGCCCGGAGCCTTCACCATCACGCCACCTGCTGGCCCCAAGAAGAAATAAACTTTACTAAAGAAATCGAAGCAGGGGGAACCAGCAGTTAGCGTAATGGCTGTGTCGCTGGACTCCCACGTAGTCGGACACGGTTTGCTTTCCTGACCTGGTGGCTTAAAACTCAC
>NW_006159676.1:3003336-3004382 GCF_000334495.1 Tupaia belangeri chinensis | reverse complement strand
CAGGTATTGCATCGTGGCCATCCCCCCTAGGGTGTGATTTCTCACTTTCTATCTCTCTGTCTCTCTGTCTCTCCAGTGAGTACACTTGCCCTATAGCGAAAATCTCTTTAAAAAAAAAAAAAAAAAAAGAAAGAAAGAAAAAGGCCACCAGGTCTGGGACTTGAATTGCAGTCAGCCATGTGGGAGTCCAGTGCCCCAACTACCATGCCACCTGATGGCCCCTTTGTTTTTTCTTTTTTAATTAATGAAGACCTTCATGTGTTGTTTTGCAATATGGTCTGTCTGTTTGTTTTTTCATCTAACATTGACGTGAGAACAACCTGCCTTGGGTGAGGTTGAATGGGCCTCATTACCCGTTTTCGGCTTAGGAATCCCAAGCTGCCCAGCCCACTTTTTTCTCGTCTCTAGGCTCAAAGGCCTCCGATTCCTACTAGCCCGGAAAGGTGATTTCTCCAGACCTGCACCCTTTTCTCCAAGGGTGGTTTTCCAGGTGCCCCCCGCCCTCCAGCTGGGTAGATCACTCCTTGAGGTGTTTGAGACACAAGGTCAATGCAAGTGATGGTGGGGCCTTTTTTTTCTTTTTAGACTTACTTATTTTATTTGATTAATTATTATGATTATTACTTTAAATAATTATTTTAGCTTTGTTTATTCATTTATTTTAACTTGGCCAGAGAGGGACAGAGTGAGAGAAAGCAAGAGAGAGAAGGAAAGTGAGCCAGTAAGCCGCCAGGTCCGGGACTTGAACCCCGGTCAACCATATGGGAGTCCAGTGCCCTTAACTACCATGGCACTTGCTGGCCCTAATTATTATTATTATTCTAATTTGCTATAGGCACACGTGCTTATCAGAGACAGAAAGTGAGAAAGCAACCTGCCAGGCCTGGGACTCGAACCATTGTTGGCCATGTGGTAATCCAGTGCTTTACCACACCACCTGCTGGTCCCAGTGGTGATTCTTTTTTTTTTTTTTTTTTAAATTGCCAGATGGTGCATGTATTTGCCAAGATCCTGAGAGAAGAATGGAGGAGAAGGGATTGTGGCGT
>NW_006159676.1:3001668-3003201 GCF_000334495.1 Tupaia belangeri chinensis | reverse complement strand
GCGGCTGACGACATGGGAATCCAGCGACATAGCCATTACGCTAACGGCTGGTCCCCCCAGTGGTGATGTTTTGAGGAAGTAACCAGCCATGGGCCCCAGGGAGTACGCTGGGCAGGGCCAGTCTTGGTGGTGGGACAGGGCCTGTGGTTCCCAGCATCCTGTGGCCTTAGGAGCTCATCACAGCTCCCTTTTCCTCACCTTCCAGAACGCTGCCAAGAAGAGAGACCAGGAGCAGGTGGAACTGGAAGGGGAAAGCTCAGCTCCCCCTCGCAAGGTGGCGCGGACCGACAGCCCGGACATGCACGAGGACACTTAAGACTCACGCGCCCTCACGGGCACCTCCCGTCCGGTCTGTTCCTCCATCGCGCACCCGCCCGCCTGCCCGCCGTGTGTAAGCACCCCTGCCCACCCGCACCCTGCCAGTCCACCCGTACCCTGCCGTCTACACCACCTCCAACCTCATAGGAGCCAATGTATTTATTTTCCTTGAGTTTTTATTTATGCTGTAACATGTATCAAGTGTTGGTTAAAGGGGACTTCAGACCCAATAGTGTGATGTTGGTAGATGCTTTTAAAAAAAAAAAATTCCATCACCATTGCCCCTTCCCTCCCTCCTGCCCCCGCAGAAGTAGCCTCCTCCCCATCTTCCCCACCCAGTTTGCTGTGAGGGTCTCGGGCCGGGGGCTTTGCAGCGACCTGACGGCAGGGGTGGGGGCCAGGCCCAGAGCGGCCTGGACAGCCGAGCGGCCTTTTCCTGCCTCCCACCCACCGGGCAGGCCTCTGACACTTGGGGCGTTGTCTCACATCCCGCCGGGAACTCTTCCACGCCCAGGCCTCACTCGGAGCGTGCACGCGTGCGGGGGAGACGGCGGCCCTTCCGGATCTTTCTCTTAAGTCATTTTATCATGAACTAGCGCGTGCTCCGTGTCCACCCCAATAAAAGGGTCTTTCCTACTCCACCTGGCGTCTTTGCTCCACACGACGGAGCCCCCGACGGTCATCCCGACGAGGTCCCCGAGAGGAACGAGGAGGAGGCTGGGGGACCTGCTGCCACTGCTCTGCTGGAGGCCAAGACCTTCCTGGACCAGCCCCTCTGCCTCACCGGGCGAGGTGTCCCCAGGACCCGATCAGCCTTCAAGACAGTCAACGGTGCCAAGGATGGAGCTGGGGTCGCCCCGTGCCCGGGACGCGTCACACCCCGCAGCCACTGTGGAAATGGCCGGGCCTCGCCTGGAGGTCGGGACTGTCTCCCATAGTGTGGTGACAGCAGCGGTGGCTTTTGTGCCAGTCCAGCCTCCCGCACCCCTGGGTCAGGGAGGAGGTGTGTGTTTGGGGTTCCATGGCCGCCTAGGAGGCATCTCGGGTCCTCCAGCCCTGCTGGGTTTAGGGCTGCGCTTGGGGACCTGTGCAGGCTCGTGATCTGCTTGGGGGGGAGGTGTTGGGCCATGGGCTCGCGGAGACGCGGGGGGAGGGGGGACAGGGCTGCCCAGCTCCCCTGGGGGGGGATGGCGCCAGGGGGGGCTCCCGTCGGGC
>NW_006159676.1:2998543-3000214 GCF_000334495.1 Tupaia belangeri chinensis | reverse complement strand
TGGGGGGGGAGGTGTTGGGCCATGGGCTCGCGGAGACGCGGGGGGAGGGGGGACAGGGCTGCCCAGCTCCCCTGGGGGTGGATGGCGCCAGGGTGGGCTCCTGTCGGACACAGAGTCTGACCAGCCTCAGTCCAGTGTGGCCACCCACCTGTGCAGTGGGGCTCAGGGGTTTTGCCTTCCAGCTATGGTGACGTCTACACCACAGGCCCGGTAGCATAGCGTCCCCGCAGTCACAGGGCAGGTGTTTGGGGAATACGAGCTTGACCACAGACTGAGGTCCCCCAGGCTCTGAGACCAGCAAGAAAGCCCAGTCCTGGGGGTCAGTGTGACCCTGGGCAGGCTCGTTAGGGACCGAGATGGGACAATCCAGGAGCAGGTGGCACCCCCAACCCCCTGCTCCCCTTGGAGTGGCAGGGCTGTGTTTCCTGCTTGGGGTTCCCTGTGTCGGCTAAGCCAGTGCAGCCGCCCTCTCCTGCCTCAGCTCCCCGTAGGGGGGTGTGCATGGCCTGGTCTCTGCAGAACTCTTGGCTTGTCGCGTCCTGCCCCTGCACACGGCCCCATGGCTCCCACTGCCTGGGACAGGGAGCCCAGGCCCCTGAGCCGGCCTCTGCCCACCCCTCCTGTTTTGGGGGGTCTCCTAAACCTTAGCCTTCCCACACCTATCTACCTTCACACAGACTGTCCTGCCTCTGAGGAACCCCAACTTTTCCCCAGCCCTGTCCAAGTGCCCCTTCCTAGCTCTGGGCTCCCCCAGCCCACCCCTGGCCCAGCCCTGAGGTGTGGCCACCTCCCACTCTGAGTCCTTAGTCCGAGGGTGTAGACGGCTTGTCTTCTTCTTCCAGAAGAGCTGGGGGGCTCTTAGGCCGCGTTCCCCTCCCTGTCACCCAGCAGTGAGTCTCAGTGACTCGGGTCTGCCGTCTGTCCCATACTGGGACATCCCCCATACCGCCCCGTGCCTGTGCGGGGGACATCCCCGAATGTCCCTCTTTAATGCAACTCGGGGACCATGAGGAGTCCAGGTGCCTTCAAAGCTCACACCCCAAGTTTTCCCCAGCACCCCTGGCTCTCAGGCATCACCGGAGGTGGGCATGCAAAAATGCCAACTCTTCCAAGCTTCCTACCCGGCTGCACAGTTAAGACTGTCACCCCCCTGTCCCCTTTAAGGCTGAGCCCGATTCACGATTCAGGCCTGGCACCCCAAGTGCTGAATCTTTTCAACACTCAGAGACCTCCTCCTTTGTCTGGATGGCTGAAGCCAGGGCCAGAGGTCCTGCAGCCACTCCCAGGGCCTCCGGGGCCTGAGGTCAGCCTGCAAACCTGGGCCGGCCACCCAGAGGCAGTGGCACCGCTTGGAGTTTTCGACCCATGGCCCCAAGACCCAGGGTCAAAAATAGCACGTGGCAGGCGGGAAGGGCACCCACCCCGAACCCCCTTCCACCGCTCCGACCTCGGGCACTGTTGAAATATACTTTTTATTGCATTTCTGCCGTTTTACAAAAATATGACAAAATAAATTAAAAACAAATAAATAATCGCCTATTGTGTGTGTGTGTGTGTGTGTGTTTCTGTTGGAGTCAGGGGTTTCCTTTCATCTCCCCCGTCCCGGATCGAAAGGAAAACGGCAGATGGGGGGGTGGGCGCGCCCTTGGAAGGGGGTGGCCAATACTGGGG
>NW_006159676.1:2997410-2998197 GCF_000334495.1 Tupaia belangeri chinensis | reverse complement strand
CGTTCCGGGGGGATGCCACCTCCGCCGGGCTGGCGACCCTGCCCGCGCTCCCTCCCGGCTTCCAGGCACATGAAGGGCCTTATTGCTTCTGATGGGAGACTGGGGTGGGCGTGTCCCTGGGGGATCTTCGGGTGCATCCCCTTGCCTCTGGGCGCGGACCCCTCCCAATCGCGGGAGAGGTCAGTCTGAGGACGTCCCTATGTCCCGGCTGCCACCTCTGGAAATATACTCGGTCTGCTGGACCCCTGCCTTGGGGGGGACCTCTGCTCTGCACACATGGGGGTGCTGCCCTGTCCACCTGCACCCCGAGCTCCCCGGGGGACAGCCCCAGCCCCCACCTCCAAAGAAGGCTCCCAGGAACAGCTGGGCTGCAGGGTGAGGATTTGCATAGAGGCCTGGGGGGGTCCGGTCCCCCCAGAAAGAGCTGGGTGTGGGGTCTGATGAGGGCAGGAGAGGAGGAGCCAGGCCCAGAAGGACCCTTCCTCACCTCTCCTGGCCCCGGAGCATGGTGGGGCGCCCTGGTAGGGGCACTGAGACAGGGGCGGGGGGCTTTGGCATCCCTCCCTGGGGGTGAGGAGGGGTAGGCACGGGGTTCCAGGCTCTCGGGGGGGTCCCTGGAGAGACTGAGCAGGCTTTGAGAGGCTCCACGGATCATGGGACCCAGGTCCCCCACCGGTACCAGAGACCGGGGCCTCCTCTGTCCCCGTCTGCCCCTCTGCCCAGGCCTGGCCACCCCACCGCACCCCCCAAAGCCGACCCGGCGTCCCCACCCCCGAGTTAAAGCGTG
>NW_006159676.1:2990952-2997232 GCF_000334495.1 Tupaia belangeri chinensis | reverse complement strand
GGGTCGCCCTCCGGGTGGGCGCCGGGGCGGGGGGCGGCCGCGCGGCGGGGCCAGCTCCTGCAGCGGCCAGTGAGGACGCGGCCCCCGACGACAGGAACTTGCCCTGCAGCGGGATGATCTGTTTCAACTTCATGACGTTGTTGGGCGTCAGCAGGGATCCCGGGCGCTTGGGCCGATCCGACCCGTGGCCTCCTGCCCCGCCACCCTTGGCCTTAGCGGAGGTCTTCTCGGAGGCGGCGGGATCCAGCCCGGAGCCCTCCGGCCGCGCCTCCTCCCGGCCGCTGGAGTCGCGCTCGCGCCGGGCGTGATGCTCCGCGTGGCGCTGCCGCTCCTCCTCCTCGCGCCTGCGCCGCTGCTGCTGCTGGAACCGGTGCTGGGCTTGGCGTTCGTGTCTCTGCGGGGAGAGCTGCGGTTAGGGCGCCACCAGCCCCGCTCTGCAGAAGTGGGGGCGATGCCCACGCGTAGGGGGCACCGGCTGAAGTTCCGGACCCGCAGAAGCGGGCTCTCTGCAGAAGCGGGGGAGGTTCGAAGGCCCGGTGCAGGTGCAGGGGCAGGTGCAGGTGCATCCTGCCTGCACACAGCTGCCCCAAACCCTGAGAGCAGACGGGGAGAAGGCATTGCGCAGTGTGACCGGAAAACGGAATAGTGGTTAAGGTACTGGGTCCTATGTGGTGGATCTCAGTTCGAGTCCCAGACCCGGCCGCTTGAAAATCACAGGGGCGGGGGGTGGGTGGGGGTGGGGCAGCAAATGGCATGGTGGTTAAGGCGCTAGACACTCCCACATGGCTGACCACGGTTCAAGTCCCAGACCTGGTGGCTTGCTTTCTCACTTTCCTTTTCTCTCTCTCTGGTCAAATAAAAAATAAATGAGTGAATGAATAAATAAATCATTTTAAAAAAGAAAGAAAGAAAGAAAATCACACTGGGCACCTGTACATGTGTACCTAAAATCCCAAGAGAAAAATGGAGGAGCAGGGCCTGTGTCATAGCCAGCCCCTTAGAGGGGTGATTTCTCGCTCTCTGTCTCTCTCTCTCTGTCTTTCTAGCGAGCACATGTGCCCTATAGCAAAGAAAAAAAAAAGAAAAGAAAAGATTTTGGTAGCATTCCTCACATAAAAAACTCTTTGGGGCCACCAAGTGGCATAGTGGTTACATCACTGGACTCCCATGTAGTCAATTATGGTTCAAGACCAAGATTCAGCATTTTAAAACTCAGGTAGGACACGTGGGGATGCATATCCAATATCCCAAGAGGAGAATGAAGGAGAACGGATCATCTCTCCCCACAGGGGGGGGGAGTGATTTTTTTCTTTCTGTCTCTGGTGAGCACACATGCTCTAAAGCAAAAAAAACACAACTCTCAAAAAAAAACAAAACAAAAAAACTTAGAGCGGGCAGTTGGTGTTTAGGGAGCTGGATTCTCACACGGCCAACCGCGGTTCAAGTCCTGAATCTGGTGGCTTGCTTTCTCACTTGCCCTCTCTCTCTCTCTGGTCAAGTTAAATAATAAATAATCGAGTTAAATTAGAGGTTTTAGCTATAGGGCATGTACACTTGCCAGAAAGACAGAGAGACAGAAAGTGAGAAATCACCCCCCAGGGGGGATGGTCACGCCGCAATCCCTTCTCCATTCTCCTCTCGGGATCTTGGGCACACACGCACACGCACCCGGCGTGAGTTTAAGCTACCGAGTCTGGGATTTGAACTGCAGTTGACTACATGGGAATCCAACGACATAGCCATTACGCCAACTGCTGGTCCCAAATAAAAATAATTCTTAAAAAAGCTCCTAAAAATTAAAAGAAATTTGGGACCAGCAGGTGGCATGGTGCTGGATTCCCACATGGCTAACCACGGTTTGAGTCCTGGATCTGGCAGCTTGCTTTCTCCCTTCCCCTTTCTCGCCCTCTCTGGTCAAATTAAAAATAATAATAATAATAATAATAATAGTAAATGGGATTAAGTAAATAAATAATTCTTTTAAAAAGGTTTATAAAGACAGGCAGGGCCGGCAGATAGCATACTGGTTAAGTTGCTGGACTCCCACATGGCTGACTGTGCCGTGGGTCCCGGACCCAGTGGCTTGAAAACCACTCTGGACACCTGTGTGTGGGTGTTCAAGATCCCAGGAAGATAAGGGATTGTGATGTGGCCATTCCCCTTGGGGGGAGATGTCTCACTTTCCCCGGTTTATAAAGACAGGCAGGGCCGGCAGATAGCATACTGGTTAAGTTGCTGGACTCCCACATGGCTGACTGTGCCGTGGGTCCCGGACCCAGTGGCTTGAAAACCACTCTGGACACCTGTGTGTGGGTGTTCAAGATCCCAGGAAGATAAGGGATTGTGATGTGGCCATTCCCCTTGGGGGGAGATGTCTCACTTTCCCCTCTGATTGTCTCTGTCTCTGTCTCTCTCTGGCGAGTACACATGCCTTAAGGCAAAAAATTCTCAAAAAAAAAAAAACAAGACAGGGGCCGGTAAGTGGCATGGTGGTTAAGGTGATGAACTCCCACATGACCAGATAGCCAACCACAGTTCGAGTCCCAGACCTGGTGGCTTGCTTTCTCTCTCTCTCTGTGGTCAAATTAAAAATAAATAAAATAATGAAAAAAAAAAAAAAACAGACCTGTGACTGTACCAGGCTAGAGTCCGCATAGCCTACCATGGCTTTGTCAAAGCAAAATCCATGAAAATTTCATAAAATAGAAATTCTATTGTTCTCAGGGCTGGCAGGTGGTGTGGAAGTAAAGGGTGCTGGACTCCCACGGTTCGAGTCCTGAACCTGGCGGCTTGCTGTCTCCCTTTTCCTTCTCTTTCTCTTCCTCTCTGGTAAAATGAAAATAAGTAAATAAATAAAGCTAAGTAAAATAATTCTTTCCAACATGATAATAATGAAAATAAATGCCGCCGTTCTCTGTCACACTTGGGACATTCCAGCCTGCTGGGTCACCAAGGTGCCACGTGCTCCGGGAGACAAGGAGCTTTTCCCTTGTCGAGGAAAGCTCAAGGAAAAGCGCCAGGGAGCACCTTGGCCCATTCTGCGATTTTCCGAGGACCGTGGAAGACGCTGAGCTTCTCGAAAGCGTTGGCTTGTGTCGCTGGCCCTGAACGGGACGCTGGCGGGTGAGCTGGCGGACAACCGAGTCTGCCCTGTGCCAACCTAATGAAGATGGCACAGGAAGGGACTGGGTGCTCATCTTTTCTTATTTTTTTTTTTTTTAAAGAGAGAGATTTTTGCTATAGGGCGTGTGCACTTGCCAGAGAGAGAGAGAGACAGAGAGACAGAAGGCAAGAAATCACCCCCCAGGGGGGATGGCCACGCCGCAATCCCTTCTCCTCCATTCTCCTCTCAGGATCTTGGGCACGCATGCACACGCGCCCGGTGTGAGTTTAAGCCACCGGGTCCGGGACTACATGGGAATCCAGCAATATAGCTATTACTCTATCTGCTTTAAGACGTTTTTGCTATAGGGCACGTGCACTCCACAGAGAGAGCCAGAGAGACTGAAAGCAAGAAATCCCCCCAGGAGGGATGGCCACACTGCAATCCCTTCTCGGGATCTTGGGCACGCACGCACACACACCCAGTGTGAGCTTAAGCCACCAGGTCTGGGACTCGAACCACGGTCGACTACATGGGAGTCCAGCAACATAACCATTACGCCAATACGCCAACTGGTAATTCTTTTCTTTTTTTAAATTTTTTTGGAGAGGTTTTTGCTACAGGGCACGTGTGCTCTCCAGAGCCAGAGAGACAGAGAGATAGAAAGCGAGAAATCACCACCACCACCACCACCACCACCACCACCCCTGGGGGGGATGGCCACGCCGCAATCCCTTATTCTCCTCTCAGGATCTTGGGCACACACTATACACGTACCCCCGTGTGAGCTTAAGCCACCGGGTCTGGGACTTGAACCGCTAGTTGGCTACTTGGGAGTCCAGTGACGTAACCATTACGCCAACCGCTAATCCTTATACCACGCTCTGTACTATCTCTATTCAGGCTGAGAATCCGGCGGAGATCCGCCCCCAGCAAGCTCCCCGCAGCACATGCGCATGGACGCTCCCGGCCCCGCCACCCGCGTACCTTAAAGGCCTCTCGGCGCTGGTATTCCAACTTGGCCATCTCCTCGGCCACCCAGCCCGGGATGTCGGGGATGGCCACGTGAATGAGGTACTTGAGAAGCAGAGCGAAATGCTGCAGGGATGGAGAGGAGGCTGCAGGCTCTGGGGACACCCTTCCTGCACCCGGTTACCCCCGCCCCGGGCCGCCAGTCCCACCTCAAGCACGACCACCGACACTATGGCGGCCTCCGGGCTCAGCCAGGGGAAGAGGCGCTGCAGCTGTCCACACTGGCCAATCAGGTAGCAGTTGACCACGATGGCCAGGACTCCCATGGCTTCCATCACCTTCTGCAAGGCGGCAGGGGGTGGGGAGGCTCAGGTAGGGTCCAGCTGGCTTCCTGGGATCCCCCCAGACTGGACCCCAGCTCCCTCTGGGCCTCCCCGCCCACCTGCCACTGGCCGATGCTCTCGACGCGCTGGCCGAAGGGCCTCTGCAGCCCCGTGCACAGTTTGAAGGCATCGCTCCGGATCTCAATGAGGTTGTTAATGAGGGCACAGAGGGCAGCCAGAGGGAAGGCGGACGAGAACAGCACGACGTAACCGAACTGCACGAACATCTCCTGGTAGTCCTGGAAGGTGGACTGCAGGCAGGCAGACGCCATCAGACCGGGCTGCCTCTGCCCTTGGACGCAAGGTCTCACCAAGCCCACCTCCCTCAAGTTATCCTGTGTGGACCAAAGTCTTGTCTCTCTTTTTTGGAGAGTTTTTTTGTTTTGTTTTGTTTTAGAATTATTTATTTAATTTGATCTATTCATTCATTTATTTTAATTTGACCAGAGAGAGAGTTGAAGTGAGAAAGCAAGCTGCCAGGTCTGGGACTTGAACCCTGGTCGGCCATGTGGGAGTATCCAGTGCCTTAACTACCAGGCCACCTGTTGGTCCCATTGAAGAGTTCTTTTTTGCTATAGGGTGTATGTGCTTGCCAGAGAGACAGAAAGAGACAGAAAGACAGAAAGGGAGAAATCACCCCCCAGGGGGATGGCCACACAATAATCCCTTCTCCTCCATCCTCCTCTCTGGATCTTGGGCACGCACGCACACGCGCACGGCGTGAGTTTTAAGCCGTTGGGTCCGAGACTCGAACCATGGTCAGCTACATGGAAGTCCAGCGACCTAACGGTTATACCATCTGTTGGTCCCTTTTTTGGAAGATTTTTGCTATAGGTTGCATGTGCTCACTGGAGAGACAGAGAGAGACAGAGAGACAGAAAGGGAGAAATCATGCCCCCGGGAGTGGGATGGCCACGCCGCAGTCCCTTCCCCTCCATCCTCCTCTCGGGATCCTGGGCACGCCCATACAGGAGTCTGGCATGAGTTTTCAATCCTCCGGGTCTGGGACTCGAACTGTGGTCGTAGGTGAGTCCCTCTCCTGCGGGTTCCTGACCACATTAAGGGCCCTGTTATCACCTTGACTTTTTCCTCACCTCGTATTTCTTTTTTTTTCTTTTAAGAATTATTTTATTGAACTTTATTTATGTACTTATTTAAATTTGACCAGAGAGAGAGAAAAAGCAAGCAGCCAGTTTGGGACTCAATCCCCAGTCAGCCATGTGAGAATCTAGCACCCTTAACCACCACGCCACCTGCCGGCCCCCCTCACCTCATACTTCTTCATACAGCTTTCTAGTTCCGCTTGGGTGAGCTGGGGTGAGTGATCCTCCTCTGGGGGGTCGATCCAAGACGACCGATTCTGTCGCTTCTGCTTCCGAGTTGAGTCCCCAGAGCCTGGCTCGGGGTCAGGGCCCCCATCTGGCCCCTGGTCTCGGCCCTCGCCCCCGGCCCGTCGGAGCAGGATGGCTGGGGGTTCCCGCTCAGGGCTGCCCAGAACCCCCTCTGCCTCGTCGTCTTCCTCGGCCAAGGTGAACACTCCCGGCTCTAGCCCCTTCTCCACCATGGTGGGGCTCCCTTCCTCCAGGACGGCCTCCGGGTTTGGGCAAGGCCGATGCCGCCCAGCTCCCCGTTCTGCAAAGCTAACCTTCTTCAGCCGGAGCCCGCAGTCCAAGAGGCCACCTTCCTCGCCCTCCTCCTCCTCGTCCTCCTCTTCCTCATCGTCCTCCTCCTCCTCCTCCTCGTCCTCTTCTTCCTCCTTGCCCCCCCGAGGCCCGTCCCTCACCTCCCCACCTTCCCCACCCGGCCTCCTCCCCACAGTCCA
>NW_006159676.1:2985412-2990776 GCF_000334495.1 Tupaia belangeri chinensis | reverse complement strand
GCCGAGCCGCGGGTACAGATGCGGCTGCAGGCCCTCGCGCACGTTCTGCACGAACTGGCGGGTGATCAGCAGCGTGGCCAGCATCTGGGGACGGGAAGGGGGCGGAGAGAGGCCACGTGGGGGACAGGCGGGGCCCTGGGCGCCTTGCAGGGGAGGCGGGGGTGCAAGCTTCGAGGACCCTCGTGGACCCCCATTCCTAGCTCCGCCCCTTTGGACGCACCTGGGCACCGAGGCCCCAGCACGCACACCCCAAACCTGCCAGCCACCCCAGCACCCGCTCAGCCAGGGCCAGGGCCATGGGGGGGGGTCCCCCCAACCACCTGCACTGGGTCCACAGAGCCCCAATCCCCGCGGGGCATGCCCGCTTTGCAGCACAAGCCCACCCCAGCGAGGCCCCTTGGGCTCGCCACCTGCCCGTACTTTGGCCCGGGCCGTGAGCAGAAGGCCCCGGAGGGAGCGAAGGAGGAGGCGGAACCGCAGGGCCGCGAGCGGGACCAGCACTGCCCGCAGCTGCCGCTCGAGGCTCTGGGACAGGGACAAGACGAGCAGGAGCTGTGAAGGGACCGACGGACAGGTGGACGGACAGATGGAGAGGAGAACAGGCAGAGAGAGGACGCACGGACAGACGCACGGACGGACAGAGAGGAGAGAAGGATGGAGGAGGGAAGGGAGGGGCTGGAGAGCCCAGGACCCCAGGCGCTAGGTCCGGTCCCCCTGCTGACCCCATGGGGGGGGGACAGGGGGGCGCTGCCACGCGGGGGGATGTGCACATCTCACCTCTTTCAAGCGCTCCATGTCCTTGAGGTAGAAGCCGATGTAGAACAGACTCAGATAGGAATTGACGAACTGGAACTGCAGGAGAGTGGACAGGCCGGGGTCAGCCGCCCTGCAGCCCCTGTTCTTGCAAAGTCCCGCCCAGCCACCAGGGGGCGGTCACT
Source organism: Tupaia belangeri chinensis (assembly GCF_000334495.1). Classification (NCBI taxonomy): domain Eukaryota; kingdom Metazoa; phylum Chordata; class Mammalia; order Scandentia; family Tupaiidae; genus Tupaia; species Tupaia belangeri. The sequence continues at coordinate 2,989,838 of NW_006159676.1, read as the reverse complement.
CACCAACACGACCTTGATGATCAGGTGCTTCTCATAGGCGCTCTCTAGGCGGTAATTTTCTATAGGAGCCAAAGGGGGGCCGGTGAGGGGTTGCCCTGTCCCCCTCTGCAGAGGACTGCCGGCAATTCCTTTCCTCCAGGGGATGGGCGCAAGGGCATACCCATGTCGTTGAGCCAAATGGCGAGTTTCTTGTAGCCCTCGGCGCTCACGCTGACCAGCAGGGCCAGTACGACCTTGGGCAGGAAGCGCGCGAGGCGAGGCAGCCCCTTTACGCTCAGCACCATCTCCTAGGGGGAGGACAGGGAGTCCGGGGTGGAACTGGTCTTGCTCCGTCAAGGCCAGCTCCCCTAGGGGGCGTATGGGTAGGCTGGGAGCAGGGGGCATAAGGTCACCTGCAGCTGAAAGCAGCCGAGCATGAGCAGAAAGACGCAGACAAGGCACGCCAGGCACAGGGGGAGGCTCACGAGGAGCTGGAAGAGCAGCCGCTTCCAGGGCGGGTAGTAGAACTCCTCGGCTCGCGTCACCGGGCTGATGCGTCGCACACCCTGGCAGTGCACAGAGGCCAGACACAGGGTGAGACCAGAGGGTCTCCTCTCTGTCCTCGTCTTTGCTCTGGCCCTGTGCCCACCTCTTCACACCCTCAAATCTCATTTCCCATTCTCATCTCGGAGTACAAAAGAACCCCCACCCGTCATACCCACTTGGATATTGCAGACCTTGGGACCAGCAGATGGTGTAATGGCTACTTCGCTGGACTCCCATGTAGTCGACTGCAGTTCGAGTCCCGGACCTGGTGGCTTAACTCATGCCGGGTGCGTGTGCGTGAGTGCCCCAGATCCCGAGAGGAGAATGGAGGAGAAGGGACTGCAGCATGGCCATTCACCCTGGGGGTTTTAAAATAATTATTTAATTTACTTTTATTTATTCATTCATTTATTTTCATTTGACTGGAGAAAGACAGACACACAGAGAGAAGGAAAGTGAGAAAGCAAGCGACTTGGTCCAGGATTGGAACAGTGGTTGGCCATGTGGGAGTGTCCAGCACCTTAACCACCACACCACCTGCTGGTCCCCAAAAGATGGATTCTTTTAAGAGAGATTTTTGTGATAGGGCATGTGCATTCGCCTAAGACATAGAGAAAGAGAGAGAGAGAAAGTGAGAAATCAGCCCCCAGGGGAGATGACCACAGCTCAGTCCCTTCTCCTCCATTCTCCTCTCGGGATCTTGGGCACACATGCACATGCGCCCGGTGTGAGCTTAAGCGACCGTGTCCAGGACTCGAACCGTGGTTGACTACGTGGGAGTCCAGCGACGTAACCATTATGCTAACTGCTGGTCCCTACCCCATTCTCTGTATCCCTCGATTCAGCCCCTAACGAACCCTGAACTGAGGGCGTGGCTCCTCCACAGCTTCTCCTGGGGAGTCCAGGGTCCCCCACTTGTAGGCTAACTCCGCTCCTCTCCGCTTCCACTCCTCCAAAAACAGCGTCGACCAGATCACGTTGAAGAGGGCAAAAACCACACAGGAAACATCTCGACTCGTCTGTGGACGGCAGAGGACAGTTGAGGCACTGGCCAAGTCGGCCCAAGGAGGAGGGTGTCACTTGGGATCCCCCAGCCCCTGCCCAATCCCCCCAGCCAATACCTGGTCCGTTTCAGTGAACGTGTACAGAACAGAGCCGAAGACGGCCGGGTACACCATCGCTGAGGTGTAGAAACCCAGCCAGGCAAAATACATGGCGATCTTCACACCAAAATAGTCACAGATGTCATCTGGTAGGAGACAGGGGTGCCCCCGTCACCTTCTGCCAGCTTCCTAGGAACCCTGCCCACCCCCCCAGCCTGGGAGGTACCTAGAGGCTGATTTTCGCACACGGCCTGTACCCAGGACTTCATAAGACGGTTCAGAATACGCTGCTCATGGATAGGGAACACTTGCTGAATGATTCCACGGGCCGCCAGCTCGGGGACTGTCGTGTGGGGGATGAACATAGGTGACCCCCATGCCCATCCAACCATGGGCCTGGCCTGGCTGAAATGCAGGTCACTGCTGTTTTTTTTTTTTTTTTTTTTTAAAGGTTTTTGCTATAGGGCGGGTGCGCTCCCCAGACAGACAGAGAGAGACAGAGAGAAAGTGAGAAATCACTCCCCAGGGTGGATGGCCACACCGCAATCCCTTCTCCTCCATTCTCCTCTCGGGATCTTGGGCACGCACGCACACGTGCCCGGTGTGAGTTTTAAGCCACCGGGTCCAGGACGTGAACCACGGTCGACTACATGGGAGTCCAGCAACAGAGCCATTACACCAACTACTGATCCCAGGGCACTGTTTTTTGTTGGCTCCTAAGCAAACACAAGCTCTTCCCAGGGGAGGACTTCAGGTCGGATGCATTTAGGAGGTGCAGAAAACTAGGAGTGTGGGGTCCCAATGGGGAACGATATTTGTTTGTTCATTAAATTTTGCTAGCGGGTGCATGTACTTGCAGGAGAAAGACACAGAAGTGGAGAAAGTGAGAAAGCATCCCTCCCCCCCCCACACACACACAAGGGGTGGTCATGCTGCAGCCCCTTCTTCATTTCTCCTCTCAGGATTTTGGGCACGTGGGCACATGCACCTGGGGTGTTTTTCAAGTCACTGAGTCTGAGATTCGAACTACCAAGTTGGGTATGCGAAATCCAGCTGCCCCAATCACCATGCCACTGGCTGGTCTGGGGAATCATATTTTTAAATAAAGCGATCTGGCCTCCGTTTGTGACCCTGAGCGTCTAGTGTCTGAGAAATTGCACAAAGTTGGGGCCAGCAGATGAAGTAACGGTTGTGTCGCTGGGTTCCCACGTAGTCAACCGTGGTTCAAGTCCCGGACCCGGTAGCTTAAACTCATGCCAGGTGCGTGTGCGTGAGTGCCCAAGATCCTGAGAGGAGAATGGAGGAGAAGGGATTGCTGTGTGGCCATTCCCCCAGGGGGTGATTTCTCACTTTCTGTCTCTCTGTCTCTGTCTCTCTGGCGAGCGTACGCGCCCTATTGCAAAAATCTCTTGCAAAAAAAGAAAAAGAAAAAGAAAAAGAAATAACACACAAAATTGGCATTGAGACCTGTTGGTTTCAAGGAGGGGAAACTAAGACCCAAGGTCTCCGTACACAGAACGCAGAGCGCTGTCCATGGTCCTACCATCAACTTAAACTTGGGACAATGCGGGAGGAGCTCCGGACCTGCCTTCTCGCAGCTAAATCCCAATTCTTGGCTAAGACCACGCCCTCGTTTTTCATTGGCCTGTATATGACTGCTCAAGCCACACCCCTTTATGCCACTGGTTGCTCAACTTTCCACTAACCTCTGATTGGTTGGATCTAGACCCCGCCCTCCCAACATGATAGGCTGTCCTGTAAAAGCCCCTCCCAACTTTCTGCCTGTGATGGGAGTGTTGGCCCCGCCTTGCTCACTGATTGGCTGATCCTCCAGGAAGCGCACGTTGTGCAGCGCCTCGCCCTGCTTGGCCCGCAGGTTCTGCAGCCAGAAGCGGATGATGCTCTGGCGCTCCTGTAGGGTGGAAAGTGTGCGTTGGGAGCAGCAGCCTGTAAGCCTGGGACACTCACGCACGTGGCGGGGACGGGAGCTGGCCTCACCTGGGAAGTGAAGAAGCGCAGCTCGCTCTCCACATTCTCATAGATGAAGTCTTCCTCGCAGGAGAAGCTGCGGGTCCCACCGCCAAACTCAGCCTTCACAGCCTTGCGCAGCCCCAGCTCATCGGCTCCTCGGAGTAGGCTGCAAGGAGGGCAGGGAAAAGTAGAGTCAAAGGAAGGCCCCGGCCCACCATCCTGGAGCTGAGGGTGGTGCACCTGGCGACCTCGTGAGACAAAGCAAGGTGCCTGGGTAGCATGATTTGGCGCTTCCAAGGATAAGGAGAGGGGTGGCAGAGTCAGCGAGAGGCCAGGGACAGGGGACTCGCCTTTCATACGTGGCGGTGACGAAGAAGGCATAGGCACGCGTGTGGCGGTGGTGGCGGACTTGCACGATGAGCTCGGGGATACCCACGCGGATGTGGTTCAACAGCCATAGCAGCGTGTGGTCATCGGTCGTGTCTGCCAAGAGGCACAGGGACCGATGGCTCTGGCCACGAGGGGGGCCCAAGGTCTTCTAAATCTTCCCACTACGGGGAAGTTGAGCTCAGGAGAGCCGCGTCTGGGCACTGGGCGTGCAGGTGGGCGTGGGTACCTGGGAAGGTCATGAGGACATCGCAGTTCTCCGTGGGCACTGTCTTCATCCATGCCTTGTGCGACACCAGGTAGCGACCCGCCTGCAGGAGCCGCTTCCCGAAAAGCTTATCTGGGAGAAGGCATGGCAGGTCAGGGTCAGCCCTTTCCAGGACCTAGACCCCAGGGTTGGTTTGTCCAGTCCCCTCCAGGGCACCCAAGCACTTAGCCTG
>NW_006159676.1:2979142-2985355 GCF_000334495.1 Tupaia belangeri chinensis | reverse complement strand
CCCCCAAGGCCCTCCCTTACAAATCTTACTCATTCTAGAGGCCCGGCTCCGCCTCCAAAACCACAATCCATAGAGCGCCTCACTAGCAACCCTGAGCGCTTCCCATTATGACAGAGCGTCCTAACAGCAGCCCTGTGAGTTGGGTGGGGTTCTTACCCCCATTTCACAGGTGAGGAAACTGAGGCCCAGAGCGTTTAAGTCACTCTCCCAAGGTCATAGAGCCAAGCTGGGATTCGAACCCAGGACCCTGTGATTCGGAATACTCCGCAGAGAGGCTTTCTCAAGCACATCCCTGTCCCACTGCGATCCGGTAGACCCAGAGTGATGGGGCGCTGAACCCCAGGCCCAGGCTCTCGGAGGGGCGTGTCCCCATCTCTGCGCTGGGACCCCAGCCTGCTGCACCGTGCCAGCCCCGCCCGCCGGGCCGCAGCCGCAATGCCGGGAGGAGCCGGCCCCTCGGTGAGACTCCAGGCCCAGGAGGTTTGACCCCAATCCTCTTCTCCGTCCAGCCTACGAGCGCATCAAGGCACCTGCAACCCTCTCGGGTCCAGCCGCTGCACACATACCCAAAACTCCGGATGCCGGAGCTGCAGGCTCGCCCTCCGGCGGGGGCCTCTTGCCACGCTCGCCCTCCAGGGACGTGCCCCCGGCGCCGGAGGCAGCCTCGGCCATGACGAAGATCGGTCAGGTCAGGGGCTACACGCGGGTTGGCGCGCGGGAGGAGGAGACAAGGCCCGCGCCCGCCCGCGCCGACCGCCGTCCTCGCGCGCCTGAGCGCTGCTTCTCGTCCCCGCCCGAGCCGAACCTAGATTCTCCTTCCCAGCGCGCGTCACATTTTGGTTCTCGTCCCAGCCCGCCCGCCTCACTCTCTGGTTCTTGTCCCCGCCCGTGTTGTTTTTCTGGGGTTTGTTTTCACCCGCCCACATTGCTCTCTGGTGTTCGTCCCCGCCCGCACGGATGATGCATTCTCCAAGTACTTCCCCACCGGCACCTTCTTCTGGCCTCTGTTTTGGAGGCTCCGTTTCCTTATTTGCAAACCCTGGATACCAGAGGCGAGGTTTAAAATTTGAAATGGGCGTGATTAGACTATGACGGGATGTGGAGGTGGCAGACCTGGTCAGGACAGATTCCTGGTGACCATAACTTCAACAACCACAATAATGATGCAAATAAATAATTATACCAGGTCCCGCCTCAAGACTCTTGAACACGTGTCTTGCAGCTGCCTTTGGACACTACACCCCAGCTGACCCCATTAACCTGCACGCTTCTGGAAATGACTTCTGAGATTATCCCAGAGAGCTGTCAAGGTTGGCAAATTAAGGTGCTGGGTTCCCACATGGCTATGGTTCAAGTCCCAGACCTGGTGGCTTGAAAATCACAACAAATAAACAAATAAATATATTTTTTAAATTAGTAAATTAAATTAGTTAATTATTATCATTCCATTTGACCAGAAAAAGAGGGGAGAAAGTAAGCTGCCAGGTCTGGGACTTGAACCCTGGTCCATGCGGGAGTCCAGTGCCTTCACCATCACGCCACCTGCCAGCCCCATTTTTTTTTTTTTCGGAGAGATTTTTGCTATAGGGCGGGTGCGCTCGCCAGAAAGACAGAGAGAGACAGAGAGACAGAAAGCGAAAAATCACCCCCAGAGGGGATGGCCACACCGCAATCCCTTCTCCTCCATTCTCCTCTCGGGATCTTGGGCATGCACGCACACGCGCCCAGCATGAGTTTTAAGCTACCGGGTCCGGGACGCGAACCGTGGTTGACTACGTGGGAGTCCAGCGACATAGCCATTACGCCAACTGCTGGTCCCTCCCATGGTATTTTTAAATACACATTTCTCATCAACTTTTTGAACTCCGCCTTGTACAGCCTCCCTAGTGAAATGTAAATTTTAGATAAATGAATACATGTTTTATGGATCCTAAATATTACATAGGATATGGTTATACTAAAATGTTATTCATGTTTATTTGAAATTCACTTCTTTTTAAAATTATTTATTTAATTTTATTTATTAATGCATTTATTTTAATTTGTCCATGGGGAGGCGAGTGAGACTCAAGTCAGCCACGTGGGAGTGTCCAGCACCTTAACCACCATGCCACCTGCTGGTCCCAAAATTCACTTTTTTTTTTTATTTTTAAGAGAGAGATTTTTATTATAGGGTGCATGTGCTCACTAGAGACGTGGAGAGACAGGGAGACAGAAAGCAAGAAACCCCCCCCTCCCAGGGGGCGGGGGGATGGCCACCCTGCAGTCCCTTCTCCTCCTTTCTCCTCTCGGGACCTTGGGCAACGTGTGCACTCACGCCTGGCTTAAGTTTCAAGCCGCCGGGCCTGAGACTCAAACTGCCGGGCCTGGGACTCAAACCGCGCCAACTACGTGGGAGTCCAGCGACGTAACCATTATGTCATCTGTTGGTCCCTGGACATTTAACAGGGCATCCTGGGACCAGCAGGTGGCATAATGCTTATGTCGCTGGACTCCCACATAGCTGCCTGCGGATCGAGTCCTGAACCTTGCAGTGTAAAATTCACGCGGGGCATGTGTACTTATGTGCCCAAGATCCCGAGAGAAGAATGGAGGAGAAGGGATTGCAGCGTGGTCATCCCCCCCCCTGAGGATGCTCGCTTTCTCTCTGTCTCTCCAGGCAGGTGCACGGAGCAAAAATCTCTCTCTAAAAAAGCCCAAAAATTAAAGAAACAAAAAACGCATATAAAACAGGGCATCCCGTATCCTGTCTGGCATCCCTCCCCATCATACTGTTAGACAGAAAGCCCACTGAGGGCAGGTGCTCGATCTTTTTTCTTTTTCTGCCACCCAGAGGAAGATAAGAGACAGAGGGAAAGTACATCCCTAGGGGGGACGACCACGCTGCAATCCCTTCTCCAATAGGGCATGCGCGCTCACCGGAGAGACAGAGACAGAAAGACGGGGGGGTGGCCATGCTGCAATTCCTTCTCCTCTGGGGATTTTGGGCACTCATGCACTTGCGCCCAGGCGTGAGTTTTTGTTTCGTTTGGTTTTATTTTTTGGAGAGGTTTTTGCTATAGGGTGCGTGCGCTCACCAGACAGGAACTGCAGTCAACTACATGGGAGTCCAGCGACATAGTCATTACGCCAACTGTTGGTTCCCAGGCATAAGTTTTAAGTCGCCAAGTCCAGTACAGGAACTGCATTCTCCTGTACGTGGATGTCCAGTCCCATACGTAAGCATTATGCCACCTGCTGGTTCCTCCATTCTTTTTTAGGGATTTGGGACACACGTGTACACCCGCCATGAGTGTCTCTCAGGCCACTGGGTCCGGGATTCGAACCGCTCAGTCAGCCACGTGGAATGCAGGCGGTCCCCTTAACCACCAGGCCACTTTCCCCATACTGATTTTCAATGCTCGGCACCTAGTAGGCGCTTGGTGTATACCTGTTACAGAGAAACAGCGTGGGAGGGCGAATGTCATTGTCCTTTTGTAATCTTTTGCACAGAAAAAGAGTTGAAGGGGGGGGGCGGGGGGGCCTCTGGCCGAGAACCAGAGAACTGGCCTTGCAGAGGCGCTCCAGAGATCCCGCCCAGCCGGAGCCTGGAATTCCACCATCAGCGCTTTATTCCGCAGCTCAGCGTTGTCCTGGGTTAACCTGAAAGCAATCTGCGAGGCTCCCCTTTTTGGCTTTCAGAAAGCCAGAGACAAACCACACGCTCGGCTCTGCAGGTGCAGATCTGGGCTAGAGAGAGGACTAGGGAAGCCCAGCGGGGAAAGAGGGCGGTGCTGGGGGTGTGTAGGGGGAGGGTTCCACGAAGGCTTCCTGGAGGAGGGGACCTTGGAGCGAGGCTTTAAGCTTGAGTTTGTCAAAAATGAGGAACGGCATCTGAGGCCGAAGGAAAGAGGCAGAGGGAGAGAGAAGCCGGGAAAAGTATTGTAGGACTCTCCCCAGAAGTTTGGGAAGATTGTCCCTGGGCCATCGCGTGGGTGCCGCAGAACTCATTCCTCCGGCCTCTGAGATATTCTGAGTTTCCGGTCCCAATCTACACGCAGAGAAGGGTCCTTTCTCCGGCGGATACACCGAGCACACGTAGGTCCATGCCTCGCCTACGGAGTGATCAGGTGCAAAATACGGGAGTTGAATCTTTGCCTCGCGGTCATTTCCATAGTCTGGTGCCAAGCTTAGCTTTGTTTCTTCCACCGTCGTCTCGGATCCCTGACGCTCTAGGACCCTAAAAATGTAGTCTCCAGTTGTTGCGGGGGAACACTATTTCACAGCACCCACTCCGTGGGCGCACCCGCCCTCTTTCTTTGTACCAACCAATGACAACAAAGATATTCAGTCGGTGGGAGGGACGTCTCTTGAAGGATCCAATGGTAGTCGAGAGTCGTGAAGCACGTTACCATTCACGCTGTGGAGTGGGCGGGACTTCTTGCCCTGACCTGAAGCCTCACAGGCAGGTCGGGCAGGAGGGTCGCGTGCTGTCAATCCATGTGGCGGGGTTTGTGGACTCTGGCGGCCCGGGCAGCACGGGGGCCTCACAGGTGCGACAACTCGGGGAAGGGGTGTGACAACAGGGGTTTCTACTTGGGCCTCAATTCACTCCTTGAGTTCTGGGGGCCCAATTTCCTGCTGCAGAACCTGGATTGGCGTTCTTCCAAGCTCCCACCTGCCCATCCCCGCCGCAGAGCCCACATCTGGGTCACCTTTTGGCTTCAGAGTCCCTAATGTGCCAGCTGCAGAGCCACCACCTGGCATCCCCGGATCATCAAACCCTCAGTCCACCTGCCATTTGAGTCAGGCACCTCCCAAATGCACTGACTCGGCTCCCTTTCCCATCCCAGACTGTGCACGCGCCAGAGCAGCAGCACCCGGGTCCCGGGTTCGGGGACCACCATCTTCGCACTCAGCTCGGGCCAAGGCCGCTGCGGCATCGCGGTGATTCGGACCAGCGGCCCTGCCAGCAGCCACGCCCTCTGGAGCCTCACTGCGCCCCGGGACCTGCCCCCAGCCCGCAAGGCCAGCCTACGCCTGCTCAGCGATCCCCGCTCCCGGGAGCCACTGGACCGCGCACTGGTGCTTTGGTTCCCAGGTGAGGGGCCCCTTGATCCAGAACCTCTTTTAGCTCCCATGACCCAATTTCTCCCTTCCAGGAGTTTGCCCGGGCTGTCCACTCGTCCTGATTCTTGTCTCTGTCGCGCTAGGTCCCCAAAGTTTCACGGGTGAGGACTGCGTGGAATTCCACGTGCATGGAGGCCCAGCCGTGGTGAGTGGCGTCCTGCAGGCCCTGGGTGAGTTGCAGGCTTGGTTTCCAGGGCTGGCTCTGCAGCGGGTCTGAGTGGGGAGCAGGAGGCTCAGTACCCCGGCCCTTCCCGTGCAGGCAGCGTGCCTGGGTTGCGGCCGGCAGAGGCAGGTGAGTTCACCAGGCGCGCGTTCGCCCACGGGAAGCTGAGCCTGACCGAGGTGGAGGGCCTCGCGGATCTGATCCACGCGGAAACCGAGGCGCAGCGGCGGCCTTTTTTTCCTGTGGCGTCTCTCCGGGTAGCTGGGACACCTTTGTCGCGGCTGGGCCGAGACCCTCACCAAGGCAAGTCCTTCATCTGACATACCCAGCATGAGAGCCTCCCACCTATCCATCACCCATTCCCTGCGTAAAAGCTTCAGACCTATGAGCCAGCAGTCCAACAGCCGCTTAGGTCAGGCTGAACCCGGGGAAACTGCGGGTGGGAGGGTGGAGTGGGTTCCTACCCGACCCTCTTATCCCCAGGCTCTGGCCCACGTGGAAGCCTATATTGATTTTGGTGAAGATGACAATCTGGAAGAGGGTGTCTTGGAGCAAGGTGGGTCCTCCTGGGGGTAGAGGGTGGGGAAGAATGGCATCTCAGCCCCCTCACTCAAGATCCCCTCTGCCTACCTTCCCCCACCCGCAGCGGACAGTGAAGTGCGGGCGCTGGAGGTGGCCCTGGGCGCACATTTACGAGATGCCAGGCGAGGACAGAGGCTCCGCTCGGGGGCGCACGTCGTAGTCACCGGACCCCCCAACGCTGGGAAGAGCAGCCTGGTGAACCTGCTCAGTAGGTAGAAGGTGGGGCGGGGCCGAGTCTTGGAGGGGCGGGGCCTAGGGCTGGGGGCGGGTCCAGGAGCTGGAAAACGGATCCATTTTTGGACTGGGGCAGGGGCCAGCCAGGGTGGGTGGGGCCGGGCCGGGGGTGGGGGGGGGGGCCC
>NW_006159676.1:2965978-2978980 GCF_000334495.1 Tupaia belangeri chinensis | reverse complement strand
CGGGGCAGGTTCATGGAGGGGCGGGGCCCAGGGCTGGGGCAGGGCCCAGCCAGGGGTGGGTGTGGCCTAGTGCTGGGGGCGGGGCCAGGAGCTGGAAAGCTGATCCCTTCAGGTCTGGTGCAGCAGCCAGCCAGAGTGTGAAGCCTGGAGAAAGGGCACCGTTTCTTCCATCAGGCTCTTTATCTCTGACTTCTCCTCAAGGCCAGAAGCCTGTATCTATCGTCTCCCCGGAGCCTGGCACCACCCGCGATGTGCTGGAGACTCCTGTTGACCTGGCCGGGTTCCCTGTGCTACTGAGCGACACAGCAGGGTTGCGGGAGGGTGTGGGACCCGTGGAACAGGAGGGAGTGCGGCGTGCCCGCAAGAGGTGAGCACGGGTGGGGGACACCGGGTCTTTCCTTGGTCTTTTCTCCCTGTTTTGTTTACTTTTCATTCTTTTAAAATTTTTATTTATTACGATTTAAAACTTTTTGTAATTGTATTATTTAACTTTATTTACTCCTTTTGTAAAAAAGAATGATTTCTTTTTATGATTTTTAATTTGGCCAGAGAGAGACACAACAGAGAAAGAGAGGGAGGGAGAGCGAGAAAGCAAGCTGCCAGGTCTGAGACTTGAACTGCAGTCATCCAGGTGGGAGAGCAGCTCCTTAGCCAGCACACCACCTGCAAGTCCCATTATCTACTGAATTTTAATTTGACCAGAGAGGGACAGAGCGAGAGAGACGGAAAGTAAGGAATCAATCCACCAGGTCCAGGAGTCAACCATGTAGGAATCTACTTCCCTTAACTACCGTGCCACCTGCCAACTCCTTATCATTATTATTACTTTTTAAATTTGTGGTTACCAGAAGAGAGGGGGGGAGTGAAAAAGCAAGCCAGCAGTTCTGGGACTCGAACCACTGTCTACCACATGGGAACCCAGTGCCTTAATTTCCAGGCCAGCTGCTGGTTCCTACTTTCTCTTCTGACTGAATCAGAAAGGGCTCCTGGGCGTGGTGGTGCCCGCCCTTTGGCAGAAAGGGCTGCTCAACTCCCTTCAGTGGGGACTTCAATGATTATCTAATTAAGTTCTGATTTACTGATAGTTCTAAGTTATGCCCCACCTCCTCATGCTCGGCCCCGCCCCTAGCACTCTGCCACGCCCCTCACCCTCTGTCACGCCCCCATTGCCCCGCCCATCAGCCTCTACCTTGCCCTTTCTGCTCGGCCCCGCCCCTTATGCCTAGCCCCGCCCCTCACGGTCTGCCCCGCCCACTGCCCTTCATTGCTCAACTCTGTGGTCACCTCCTTCGGTTTTTTTGTGCTCCCCCAGGCTGGAGCAAGCTGATCTCGTTCTGGCCGTTCTGGACGCCTCTGACCTAGCTTCCCCCTCCAGCTGCAACTTCCTGGACACAGTTATAGCCCCCATGGGAGCCGAGAACCCCAGTGAAAGCCAGCGCCTCCTGCTGGTGCTGAACAAATCCGACCTGCTGCCTCCTGAAGGTCCACGTCCTGGTGCCAACCTGCCCCGTCACCTGCTGTTGTCCTGCCTGACCAGGGACGGGCTGGACGGGCTCCTGGAGGCCCTGAGGAAGGAGCTGGCTGCAGTGTGAGTTCCCTCCGCCACCCCAGGCTCCCTTCCCCAAGTTCTAGTGTGAGCTGAGTCACCGGCTTTGGGTGCCTGCCCTTCAACCTGTTTCTCTATCAACAAAAATGGGGGGACCAGCAGTTAGCGTAATGGTTACGTCACTGGACTCCCATGAAACCGACTGTGGCCCGTGGCCCGGACCCGGTGGCTTAAACTCCCACCGGGCGCGTGTGCGTCGTGCCCAAGATCCCGAGAGGAGAATGGAGGAGAAGGGATTGCGGCGTGGCCATCCCCCCTGGGGAGTGATTTCTCGCTTTCTGTCTCTCTGTCTTTCTCTGTCTGGTGAGCGTGTGTGCCCTATAGCAAAAACAGAGACAAAGAAAAAAAATGGGTATAATCATCCCCCTCTTCTTCCTTTTTTTTTTTTTAGAGAGAGTTTTGCTATTGGGTTCGTGCTTTTATTGGAAAGACAGAGACAGAAAGCGAGAAATCACCCCCAGGGGGGATGGCCACGCCGCAATCCCTTCTCCTCCATTCTCCTCTTGGGATTTGGGGCACACACGCACACATGCCTGGTGTGAGTTTTAAGCCACTACGTCTGGGATTCAACCGAGGTCAACTGCGTGGATGTAACCATTAAGCCATCTGCTGGTCCCAACTCATCCTCTCTTCAAAGAGTGGCTGCTAAGATTCAGAAGAGGGCCAGCAGGTAGTATGGAGGTTGAGGCAGCTGGATTCCAACGTGGCTGACAGCGGTTCGAATCCCAGACCTGGCAGTTGGACAATCACGCTGGGTGCTTACGTGTACGTGCTCAAAAATCCCAAGAGGAGAATGGAGGAGAAGGGATGGCAGCCTGGCTGTCCCCTGCAGAGGACAATTTCTTCCTTTCCTTCCCTCTGCCTTTCTCCAGCAAGTGCATGCACCCTATAGCAAAAAAAAATAAAAGGAAAAACAACAAAGAATCAGAAAGATCACGTGTTTTGTTTCTTCCAGGTGCGGGGACCCATCCACAGGCCCCCCACTCCTGACCCGTGCAAGGCACCGGCACCATCTCCAAGCCTGCCTGGACGCCCTCACCCACTACAAGGAGGCAAAAGACCTGGCGTTGGCAGCCGAGGCGCTGAGGGTCGCCCGGGGACACCTGAGTCGCGTCTCTGGGGGAGGGGGCACCGAAGAGGTCCTGGACATCATCTTCCGGGACTTCTGCGTGGGAAAGTGAAGGCAGAGGGGATGCTTGGGCCCAGGCTGTATGGGTACCTGGAATTCCCATGGGGATCTGGGAACAAGGGATTCTAAATTTGGTCCCAGAATGATAAAGTGAAATAGCATCGTTCATTTAAAACAAATAATTATTTAATTTTATTTATTATTATTATTCTTTTGTAATTTGACCCGAGAAAGGGAAAGTGAGAAAGCAAGCTGCCAGGTCTGGGACTTGAACCCTGGTCAGCCATATGGGAGTCAAGCACCTTAATTACCACACCACTAGCTGGCTCCATGAAACAGGTGCCTCCAGTTGGTGAGGTCCTTGCAGGGAGTTGCGGGGGACTCAGGTCCCGGAGGTGGAGAATGGAGGTCCCTTTAGGGTTGGGAGATGGAGAATAAGAGGACCCCTCTAGGTCTTTGTTGCATTGTTTCCCCTTTAGTTTGCAAAGGCCAAAGGGATGTTAAAAACCAAAACCTGGGGCCAGCAGGTGGCGTGGTGGTTAAGGGTGCTGAACTCCCACATGGCTGACCATGGTTCGAGTCCCAGACCTGGCAGCTTGCTTTCTCACTTTCTGTCACTTACTCTGTCACACCTCTCTGGTCTAATGGAATAAATAAGTAAACCTAAATTAAAGAGTTAAAAATAAAAACCTAGGGCCAGTCACTACTGTGGTGGTTAAAGTGCTGGATCCCACACGGCCGACTGTGTGGTTCGAGTTGTGGACCTGGTAGCTTGAAGAACATGTCGTGTGTCCATGCCTGGAATTCCGAGGGGTGTAGGATTATGGTGAGGCCATCCCCTCTGGGGGTTGCTTTCTTGCTTTCTCTTTCTCTCTTTCTGTTTCCTTCTCTTGCAAGCCCACACACCGTACGGCGAGAGAGAAAAAAGAAACAGATGATCCAGAAATATTTCAACATGGAAATCTCTCTTATCCTCTTCCAGGGTCACAGCTTAACTTGTTTTTTATTTATTTATTTTTTTTAAAGAATTTTTTTTTTGAGAGTTTTTTGCTGTAGGGCGGACATGCTTGCCAGAGAGAGACAGAGAGACAGAAAGTGAGAAATCATCCCCCGGGGGGGATGGCCACGCCGCAATCTTCTCCTCCATTCTCCTCTCAGGATCTTGGGCACGCACACACACGCGCCTGGCGTGAGTTTAAGCCACCGGGTCCGGGACTCGAACCATGGTCAACTACAAAGGAGTCCAGCGACATAGCCATTACGCTAACTGCTGGTGCCCCCTGAATTTTCTTTTTTTTTTAGAATTTTTTCCCCCATAGGTTGCATGCACTCCTCACAGACAGACAGACAGGGAAAGTGAGAAATCACTTCTTGAGGGGGATGGCTACGCTACCATCCCTTCTCCACCACGCCGCCCGCTGGCCCCTGAGCCTTGTTTACGTTTGTACACTTGTGGATACACCCGTCAGATGCTTTGGGCTTGTGTTTTATTCATAAATTATATTGTGTTTATTGCTTTATGAGTTGGTGTTTCTTTTTCATTAGTCTGGATATCTTGTCTCTTGTAGCTTCCTTTTTTAAAATTATTTTATTTAACTTTATTTATTTATTTACTTTTAATTTGGCCAAAGAGAGAAACCAAGCCACCAGGACCGGGACTTGAACTGTGGTCAGCCTGTGGGAATCCAGCGCCCTTATAGGGCGCGTGCGCTCGCTAGACAGACAGAGAGACAGAGAGAGAAAGCGAGAAATCACCCCCCCAGGGGGGATGGCCAGGCCGCAATCCCTTCTCCTCCATTCTCCTCTCGGGATCTTGGGCACACACGCACACGCGCCCGGCATCAGTTTTAAGCCACCGGGTCCGGGACGTGAACCGCAGTCGACTACATGGGAGTCCAGCGACACAGCCATTACGCTAACTGCTGGTCCCCATTGTTTTTGAGAGATTTTTGCTAAAGGATACTTGTTCTCGCAAGAGAGACAGAGACACAGAGCGAGAAATCACCCCCTTCAGGAGGATGGCCATGCCACAATCCCTTCTCCTCCATTCTCCTCCAGGGATTTTTGGGCACGCACGCACATGCATCCTTTGAACTTTAAGCCACTGGGTCCGGGACTTGAGCTATGGTTGACTACAGGAGAGTCCAGAAATGTAACCATTATGCCATCTGCTGGTCCTGTTTTATTTTTTCTTTAAGTTTATTCTGTGAGCAAGAGACACACAGAGTATTCCTAATGGTCTTTTTTTTTTTTTTTTTTTTGAGAAATGTTTGCAATAGGGCGTGTGCACTCTTTGGAGAGACAGAGACAAAAAGCAAGAAATCACCCCCCACAGGGAATGGTCACACCACATTCCAGGTCCCCCTGGACCTGCATCTGGAGTGGGTTTCAAGCTGCCAAGTCTAGGACTCGAACCCTGGTCAGCCACGTGGGAGTCCAGTGCCTTAACCACTATACCACCTTTTTCTCTCCTCAACAGGGTCTCTTTTCTTTTCCTTTCTTTTCTTTTTTTCTTAAGAATTACTTTATTTAACTTTATTTATTCATTCATTTATTTCATTTTTTAAAATTTGACCAAAGAGGGACAGAGCAAGAGAGAAAGAGAGAGAGGGAAATTGATAGAGCAAGCCTCCAGGTCCAGGACTTGAACTGTGGTCGGCAATGTGGGAGTCCAGTGTCCTTAACCACCACGCCACCTGCCAGCCCCTTCTTTTTTTTTTTTAGCTTTATTTACTTTTAATTTGTGTTTTTTTTTTTTTTTTTTTTTGAAGAGGTTTTTCGCTATAGGGCATGTGCGCTTGCCAGACAGACAGAGAGAGACAGAGAGACAGAAAGCAAGAAAGCACCCCCCAAGGGGGATGGCCGCACCGCAATCCCTTCTCCTCCATTCTCCTCTCGGGATCCTTGGCACGCACGCACACACGCCCGGTGTGAGTTTAAGCCACCGGGTCCGGGACTCGAACCGCAGTCGACTACGTGGGAGTCCAGCGACACAGCCATTACGCTAACTGCTATTTCCCTATTTACTTTTAATTTGACGAGAGAGAGAGAGAGAAGGAAAGAGACAGTAAGCTGCCAGGTCTGGGACTTGAACCGTGGTTGGCCATGTGGGAATCCAGCGCCCTTAACTACCACGCCACCTGCTGGTCCCTCCCAATACGGTCTTCATGCTGCCATATTCCTGCAGATTCAGCTGGCCCCAGGCAGTGGGCATATATGTGTTTGGCGTAATCAGGGAGGTCTCCACAGTGAACCTGTGCATATTAGGTTGCCTCCTAGAACACTTTTTTCCCAAAAAGAATGATTTCTTTCATTTAATTGATGTATTATTATTATTGTTCAATTTGACCAGAGAGAGAAAGAAAGCAAGTCACCATGTCTGGGACTCAAACCACGGTCAGCCATGTGGGATCCAGCACCGCTACCACCACGCCACCTGCCAGCTCCCGCATATTTTTAATAATCACTTATTGGGGGGCCAGCAGTTAGCGTCATGGCTATGTCGCTGGACTCCCATGTAGTCGACTGCGGTTCGCGTCCCGGACCCGGTGGCTTAAAACTCACGCTGGGCGCGTGTGTGTGCGTGACCAAGATCCCGAGCAGGGAATGGAGGAGAAGGGATTGCGGCGTGGCCATCCCCCCTGGGGGGTGATTTCTCGCTTTCTGTCTCTCTGTCTCTGTCTGTCTGGCGAGCGCACGCGCTCTATAGCAAAAACCTCTCCAAAAAAAAATAATAATAACAATAATGAATAAATAAATATTTTTAAAAAGAAGGGATGGAGATCACTATAGTGAGGTCTGATGATTGCTCTGTGACCTAACCGAGGCCTTGAGGGAGGGCTTCCCTGAGGAGGTGATGTTCATGGCGAGAAGAAGAATGATCTGATGGAGGAGGCTGGGGAGGAATCCCAGGCAGAGGATAACGGCCCAGGCAAAGCCTGACCCTGTGTGCAAGGCACAGTGAGGAGATAAAGGGAAATAATTTGTCAGGGTGCGTCGTGATTAAGGTGCTGGACTCCCACATGGCCGTCGACGGTTCGAGTCCTGCACCTGGTGGCCTGCTTGCTTTCTCACTTTTTCTCTCTCTGGTCAAATTTAAAAAGAAGAATAAGGGCCGGCAGGTGGCGTGGTGGTTAAAGGGCGCTGGACATCCACATGGCTGACTGCGGTTCAAGACCTGGACCTGATGGCTTGCTTTCTCACTTTCCTTCTTTCTCTCTCAGTCTCTTTCTCACTCTGTCCCTCTCTGCTCAACCCAAAATAATCAAGTTAAAGATATGATAAAAATATATCTTCCTGTTAAAAATAATACTAATAAATAAGGGGCAGGCAGGTGGCATGGTGGTTAGGGTGCTGGACTCTGTTTATTTTGAGAGGTTTTTGCTATAGGGCGCGTGCGCGAGCCAGACAGACAGAGACAGAGAGACAGAGAGCGAGAAATCACCCCCCGGGAGGATGGTCACGCCGCAATCCCTTCTCCTCCATTCTCCTCTCGGGATCTTGGGCACACACGCACACGCGCCTGGTATGAGTTTAAGCCACCGGGTCCGGGACACGAACCGCAGTCGACTACATGGGAGTGCAGCGACATGGCCATGACACCAACTGCTGGTCCCAGTAAATAATTTTTTTTTTTTGAGAGGTTTTTGCTATAGGGCACATGCGCTCGCCAGACAGACAGAAAGAGACAGAGAGACAGAAAGCGAGAAATCACCCCCCGGGGGGATGGTCACGCCGCAATCCCTTCTCCTCCATTCTCCTCTCGGGATCTTGGGCACGCACAGGTGTGAGTTTAGGCTACCGGGTCCGGGACTCGAACCGCGGTCAACTACATGGGAGTCCAGCGACATAGCCAGTATGCTAACTGCTAGTCCCCCAGTAAATAATTCTTTAAGGAAAAAAAAAAATTGTGGGAGAAGAAAAACCTGACATGGCGGTGATCAGCCAGCAGAGGGCGCCATGCCCTAACCAAGGAGGCACCTGACCTGCTTCCAAATCGCCTGCATTTTTTTTTTTTTTTAATTTAATTTTGTTACAGGTTGTACGTGCTCGGTAGAGAGAGGGAGAATGTGAGAAAACGCTCCCCAAGGGAGTTGGCTACACCGGAAACCCTTCTCCTACATTCTCCTCTTGGGAATTTTCCAGGCACGCACGCCCCGGTGTCCAGCGTGTCCTCCAAGACTCTGGTCCTGGACTCCCACCACGCAGCGGCCACGTGGGATCCAGCGCCCCAGCCCCCACACCATCAGATGGCAGCTTTCTTTCTTTCTTTCTTTCTTAATTAAAAAAAATCTCATTTTGGGACTAGCGGGTGGTGTAATAGTTACATCTCTGGACTCCCACGTAGTCGACCGCGGTTCGAGTCCCGGACCCGGTGCCTTATACTCACGCCAGGCGCTTGTGCGTGCGTGCCCAAGATACCGAGAGGAGAATGGAGGAGAAGGGATTGCGGCGTGGCCATCCCCCCTGGGGGGTGATTTCTCACTTCCTGTCTCTCTGTCTCTGTCTCTCTGGTGAGTGCACACGCCCTGTAGCAAACATTCCCCCCCCCAAAAAAAAAAAAGAAAAAAAAATTAGTTTGGGGCCAGCAGGTGGGGTAGTGGTTAAGGGACTGGATTCCCACATGACTGACTGTGGTTCAAGTCCTGGACTCGGTAGCTTGACAATCACCCCCAGGCGCGTGTGCATGCGTGCCCAAATCTTCAGAGGAGAATAGAAGAGAAGGGATTGCAGTGTGGCCACCCCCTCACCCCCGGGGGTGATTTCTCACTTTCCCTCTCTGTGTCTCTGTTTCTCTCCTCTCTGGTGAGTGCATGCGCCGTATGGAAAAACAGAAGGAAAAAAAATCTTGTTTTCATTGTCAGAGGTGCTTACAGAGAGACTGACAGAGAGAGAGGAAACGAGAAAGCCATGTCGTTCTCCATCTCGTCCTTCTGCTGGGATTTTGGGCATGCACTCACACGTGCCTGGCATGGTTTATTTTTTTGAGAGGTTTTTGCTATAGGGCGCGTGCGCTCGCCAGACAGGCAGAGAGAGACATAGAGACAGAAAGTGAGAAATCACCCCCCAGGGTGGATGGCCACGCCACAATCCCTTCTCCTTCATTCTCCTCTTGGGATCTTGGGCACCCACGCACACGCGCCCGGCGTGAGTTTAAGCCACCGGGTCCGGGACTCGAACCACAGTCAACTACATGGGAGTCCAGCGACATAGCCATGACGCTAACTGCTGATGCCATGCCAGGCGTGTTTTTGCAGCCACCTGGTCCAGCACCTAACTGCGCAGTTGGCCATGTGGGATCCAGCCGCCTGAACACTGCAACCCGGGCTGGCCCTGTGTTTGTTTTTTCTTTCTTCCTTACTTTTTTTCTTTTTTTCCCTTTCCTTTGTTTCTTTTCTTTTTTATTTTAATAATTATTTTATTGGGGCCAGCGGGTGGTGTGGTGGTGAAGGGTGCTGGACTCCAACATGGCCAACCGCGGTTTGAGTCCCAGACCTGGCAACTTGCTTTCTCACTTTCTCTCTCTCTCTCTCTCTCTCTTTTTTTTTTTTGTAAGAATTATTTATTTATTTAATTCCATTTGTTATTGTTAGATTTTTTTTTTTTTTGACCGAGAGAAAGAGAAAAGGAAAGCGATAAAGCAAGCCACCAGATCCGGGACTTGAACCATCGTTGGTCCAGTACCCTTATCCCCCTTACCACCTGCTGGCCCCAACTTTCTCTGTCTCTCCTACACTCTGTACCTCTCTGGTCAAATGAAAATAAATAAAGTTAAATAAAATTTAGAAAAAAAAAAGAATGATTTCATTTAACATTTATTTATTTACTTATTTAATTTTGTCCAGAGAGGGACAGAGCAAGAGAGACACAGAGAGAGAGAGAGAGTGAGAAAACAAGCTGCCAGGTTTGGGATTCGAACATGGTCAGCCATGTGGGAATCCACTGCCCTTAACCCCCACACCACCTGCCAACCTCTCCTTTCTTTGTTCGTAAGTATCTTTATTTCATGAACCCGAGAGACAGAGACAGAGAGACAGAAAGAGACAGGTATCTCCAACGGCGTCCCGACACGATGATGCACCCCTAACCTCAGGCAGCCTCAGGTCTTGAGCACATGTGCTCCCAACAAGCTCGAGGAGGTCTCTAGACTCGAACCGGGAACCTTCACATGTGGGTCAGACTTGGCGCTATCACCCACCACCATCAGCTCTCCCCGTTCCCCACGGGCTTCATTGCTGTCTCTTCCCGCTGATCACTGATCGCCTCTCCAGCCTCTGCGGTGTGCCGTCCAGGGAGCAATCGATCACACCCATTTTCCAGGAAAACGCACTGAGACCCAGAGAAGAAGAAAGGCGGGTTCCCTGGGGGTGGGCTCGAAGTGGGGGACGGCAGAGGGTTCCCCGAGGGCTTGAGCAGAGCCTGGACCTGGCTGCGGACGGGGTTGCTGTTCGGGCAGGCTGCCCGCGCCCTCTCGCCTCCCCCGGGGCCCTGGCACACGGCAGTAACCTTGGCTACGATCCTTTTTTTCCAAGAAGAGTGAGGTGGTTTGTGGGAAGCAGCCATGGGGGTTATTTATAGAGGGCGCAGGAAATCTGCAAAGTGTCAGAGTCCCACCCGGCGCGGGCCCTCAGGGTCAGAGAAGGAGCCCCACCTGCCGATGGCTCCCTGTCCTGTGTTCAGTTCCCACTGGGTCCCCGTGCAGCCACCAGCCGGAGAGTTGGAGGTTTAGGGCAGGGAGAGGGAGGGATGAGGCTGAGAGCCTCAAACAGGAGACAAGGGCTATGCTTGAGTTATCACGGGAGGCTCCCTGGAGGTGTGGCTCCCCGGAGCTGGCCTTTGAGAAGTTCGTCAAGCAAGAGAAGGGCGTTCTAAGGGACATCAGGTGGCTAGTGGTTAAGGCACTGGATTCCCACATGGCCAATGGTGGTTTGAGTCCTGGACCCGGCAGTTTGAAAATCATACTGGGGGGGGCCGGGGCCAGAACGTGCTGTAGTGGTTATAAGGTGCTGGAATTCCCACATGGCTGACGGTGGTTCAACTGGACATGTATGCATGCGTGCCCAAAATTCCAAGAGGAGAAGGGACTGTGGCATGGCCATTCCCCTGGGGGGTGATTTCTCACTCTCTGTTTTCTTGTCTCTCTCTGTCTCTCCAGTGAGCCCATGTACCCTATAGCAAAAACCTCTAAAAAAAAAAAATGGAAACTAAAAAAAAAAAAAAAAAAAAACTACTTCTGAATGACTTCATGACTACTGAAGAGATTAAGACCCAAATAAAAAGATTCATGCAAAGAAATGATAATGAATGCACAAGCTTCCATAATCTATGGGACACTGCAAAAGCAGTCATAAGAGGGATGTTCATAGGAATTTGTGCACACAAGAAAAAGATGGAAGGGTGGCAAAATGCCAACCTAATATCATGTCTTTAGGAATTGGAAAAACAACAACAAATTCCAGAAAATGTCTTGAGAAAATAAATAAAGACTTGAGCAGAAATAAATGAAATAGAAAATTTATATATAGTGAACTACATAATTTCTGTATAGTGAAATATACAGAAAATAAATGAAAGCAAAAGCTGGTTCTTTGAAAAGATAAACAAAATCTGTACATCATTAGCTAGACAAATTAAGAAGAGAGAAAAGAACCAGATAAATCAAATTCACAATGAATCAGGAAACAGAAATTATAGAATTACAAAACATCATCAGAGGATACTATGAGTGTCTATACACCAACAAAGAAGAAAGCCTGGATGAGATGGTAGATTATATGTGCCCAGGAATTTATATATCTCATCCAGACTTTCTCAGGAAGACATAGAAAACCTGAATAGACCCATAACAAATAATGAGATTTAATCAGTAAGAAATAACCTCTCAACAAAGAAAAGTCCAGGTCCCAGTAGCTTCACTGCTGAATTTTACAAAAGTTAAAGAAGATCTGCAGAACACATGCACCCTAAGGCAAAACCCTCTAAAAAAATCTAAACACACAAAAGGAAAGAAAAAGGCATTTTAGTCTGAGGGCACGGAAGGAGTTAAAGCTTGGTGAGTCTTTAGTCAAAGAATTAATTATCAGGGCCAACAATTGGCATCGTGGTTAAGTGCTAGCAACACATGGTTGACAGTGGTTCGAGTCCCGGACCTGGCGGTTTGGAACTCACGCTGGACGCATGTGCATGTGTGCCCAAAATGAAGGAGAAGAATTCAGAGTGGCCATCCCTCCCAGGGGGTGACTTCTCACCTTCTGCCTCTCTGTTTCTGCCTGGCGAGCGCATGTGCCCTATAACAAGACTCTTTCTTATTTTTTTCTTTTTTTGGAGAGGTTTTTGCTATAGGGCATGTGTGTGTGCCAGAAAGACAGAGAGAGACAGAGAGACAGAAAGCGAGAAATCACCCCCCAGGGGGGATGGCCACACCACAATCCCTTCTCCTCCATTCTCCTCTCGGGATCTTGGGCACGCACGCACACGCACCCGGTGTGAGTTTAAGCCACCGGGTCCGGGACTCGAACCGTGGTCGACTACATGGGAGTCCAGTGACATAGCCATGACGCTAACTGCTGGTCCCATGGAGAATTATTTTCTGAGAGAGAGAATTTTGCTCGGGGTGGGGGGCATGTGCTCACCTGGTGTGTTTTTCAAGCTTCCAGGGCCGGGACTCGAACAACCAGTTCAGCTGTATGGGATTCGGATTCCCCAACCACAAGGCCACAGGGCTGGCCCATGTCTGATCAATGTCGAATCCTCATTATTACACAGTTTTCTTTCTTTTCTTTTTAAAAAATTATTTTATTGAACTTTATTTATTTATTTTAATTTGACCAGAGAGGGACAGAGAGAGAGAGAGAGCGAGCGAGAGGAAACGTGAGAAAGGAAGCTGCCAGGTCTGGGACTCAAACCGCAGTCAGCCATGTGGGAGTCCATGCCACCTGCCAGCCCCTCTGGGTGCGCTTTCCAAGTGGCCGAGTCTGGGACTCGAACCGTGGAGTCAGCCCTGTGAGGTCCAGCTACCTTAACCACCTCTCCACCAGCTGACCCTACACCCATTTCTTGCATGAGAAAGTGGAGGCTGGGGACCAGCAGTTAGCGTAATGGCTATGTCTCTGGACGCCCATGTAGTCGACTACGGTTCGAATCCCAGACCCAGTGGCTTAAACTCACGCCAGGGCGCGTGTGCTTGCGTGCCCAAGATCCCGAGAGGAGAATGGAGGAGAAGGGATTGCGGCATGGCCATCCCCCCTGGGGGGTGATTTCTCGCTTT
>NW_006159676.1:2960342-2965856 GCF_000334495.1 Tupaia belangeri chinensis | reverse complement strand
TGTCTCTGTCTCTCTGGTGAGCACACGCGCCCTATAGCCAAAACCTCTCAAAACAAAACAAAAGAGAAAAGAAAGCGGAGGCTGGGCTCTGCTAAGCGGAGAGTGAAACCCGGGGGTTTGAGGCTCGGGGACCCCACATCAGACCTCCCGTTTGCTGGGACTCCGGAGCGCCTGGGCTGCAGGCTCGGGTCCTGGCCGCCACTTCCTTGGGGCCCCGCCCCGCCCGTCTGGGGTCCGGGCAGCCTGCCCCGCTGGCCCCGCTGGCCCCGCTGGCTCCTTTACCTGGCCTGGCCTCGCGCCAGCCAAGTGTTTCCTGCAGCGACGGTCTCTCGCCTGAGTTTTTCCACATCCCGGAAATATCGCTCCTTTGTCCCCGCAGACGGGTCTGCCCTGAGCCTGGCGCTGCCAGCCCCGTCACCTTGTGACTCATCCCCTCCCGTCCAGGGTCCCAGGGGACAGGCTGGGCGGAAATCCAGGCGGGAAGGGGGGCACGCTGGGCTCTTAGACTGTAATTTTTAGGCTATTTTTCCATCTACGGCCATTGGCTTGGTCTCCTAGAGTTTTTCTTTCTTTCTTTTATCCCCCCAAGAATTATTTTATTTAACTTTATTGATTCATTTACTTAGTTTAATTTAACCAGAGAAAGACAGAATGAGAAAGAGAAAGAAATCAAGCCGCCAGGTCCAGGACTCGAACTGCACTGCGAGCAGCCATGTGGGGGTCCAACGCCCTTAACCACCACGCCCCCTGCCGACTTTTCCCCTATAGTTTTTTCTTGTTTGTTTTTCTGGAGAGGTTTTCGCTATAGGGCGCGTGCAGTTGCCAGACAGACAGAGAGAGAGAGACAGAAAGAGAGAAATCACCCCCCAGGGGGGATGGTCACGTCGCAATCCCTTCTCCTCCATTCTCCTCTCGGGATCTTGGGCACGCATGAACACGCGCCCGGTGTGAGTTTAAGCCACCAAGTCCGGGACTCGAACCCTGGTCGGCTACGTGGGAGTCCAGCAAACATAGCCATTACGCTAACTGCTGGTTCCCTCCCCTATAGTTTTTACTTCTTGGGCATAAGGGGGGGTGGCCATCCCACAATCCCTTCTCCTCCATTCTCCTCTTGGGATCTTGGGCACGCACGCACACGCGCCCGGCGTGTGAGTTTTAAGCCACCGGGTCTGAGACTTAAACCCCAGTCAACTACATGGGAGTTCAGCGATATAGCCATTACGTCAACTGCTGGTCCCATTTTTCTCTCTCTCTCTCTTTAAATGTTTGCTATATGGTGGGTGCCCTTGCAAGAGAGAGAGAGAGAGAGACGAAGAGAGAGGGAAAGTGAGAAATCACCCCCCCAGGGAGTATGGCCACGCCGCAATCCCTTCTCCATTCTGCTCCTGAGCTTTTGGACATGCACACACACTCACCTGGTGTAAGTTTCAAGCTGCCGGATCTGGGACTTGAACCACAGCCAACCATATGGGAGTCCAGTGTCTTAACCAAGACGCCATCTGCTGGCCCTGGGTGGGATCTTTTCAAAGCAGAAATCACAACTCTGGAGTCTTGGAAGGGGTTCGCTTACATTTATTAAGTGCTACGAGGGTTTCAGGGGGCTATACCGGGGCTGGGAGTGGGGGTCGGGTCGGGTCGGGTCGGGATGGGATGGGCTGCCGTTTGCAAGGGCAGTCCCAGCAAGGGGGGCCTAGAAACTGTCAGAGGGGAAAGCAGTGGAAGTGAGGGGTGAAAGGCTTTCTGTTCTCACCTCCTGGGCCAGCATGGAGGAGGCGGGACTTGGGGCTGTGCAGGAAGGAGTGGAATATGGGGGTGTCTTGGCGACATGCACCCACCCAGGAGGGCAGGGACAGCCTAGCTGAGGGTTGGGCAGAGAGCGTAGGAGGGAAACTGAGAGCGCTGCGTGTGACGTCATTGCTACGTCCAGGGGAGGGGCTGTGGTGACGTCATTGCTACGCCAAGGAAAATGGCTATTGTGATGTCACTGCTAGGGGAATGACAGTGGGGAAGTCATTGCTACGGCTAGGGGAGGGGCTGTGGTGATGCCATTGCTACGGCTAGGGGAGGGGCTGCGATGACGTCATTCTTACGTCAAGGGGAATGGCTATGGTGATGTCATCGCTATGTCTCAGGGAATGGGTGTGTTGAAGTCATTGCTACAGCTAGGAGAGAGGCTGTGGGGATGCCATTGCTACAGCTAGGGGAGGGACTGTGGTGACGTCATTGTAGGTATAGGGGAATGGGTGTGATGACGTCATTGCTACGGCTAGGGGAGGGGCTGTGGTGACATCACTGCTATGTTTCTGGTGCGGGGCTGTGACAGAGTACAGGGGGTGCGTGTGCAGGTGGGTGGCATTGCCTGCGGGCCTGGGGCTTGGGGACAGCGGGAAGGGACTTTCGTGGCGCCGAGAGCATCTTCTTGCAGTGAGTCTGTTGAGGCGCAATTCGGGGCCACCACTCGGTCCTTGGGCTGGAGCGTCCTTAGCCACTAGGGACAGGAGGGGGACAGGAAGAGAATGCAGGGTCAGACAGACACACGGACACACCTTGCCCATCCTCGAGACTGGTCCTGGAAGAGGCAGCTGTCCTGAGAACCCCAGCCCGGCCTCCTCCCCACACCCGCAAGGACTCCAGGCTCCTCCAGGACCGGCCTTGCTGTTAAGAGTCCTGCTTTTGGGGACCAGCAGTTGGTGTAATGGCTATGTCGCTGGATTCCCATGTAGACGGCGGTTCGAGTCCTGGACCTGGTTGCTTAAACTCACGCCGGGCGCGTGTGCATGCGTACCCAAGATCCCAAGAGGAGAATGGAGGAGAGGGGATTGTGGCGTGGCCAGCCCCCCTGGGGGGTGATTTCTTGCTTTCTGTCTCTCTGTCTCTCTCTGTCTGGCGAGTGCACGTGCCCTATAGCGAAAACCTCTCAAAAAAAAAAAAAAGAGTCCTGCTTTTGGGGCCAGCTGGACCCCCCACATGGGCGACCACAGTTCAAGTCCTAGACCTGGGGGCTTACTTTCTCCCTCACTCGGTCCCTTCTGGTAAAATATAAATAAATACATATATACATACCTAAAGTTAAATAAAATAATTCTTTTTTTATTTTTTAAAGAGTCCTGCTTTCCCTCTCTCCTGGGAGGGTGAGACAGAGGCTGTTCCTCCCTCACACATAGACATAGAGACTGAGGTTCAGAGAGGCTTCCCTGTGAGCCCCAAGCCTCTGCTGCAACCTGCCCGACTCTCAGCTCCCCAGGTTCCAGGGAGACTGGGAATGTCCCCCAAAGCTGCCTCCGGAGAGAGGGGCTCCGTCTCCCTCTTTCCTTCCACACAGAATTGACCCAGTTCTGGTCCCTCCCTTGTTCCCAGGGGGATTTTTCTTCCCCTCCCCCCCTTTTAAAGAGAGATTTTTGCTATAGAGCAAGTGCGCTCACTAGAGAGACAGAGAGACAGAGAGTGAGAAATCACCCCCCCCAGGGGGGATGGCCACGCCGCAATCCCTTCTCCTCCATTCTCCTCTTGGGATCTTGGGCACGCACGCACACGCGCCCGGTGTGAGTTTAAGCCACCAGGTCCGGGACTCGAACTGTGGTCGACTACATGGGAGTTCGGTGACTTAAACATTTGCTGATCCCTCCTTTTTGTTTTTAATCTTTTGCTAGGGCTGGGCAAGTGGTATGGTGGTTAAGGTGCTGGACTCCCACACGGTTGACCACAGTTCAAGTCCCAGACCTGCTGGCTTGCTTTCTCACTTTCCCTCTCTCATTGTCTCACTCTTCTGCAAATTTAAATAAAAAAATAAAGTTAAATAAAGAAATTCCTTTTTAAAAAAAAATCATGTACAACGTGTGTGCATGCATGCCTAAAGCCCCAGGAGGAAAGTGGAGGAAGAGGGATTGCAGCATGGCCGTCCCTACTGGGGATGGCTTCTCTCTTACCCTCTCTCTGTCTCTTTCCGGCAAGCACACCTGCTCTATGGCAAAAAGCTTAATTTTGAATTGTTTTTCCTAGATATTCATGTGCTCACCAGAGAGAGACAGAGATAGAGGGAGAGGTAGAAAGCACCCCACAATGGAGTGTGGTCAGGTTGCAATCCCTTCTGCATTTCTCCATTCTGCTGGGGTTTGAGGCCCGTGTGCACACATGTCTGGCCTGTGTTTCAAACCTCCGGGGATGGGAGTCAAACCTTGCAATTGGCCATGAGGGATCTGGCTCCCTTTACCAGCAGGTCCCAGGGCCGGACTCCCAGGAGGAATCATTTAATGAGCCTGCCCTCCCTCCTATACCTTCTATGGCTCCCTAGTACCCAAGAAGGAAGACGTGAAATTCAAGGTGCCGCCCGTTCTGCCTCTGCCAGGTCTCTCCCCCAGCAGGGACACAAACTACCAGCCCTGACAATTCCAAGAGCCTTCACGCTGCTTCCGCCCACACCCCCAGCCCCCCATGGCCTTCGCACGAGCCTCAGGCCTCCGGCTGTCTGGAACGCCCTGCCCCCACCCTGGCCTGGCAAAGGTTCTCATGAGGGGTCAGGGGTTGGCGTGGAGGCTGTTTCCTGGTGGAAGGAGGGGGGGGGGCTGTAGCTAAGTCCCGTTTCCGTTGACCCCCTCCCTTCCTTCCCCTCTTCCCCATGGCCCCAGAGGCCTCACGTTCCTTGGCCGACTCTGAATCCCCTCTCTGGCTCTGGACTGGATCCTACAGCAAGATTTTTATGTTTGTTTGTTGGAGAGGTTTTTGCTACAGGGCACGTGCGCTCACCAGAAAGACAGAGAGAGACAGAGAGACAGAAAGCGAGAAATCACCCCCCAGGGGGTATGGTCACGCCACAATCCCTTCTCCTCCATTCTCCTCTCGGGATCTTGGGCACGCACACACATGCTTTAAACCACTGGGTCCAGGACTCGAACCGCACTTGGCTACATGGGAGTCCAGCGACATAGCCATTACGCCAAGTGCTGGTCCCAGTGGTCACCTGCATCTCGATCCCCAGCTCTAGCCCTTGTCCCCGACAGCGACCACCAGGAGCCCGTGAATGCCTGGTTCCAGTCACACCCCTGTTCTGTTTCTGGTGTCCCCCAAGTCGTCCCTGAAGCCACGAGCCCCTGCCTCAACTGCCCGTCACCCCCTTTCCTCTTTCACTCTGCTCCAGCCAGACCCGCTTCCCCACGTGAACTCCCCAGGCAGGATCCTGCCTCCGGGCCTTCACACAGGCTGTGCCCTCTGCCTGGTGCACCCTGCAGGCACCCCTGTAGCTCCTTCCTCAGCTCCTTCCAGTCTCTGGTCAGATGTTGCATCCTCCCTCAGCCAGCCCCTGGCCCCCGTGGAAAATTCCAGCCTCCTCACAGTCCCTCCTCCCTATTTTTTTATACTTTTTTATTTTTAATAATTTTTGAAATATTTATTTATTTCCATTTGTTATAGATAGTTTTTTTTAATCTGATGAGAGAGAGAGAGAGAGAAAGGGAAAGTGAGAAAGCAATCCACCAGGTCCGGGACTTGAACCATCGTTGGCCATGTGGGAATCCAGCG
>NW_006159676.1:2959533-2959997 GCF_000334495.1 Tupaia belangeri chinensis | reverse complement strand
GACTGCGGCGTGGCCATCCCCCCTGGGGGGTGACTTCTCGCTTTCTGTCTCTCTGTCTCTCTCTCTCTCTTTCTGGCGAGCGCATGCACCCTATAGCAAAATTAATGAGGAAATAAACCCTAAAAATACTCTGACTGTGTGTTCAAATCTGGCCAAGACTGGTTTCTGAGTCTGACGTCAGTTTGTGAGCATTGGAGACGGGGATGCATCTGGTGTGTGTCAGGGGGGTTAGCAGCAGCAGAGATGTTCTCGAGGCTAAGAAGGAATAAGAGTGAATGAACTGGGACCAGCAGTTAGCATAATGGCTATGTCGCTGGAATTCCACATAGTCGACCGCGGTTCGAGTCCCGGACCCAGCAGCTTGAAACTCATACCAGGCGCGTGTGCGTGCGTGCCCAAGATCCCAAGAGGAGAATGGAGGAGAAGGGATTGCGGTGTGGCCATTCCCCAGGGGGTGATTTCTC
>NW_006159676.1:2954880-2958674 GCF_000334495.1 Tupaia belangeri chinensis | reverse complement strand
CATGCCGGGCGCGTGTGCGTGTGTGCCCAAGATCCCAAGAGGAGAATGGAGGAGAAGGGATTGCGGTGTGGCCATTCCCCAGGGGGTGATTTCTCGCTTTCTGTCTCTCTGTCTCTCCAGTGAGTGCACATGAAAATCTCTAAAAAAAATAAATAAATAAATAAATAAAAAAAGGGGTCAACAGGTGGTGTAGTGGTTAAGGGCGCTGCACTCCCACATGTCTGACTACGGTTCGAGTCCCAGACCTGGTGGCTTGCTTTCTCACTTTCCCTCTCTCTGTGTCTTTCTCTGGTCAAATTAAAATAAATGAATGAGTAAATGAAAAGAAATTTAAAAAAATAATTCTTAAAAAAAATGTAGAAAAAGAATCCATTCTCTGGGAGCATGAAATTGAGGATTTGATGCTAGGCTTCACCTTATCCCTTATCAAATCAATCTCAAATTGAAATGTTATCGGGGAACAAGGTTTGCACTTGAGCGTTCAGGGTGAGACAGGCTGGAGGAGGGAATCATGGTGTGGTCGGATCTGTGATGGTATTCTTCTCTCTCTCTGTTTTTACAAATAATTATTTTATTTATATAATTTTATGTGTTATTACTATTTTTAAAATTTGACCAGAGAGAGAAAAGAAAAGTGAGAAAGGAAGCTACCAGGTCCGGGATTCGAACTGTGGTCAGCCATGTGGGAGCCTGGTAGTTTAACCACTACACCTCCTGGCCCCTCTTCTCTGTCTCTCTCTGTCTTGTGCATACATGCACACACTCTGTCATGAATAAAGTAAAACATTTTTGGGACCAGCAGTTAGCGTAATGGCTATGTCGCTGGACTCCCACATAGTCGACCGCGGTTCGCGTCCCGGACCCGGTGGCTTAAACTCACGCCGGGCGCGTGTGCGTGCGTGCCCAAGATCCCGACGGCATTATTCACAATCGCTAAGACATGGAACCAATCCAAATGCCCACGAACAGGTGAATAGATTGAAATACTGTGGCACATATACTCTATGGAATACTACTCAGCATAAAAAGAAAAAAAAAAGAAGAAAGAAAAACATTTTAAAATAAAATCTGGGTTAACAGATGTCACTGGACTCCCACATGGCCACTCCCACATGTGGTTTCAGTCCCAGACCCTGTGGCTTGAAATTCACTCCAGGGATGCCTAGTACTCATGATCCCAGGAGGAGAATGGGGAAGAAGGGATTGTGGTGTAGTCATCCCTGCCATCCCTGTGTATGTGTGTGATTTCTCGCTTTCTGTCTCTCTGTCTCTGTCTCTCCAGAGAGTACACATGCCCTAAAGCAAAAACCACTAAAAAATAACACGAGGCCGGCAGGTGGCGTGGAGACTGAAGCACTAGACTCCCACATGGCCGACCACGGTTCGAGTCCCAGGCCTGGTGGCTTGCTTTCCCACTTTCCCTCTCTGTTTCTCTCTCAGTCTGTTCCTCTCTGGTTAAATGCAAGAAAGAAAGGAAAAAAAGAAGGAAAGAAAGAAAGAGAGAGAGAGAGAGAGGGAAGGAAAGAGAGAAAAACCAAGAGAGAAAGAAAGAAAAAGAGAAAAAGAAAAAGGAAGATAGTCAAATTAAAAAAAAAAAGAAAAAGAAAAAGAAAAGAAAGAAAAGAGAAGAGAATTCGGATGCTGAGCTTCGAAGGCCAGCAAACCCAGAGCTGAGGCCTGAGCGCAGGGACCCCCACCCCTCTCTCGTGGGAAGGCGAGTCAGAGACGAAGCCCGCCAGGCCCTTCCTGCGACCCTGAAGGCACACACACAGGAGAGGCCCAGCTGGCGGGCTCATTGTTGTCCCGGCAGGGGGACGTCATGTAGAGTAAACACTGTCAAGAGCTTCCCCGGTTCTGGTCCTCAGCTTGTCCACTGGGACCCCGACAGTCCTGGGCTGGGAGCCCAGCCCTGGCCCTGAGCCTCTCCTGTGCGATGCCAGGTCAGTCCCTTCCCTGGGGCCTCAGTTTCCTCCTCGGAGAAATGGGGACAAGTATATAGCAACTCCTTCCTTGCCACGAGGGCTTCGAGCCAAGCTAGAGAGAGGCAGGGGTCTCCCCTCTTTTTTTTTTTGCCTCCCTGCCCAGGGCTGGAAACTCACCCACGTGGGCTCACAGGGTTAGCAGGAGCAATGGGGTGGCTGGTTTTGGAAGATCAGTAGCTCCCTGTCAAGGGGGTGTGTAAGAATGTAAGAAAAGAGGCTGGCAGTTGGCGTGGTGGTTAAGGGCGCTGGACTCCCACATGACTGACCATGGTTCAAATCCTGGACCCGGTAACCTGCTTTCTCACTTTCCCTCTCTCTCTCTCTCATTCTGTCCCTCTCTGGTTAAATTTAAATAAATAAATATATAAAGTTAAATACAATAATTCTTTTTCTTTAGAATTATCATTTTTAAAAAATTGTATTTATTATCATTATTTTTCAATTTTGACCAGTGAGAAACAGAGAGATACAGAGAGAGAGAGAGAGAGAGCTGCTAGGTCCGAGATTTGAACCATGGTCGTCCATGTGAGAGTCCAGTTCCTTTAACTACCACACCATCTGTTGGCCCCTAGAATTATTTTTTAATTTATTTAATTTATTTATTCATTTATTTTAATTTGACCAGCGAGAGACACAGAAAAAGAGAGAAGGAAAGTGAGAAAGCAAGCTGCCAGGTCCAGGACTCGAACCGTGGTCAGCCCTATGGGAGTGTCCGGTGCCTTCACCACCACGTCACCCACTGGTCCCAATAAAATAATTCTTAAAGAGGGAACCAGCAGTTAGCGTCATGGCTATGTCGCTGGATTCCCACGTAGTCGACCGCAGTTCGCGTCCCGGACCCGGTGGCTTAAAACTCACGCCGGGCGCGTGTGCGTGCGTGCCCAAGATCCCGAGAGGAGAATGGAGGAGAAGGGATTGCGGCGTGGCCATCCCCCCTGGGGGGTGATTTCTCGCTTTCTGTCTCTCTGTCTCTGTCTGGCGAGCGCACACGCCTTATAGCAAAAACCTCTCCAAAAACAAAAAAAGAATGGAAGAAGAGACATGAAAAAGAAAGGGCACCCTGGGGAGTAGCTGGCGAAGCTTCCGGAAGCCTGTCTTCAGCAAACCCAAGGTTGATGGTGGCCTGGCAGGCACGGTCTTTGAGGCCAAAGGGACCTGCTTCCTGCTTCAAATTCCAGCCTTTCCCCGGGCCTCAGGTCTTCACTGCAAATCCGAACGCCAAGCCCTGGCGGCTCGGTCAATGGCGTGCCGTGTGGACGAGAGTAACCGGGTCCCCTCCAGGAGCACAGAGTGTCCTAGGGGCCATGGCCTGAGTCACCTTCCCCGAGTGACGCACAGGGTGTCCTGGACGGATGGCTGGCTCCAGGAGGAGGTGAAGGGGATGCAGACAACCAGTCATGACCTGGGCGTGTGCCAAGACCCACTGCCACGTCCCCGCCGAGGCCCCCCACCCTCTCGCCAGCCATTTGCACACCACACTTTACGGCTAGCAAAATGTTTCCATGCCCTCGACTTCGGACACCCTCCCTTTTTTTTTTTTTTTCTTTTTAAAAATTTTGCTATAGGACAGAAAGGGAACTGAAAAGACACCCCAGGGGAAATGGCCACACTGCAATCACTTCTCCATTTTCATCTCAGGATTTGGGGCACGCATGTGTGCATGTTCTGCGTGTCTTTCAAGCTGCCGGGTCCGGGACTTGAACCACACAGTCGGCCAAGTGAGATCCAGCTACCTTAACTTCCACGGCCCCTGCTGGCCCTGAGACTCCTCTTTTTTTTTTTTTTTTTTTTGTATTTTTTTTTTTATTTTTA
>NW_006159676.1:2954199-2954725 GCF_000334495.1 Tupaia belangeri chinensis | reverse complement strand
CAGACAGACAGAGAGAGACATAGAGACAGAAAGGGAGAAATCATCCCCCCAGGGGGGATGGTCATGCCGCAATCCCTTCTCCTCCATTCTCTACTCGGGATCTTGGGCATGCACGCACATGTGCCTGGAGTGAGTTTAAGCCACCGGGTCCGGGACTCGAACCACGTGGGAGTCCAGCGACATAGCCATAACGCCAACTGCTGGTCCCAGCGCTAGCGTAAGTTTTAAGCTGCCGGGTCGGGGACTCGAGCCGCGCGATCGGCTACATGTGAGTCCAGCGGGGTAACTCTTACACCATCTGCGAGTCCCACCTCCAATCCTCTTCTCCACCCCTATTCGTGGTCCTCCCCTGGCTGGAGCTCGAACAGCCAACCCTTGCCACCTGGCCAGCTCCTAACCTGGGCGAGGCTGGGAGGTTGCCTGCAGGGGGCCGCTGGGACTCCAAGATCCTCTTCTTAAATTCCTCCAGGCTGGCGGGGTCTGCGGAGAGAGGGGAAGGTCAGCCGGCCCTGCCCCTGACCCCGCC
>NW_006159676.1:2951923-2953673 GCF_000334495.1 Tupaia belangeri chinensis | reverse complement strand
GATTTCTCACTTTCTACCTCTCTGTCTCTGTCTGTCTGGCGAGCGCACGCGCCCTACAGTGAAAATCTCTAAAAAAAAAAAAAAAAAATCAAAAAAGAGAAAAAAAAGAAACTAAATGCTGCCTCAGAAAAAATAAAAAGTCTCAGTGGTGGTGAAGGGCACTGAATTCTCTCATGGCTGACCACGGTTCGAGTCCCAGACCTGGCAGCTTGCTTTCTCACTTTCCTTCTTTCTCTCTCTCACTCTGTCCCTCTCTGGTCACCTTCAAAAAATAAATAAGTAAATAAGTAAATCACTGAAGTTAAATAAAATAATTCTTTAAAAAAATAAAAACGGTGGAACCAGCAGATGGCATAGCAGTTGTGTCACTGGACTCCCACATGGCCGCCCATGGTTCGGGTCCTGGACCTGGCAGCTTGCTTTCTCACTTTCCTTCTTTCTCTCTCTCACTCTGTCCCTCTCTGGTCAAATTTAAATAAAGAAAGAATTAAAAAAAAATAAAAATAAAGACACACTCTAAGGAGCCCTCCTCACCAACCCAGCCTAGATGTGGAAGTCAACCTCAAACCCAACTCCAGGGTCAAGGTCCACGTCACCACCCACTGGACACCTAGACCCAGCTCCAGGGCGGCCTCCCTCGGGGGGTCCGCCAGCCCACCTTGGCTTTGATGCAGGTGTCCAGGGCCGAGTTGGCCACGGCCAGTTGCATCTTGAGGTGTTCCACCTCCTTCTTCTTTTCCTCCAGCTCCTTGGCCAAGTTGTCCCGCTCCTTACGCAACACAGCCTTCTCTTCCAACGCTAGCTGAGTCTGCCGGGCGCATTCCGCATGGAGTTTGGCCTCCCGGCCCTGAGCCTCCTTCTCCACTTTCTCTTTGGCCGCCTGACTGGCCTGTAGGTTCTGTTCGGCCTCCAATTTCTGGCGCTGGAGGTCCGAGTTCTCGCGGGCCACGCGTTCGATACCCGACCTCAGGCTCCGGGCCAGTTCGTCTACTTTGGAGGCCATGAGGGTGGGCATGTGGTCGCAGGTTCTTCGGATGGAATTCAATTCTGGGTTGATGTGACTGTAGAGGCCGTAGCCGAAGGTGTCCAGAGTGCGAGGGATGATGGAGTCCCTCCATAAGTTCTGCAGGTCCGTCTCGAACTTCTCCTTGTCGAACGGCAGGCAGACGGATTGCACCTTCTGGAGACGGCCCTCCACCAGCTGGCGTTCCAGACGCAGCTGCTCCCGGGCCTTCCCGCACTCGGCCAGCTGGTCCTCCACCACCCGCTTGCTCAGAGAGGAACTTTCCTTATCTTTGGTGCACACGGCCTTCTCCTTGGCCAGCTCGACCTCCAGGGTCTTGGCCTTCTGGCCCAACATGAGCAGTAGGGCTGGGGGGGACAGGATGGTGACAGTCGGGAAGGTTGGGAGCTGCCTCCACCCAGTCCCACCCAAGCACAGCATCCCCCAACCCTGATGTGTCCCCGGTATATCCCAACGCCACCCCGAATCACCCTCCCCGTCACCCTAAACCCAACCCAGCCTCAACCCATAACCCACATCAATCCCAATCCCAATCTTTCTTTTTCTTTTTTTTAAGAATTAGCATTTTGGGGAACCAGCAGTTAGCGTAATGGCTATGTCGCTGGAATAACCCACGTCAATACCAATCCCAATCTTTCTTTTTCTTTTTTTAAGAATTAGCATTTTGGGGGGACCAGTAGTTAGCATAATGGCTATGTCGCTGGACTCCCATGTAGTCAAACGCCG
>NW_006159676.1:2944524-2951722 GCF_000334495.1 Tupaia belangeri chinensis | reverse complement strand
ATGGCAAGTGAGGCTTTAGTCATGTGGTGCCTCAAGAGAGTCTGATTCATTTCAGATGACTTCACTTTTCTGTCTAGTGGTTCGTGCTTACTCTCGGTGAGGTCCCTGTATCTACCAATTTAGCCTCAGGATTTTTCAATAATGACTCTGCTAAGAAGTGAAGCACTGTTGTGAGCAGGTGGGGTGGTACTGAAGAGCACTGGATTCCCACATGGTGGACCACGGTTTGAGTCCTGGACCTGGTGGCTTGCTTTCTCACTTTCCCTCTCTCTGTCTCTGTCTCTCTCTGGTCAAATTAAAAAAGAATCATAACACATGGAATTAAATGAATAAATGAATCGTTTAGAAAACAACATTTAAAAAGAATAACAATAATAGATGAAGTTAAATAATTCTTTAAAAAAGCAATTTGTATTTTTTAAGGGATTATTTATTTAATAAATAAAAAATAAATAAATAAAAAGGCCACACTACCTCCTGGCCCCTCTCTCTTTTTTTCAATTGCTACAGCCATGTATGCTTGCCGGAGAGAGACAAAGAGGCAGAGAGAGATGGAGAAAGTATTGCCCCAATGGGATGTGGTCACGTCGCAATCCCTTCTCTTCCATTTCTCTGTCCTGTTGGGATTTGTGGCATGCACACATGTCTGGTGTGTTTTCTTTTTTTTATTAAAAAGTATGTATTTATTTCACTCCATTTGCTATTATTACTTTTTAATTTAACCAGACAGACAGAGAGAGAGAGAGAGAAAGAGAAAGTGAGAAAGCAAGCCACCAGCTCTGGGACTCGAACTGTGGTCGGCCATGTGGGAGTCTAGCGCCTTTAACCACCACGCCACCTGCTGGCTCCATCTTTATTATTGTTTTTTTTTTTTTTAAAGGTTTTTCCATAGATAGGGCATGTGAGCTCACCACAAAGAGACAGAGAGAGAAGCAAAGTGAGAAATCACCACCACCCCCAGGAGGAATGGCCACACCACAGTCCCTTCTCCTCCGTTCTCCTCTCAGGATTTTGAGCACACACGCACACGCGCCTGGCATGAGTTTCATTCAAGTCTCCTGGTCCGGGACTCAAACCACAGTTGGCCATGTGGGAATCCAGCGCCTTAACCATTATGCTACCGTTGGCCCCACCAATCCTTGTCTTGTTTTGAAAAATACTTTTATTCTGGGGCTGGCAGTGGTGTGGTGGTTAAGGCTGCGAGTCCCACAGAGTGGACCGTGGTTTGAGTCCCGGTCCTGGTGACTTGCTTTCTCACTTTTTATTTTCTCTCTCTCTCTGTTCCTCTCTGGTCAAATCAAAATAAATAAATAAAGTTAAATAAAAAGAATTCTTCTAAAAATGTTTTTATTCCATTTTGACTTATTAATTATTATCATTCTTATTTGAATTTGACCACCAGCGTCAGAGAGAGAAAGCGGGAAAGTGAAAAAGCAAGCTGCCAGATCCAGGACTTGAACTGGGGTCGGCCAATGTGGGAGGCCAATGCCTTGACCACTACAGCCCCTGTCAGCCCCACTAGTCTTTGTCTTAATGCCAATAAGATCCTAAACTCACCCACGGCCCTAAACCATCAATCATCTCTAGACCCCCTGACACCTCCTTGAGCCTCCACTCCAGCTTTCTGAACTGAAGACACAGTGTCCTCCTCAGGGTCCTCTGTCACCCCGGTCACTCACCATCGCAGGTCTTGTTCGACTCCCTCAACTGCTCTTGACATTGCTTCTCGCTCAGAATGATGGCGGCCATGAAGCGTTGATTGTTCGCGTGGATGATCTGTCCATGGGGAATACAGAGAACTCAGAACCGGGTCTCAGGGCTGCTCAGACCCAGACCGGGCATCTGGTCAACCCGCTGTACCTCCTTTACAGGTGAGGTTGGTCTGATTGTCAAAGGTTGGTTAGTTTTCAAATTGCTAGGGGGTATGTGCTCTTTCCAGAGAGAGAGACGGGGTGGGGAGAGAGAGGGGGAGAAAGCACCCCCCATGGGGTATGTTCACACCACAATCTCTTCTCTATTTCTCCATCCTTTGGGATTTGGGGCACGTGTACACATAGACCTAATATATTCTTCAAGCCACTGGGGCTGAGTTTTTTATTTTTTATTTTTTTGGAGAGGCTTTTTGCCATAGGGTGCGTGCGCTCATCAGACAGAGACAGAGAGACAGAAAGCAAGAAATCACCCCCCGGGGGGGATGGCCACACCGCAATCCCTTCTCCTCCATTCTCCTCTCGGGATCTTGGGCACCCACACACACACGCGCCCAGTGTGAGTTTTAAGCCACCGGGTACGGGACGTGAACCGCGGTCGACTACGTGGGAGTCCAGCGACATAGCCATTGTGCTAACTGCTGGTCCCTGGGGCTGAGATTTGAATAAGAGTTATCCAGGTGGAGTTTAGCTCCTGTAACTGCTGAGCTATGGGTTTGGCCCATAATCTTCAAAATATTTTTGTTTCATTTAAAAATTTTATTTATTTAGGGTGTGGTGGTTAAGGGTTCTGGACTCCCATATAGCCGACTGCAGTTCAGGTCCTGGACCTGGTGGCTTGCTTTCTCACTTTCCCTCTCTCTCTCTCTCTCTGTCCCTCCCGCCGGGCGCGTGTGCGTGCATGCCCAAGATCCTGAGAGGAGAATGGAGGAGAGAAGGGATTGCGGCGTGGCCATCCCCCTGGGGGGTGATGTCTCCCTTTCAGTCTCTCTGTCTTTCTCTGTCTTTCTGGAGAGCACATGTGCCCTATAGCAAAAAAAAAAAAGAGAGAGAGAGAGAGAGAAAGAAGTTTTTCTTGCAGTCAGATCAAGTGACAAAAAATAAATTGGGGGGCTGGCAGGTAGCATTGGTGGTTAAGGGCCCTGGGCTCCCATGTGGCCGACTGCAGTTTGAGTCTTGGACCTGTCTCTGTCTCTCTCTCACTCTGTCCCTCTCTGGTCAAATAAAAATAAATAAATAAATAAAGTTAAATAAAATACTTCATTAAAAAAAAAAAAAAAAACGCTGGGATCCTACCTCTCAGGCACACCCCACTGAAAAATGTCCACCCCGAGCTTTGATACAGGAAGGGCCGGGGCTCACCCTGAAAATTCACTGTGACCCCCACCCTTCTCCTCCAGGGCCTCAGGGCCAGACATGCATTTGTACAAAATTTAAGAAAAACTACTTTGCTTAGCAACACTGGGATCTGAGGTCTTTCAGGGAGCCATGGCTGGAGTGGGGTTGGGGGACATCTCCCTCTGGGGACGAAGAGGAAGGGGCAGTGGGGCTCCAGCGGGAGGAATCCCACGGTCCCAGGGGAAAACAACAAGGGATTTCAAGCAAGAGGAACTTGTCAACTTAAAGGAAAACAAACAAACAAAAACTAGGCTTTTTCTAATTTTAAAGATGTTTTTAAAAATTGCTATGGGGCACAACTGTTTGCTAGAGGAGACAGAGAAGATGAGAGAGAAAGAGACAGAGAGAGTGTGAATGTGCAAAAGAACCCCCAGGCCGGATGGCCACGCCGCAATCCCTTCTCCTCCATTCTCCTCTCGGGATCTTGGGCACGCACGCACACGCGCCCGGCGTGAGTTTAAGCCACCAGGTCCGGGACTTGAACCACAGTCAACTACATGGGAGTTCAGCGACATAGTCATTATGCCAACTGCTGGTCCCATGATTCGTTTTTTTTAATTTGACCAGAGAGAGACACAGAGAGAGAGAGGGAAAGTGAGAAAGCAAGCCACCAGGTCCAGGACTCAAACCATGGTCGGCGCTATGGGAGTGTCCAGCACCTTAACCACCACGCCACCTGCTGGTTCCCCAGATTTTATGGTTTTAAATCTCTAGGATCTCCAGTGTCTAATATTCTAGGGTGGGGGGAATCCTGAATTTGGGGTGTGTGAGCATCTAACACTTCCTTCTCTTCCTGGCCCCAGTGGCCGTCTGAGTCCTGGAAGACCCCAATGGGTCAATTTCTAGGGACTGAGAAGTCGGAGGGGGGCACCTTGGGCTGGGGGAGCACTGAGCCAGAGCACAGCTCTGCCTTGGTGGTCTGTGGAGGTCTGGGGGGGACCTGTCCCATTTGGGAGTCTTAGTGGGGAGCCCTCTGTGGCTTGGGGGACTAAGTGGGAGAGATACCGCCCTGCCCTGGGGGTCCGAAGGAGCACCCATCCCATTCTGGGGTCTGAAGGGAATCCATCCTATTATGGGGGTTCCGGGGGGATTTACCCCATTTTTAGGGTCTTAGTGGGGGCCAGTCTGCTCTGGAGGGCTATGAGAGAGACACAGCCTTGTCCTGGGGGTCTGCTGGGGAGTCTATCCCATTATGAGGGTGTTGGGGGGACCTGCCTCACTTAGGGGTCTGAGAGGGGACCCTC
Organism: Tupaia belangeri chinensis; assembly: GCF_000334495.1. Lineage (NCBI taxonomy): Eukaryota > Metazoa > Chordata > Mammalia > Scandentia > Tupaiidae > Tupaia > Tupaia belangeri. The sequence goes on along the minus strand of NW_006159676.1, from coordinate 2,947,371 downwards.
CCTGCTCCGGATATCCGAGGGGAAGACACAGCCCTCTTATGGAAGTCAGAGGGCGTGAGGGGACACTCGCTCCACTTGAGAATCGAAGGGAGGGACCTGTTCCATCTCGGGGTCTAAGATGGGGTGACAGGACTCAGCCTTGGGTGGGTGGGGGCTGAGGAGGGATCTGGGGGGGTCAAGCACACCCTTCCTGGCTGCTGGAAGGACTGGGGGGGACCCTGAGCCCAGGGAAGGGTTTTCTTCTGGCCTGTCCTGCCCCCGCCATCCACGACATCTCTATGGGTGACTCAGAGGTGGCCCTGACCCCGGCCTCCCCATTGTCCACATCATCCCAGCAGAGGTCCGAGGAGGGCTCCGATGCCCCCTCCGTTCATGTCTGGGGTGAACAGGACCCTCTTTTTGAGTGTGTTTGACATGGGCTGTGGATGCAAGGGAGGGCGAGTCTCCACGACACCCCCACTGCAAGGGTTTCTGAGCGGCGTGGCCATCCCCCGCTGGGGTGTGATTTCTCGCTCTCTGTCTCTCTGTCTCTCTCTGTCTTTCTGGGAAGCACATGCACCCTATAGCAAAAACCTCTCCAAACAAACAAACAAACAAACAAAAAAACAACAACAACTTCTCCTACCTCTTGAGAGTCAATATTCAAATATTACAATGGAGCTTCAAATCATTTCTGGAAAACGCGGATTATGAAAACACTCCGTGTGGATTTCTACTTTTTTTTTAATCCAAATCCACACTTGAATTCATTTTCCTATGAACTTATTGAATTCTACTCCTCGTTATTTCTTTCTTTCTATTTTTATATTTGATTTGATTTGGTTTTTTTTTTTTTTTTTTGGAGAGGTTTTTGCTATAAGGTGCGTGTGCTCGCCAGACAGACAGAGACAGAGAGACAGAAAGCGAGAAATCACCCCCCAGGGGGGATGGCCACGCCGCAATCCCTTCTCCTCCATTCTCCTCTCGGGATCTTGGGCACGCACGCACACGCTCCCGGCGTGAGTTTAAGCCACTGGATCTGAGACTCGAACCATGGTCGACTACATGGGAGTTCAGCGACATAGCCATTACTCCAACTGCTGGTTTCAATAATAAATCATTTTTTTAAGTTATAAATATGTCTCACATATTGCATGGGATATATTTATACTAAAAAAAGGGCTATACTTGTTGATGAAAATGTGTTTTGAAACCTCAACGGGACTGATCTGAATTGTATTCCTGTTGGGTGAATTCAACTTATAAGCTAAGTGATGTATAGTGATTAAATGTATAAACTAAATTAAAATCAAATTTAATTTTTTTAAAAAAGGGCCATGCTGGGACTAGCAGGTGGTATGTTGGTTAAGACACTGGACTGTCGCATGGTTGACCATGGTTCGAGTCCTGGACCTGATAGTTTGCTTTCTCACTCTCCTTCTCTCTCTCTCTCTAGTCAAATCTAAAAATAATAATAATAACAAATGAAATTAAGAAATAAATTTCCAGGGCTGGCAGGTAGTGTGATGGTGAAGGGCGTTGGACTTGCACATGGCCAACTGTGGTTCAAATCCTGGACCTGGTGGCTTGCTTGATCAATTTCTTTCTCTTGCTCTGTCCCTCTCTGGTCAAATGAAAATAAATCAATAAAATAACTAATGAATAAATGAAATAACTCTTATTTTCAAAAAAGATCATTCTTGGGGTTGGCAGATGGTGTGGTGGTTAAGAGCGCTGAACTCCCACATGGTTGTCTGCGGTTCGAGTCCCGGACCTGGTGGCTTGCTTGATCAATTTCTTTCTCTTGCTCTGTCCCTCTCTGGTCAAATGAAAATAAATAAATAAATAAAAGAAAGTTAAAAAATAGTAATTCTTAAAAAAAGAGAGAGATGGGGCCAGCAGGTGGCATGGTGGTTAAGGTGCTGGAATTCCCACATGGCTGACCATGGTTCGAGTCCCGGACCTGGTGGCTTGCTTTCTCACTCTCCCTCTCTTTCTCTCTCTGTCTTTGGCAACATTCATGTGAAAAATAATAATAATAACAATAATAAATAAATAATTCTTTTTAAGAAAAAAGAGATAGAGAATTCCTTAGGAAAAAAAAAAAGGGAGGGTTATACTCAGACTTAAAAAAGGGGCTATACTTAGACTTTAAAAAAATGTATTTCTAATCGACGACGCCTCCTCGCATAGAATGCAGAGGTCTGTGACTGTCCCCATCTCAGAGATGAAGAAACAGAGGCTCCGAGGGGTGATGGGACTGGCCCCGGTCCCCAAGGCGAGGGTGCAAGGTGCAGGCTTACCCGGTCGCCCTGGCACTGGCGGAAGCTGGCGTTGATCCGATCCAAGTCCCGCCGGGCGCTCAGCAGCATCTGCATGATAGCATCCTTGGCCCGGGAGGTGAGATTGAGCTCCTTGCTCAGGTTGGTCTGGGAGGCCGTGAGCCCCACGACCTGGCTGAACAGACCCTCGGCCCTGCGCTCGGTGGCCTGCAGGTTGTCTTCGGTGCTGACATGCACGTTGCCGTAGACCATGAAAAGCACCAGGCCCAGGATGATCAGAAATTGGATGAGCGAGACAAAGAGGAAGAAGTAGCGGAGGTAGTACCAGCAGCCCCGAGGACTGCCCCCCGCCCGGGCATAGGCCCCTCCATGCTCCATGGGTAGCCCCATCTGCTCTCAGGACCTGCCACCCTGCCACGTCCTGCTCAGCCGCCTGCCTGCTCTGGCCCGGTTCGCAGGGGGAGTGTTTATATTACCCATCTTAATACTTCCTCTGCCTGGCTCCTTCCTGGCCAGGAGGAAACGGGGGCTGCGGGTTATCACAACACTCCCACCCGGGCTGCGAGGGGTGGGGGGGGCGGCGGAC
>NW_006159676.1:2941736-2944329 GCF_000334495.1 Tupaia belangeri chinensis | reverse complement strand
CTGGGATTTGAAATGTGATCAACTCTGTGGGAGTCCAGTGAAGTAACCATTACGCCGTCTGCTGATCCCAACAAAGTTGTTGGACTCTTACATGGTTGACGGTGGTTCAAGTCCTGGACCTGGTGGTTTTCTTTCTCACTTTCCCTTTTTCTATCTCTCTCTGTCTCTCTAGTCAACTTAAATAATAATAGAAACAAAATACATAATCATTTAAAAAAAGAGAGAGAGAGAGAAGCACCCTCAATAGAGATCTGGTGAGACCAGCAGTTAGCGTAATGGCTATGTCTCTGGACTTCCACGTAGTCAACCGCGGTTCAAGTCCCATACCCGGTGGCTTAAAACTCACGCCGGGCGCATGTGCGTGCGTGCCCAAGATCCCGAGAGGAGAATGGAGAAGGGATTGTGGTGTGGCCATCCCCCCTGGGGAGTGATTTCTCGCTTTCTGTCTCTCTGTCTCTCTGGCAAGCACACATGCCCTATAGCAAAAACCTCTCAAAAAACAACAACAACAAAAAACCCAGAGATCTAATCATGTCATAATCAGCATCCCCCAGTTTGTCACATACCTGGCATGTTTCAGGTCGACCCGGCTGGGGATTGGAACCTGCAGTTGGCCATGTGGGTTCCATCACTCTGCCCAGTACCCGCTGCAGCCCAGAAGCTGGGCCTGGATGTAGCTTCTGGCAGGCAGGCTCCAAGTGTGTGCCCACCTCCCTGGGGTGGTACGAGGTAAAGCAGGTGGCCCGGGGCTGGGGCATGCAGTCGGTGCTCAGTGACTGCACCTGGCTCTGACTCCCCAAGCATGATCACCCCCCATGTCCTTCTCATCTGTGAGCTCAGGCGAGGGGATGTGCCTGTGCCTCCGTTTCCCCTGCTAGGAGATGCTGTAAGCCTGGTGACCGAGTCCCCCTATGGGGTGGCTATGGGGTGGTGAGAAAGGATTTGCTGTGGTTACGACTATCATTTCCTGTGGTGGTATTTTGGGCAAGTTTGGGTAGGTAGGGACCAAACTTCCACCTCCTGATGCTAAAAATCCCCATTGGGATTTGTTTTAATTATTAATTTTATTTATTATTATTTTTTAAATTGACCAGAGAAAGACAGAGAGAGAAAGGGAAAGTGAGAAAGCAAACCGCCAGGTCTGAGATTCGAACCATGGGTGCCCATGTGAGAGTCCAGTGCCCTAACCACCATGCCACTTGCTGGCACCCCTCCCCACCATGGGGATATTTTGAGAGTCACTGTGGGTCATCCTCCATGGCAGGCATGGAGAGAGTTTGAGGACCAAAGAGCAATGATTCTGGAGAGCCAAGGAGCAAAGGATTCTGGGTGACTAAGGAGCAGAGGATTCTGGGTGACCAAGGAGCAAAGCATTCTGGGTGACCAGGGAGCAAAAAATTCTGAGTGATCACAGAGCAATGGATTCTGGTTGAATAAGGAGCAAAGGATTGTGGGTGATTGAGGAGCAATGGATTGTGGGTGACCAAAGAACAGAGGATTAAGAGTGATCAAGGAATAATAGATTCTGGGTAACCAAGAAGCAAAGGATTCTGGGTAACCAAGGAGTAGAGGATTCTGGGTGACCAAGGAACAAAAGATTCTGAGTGATCACAAGCAAAGGATTCTGGGTGATGGCCAAACAAAGGATTTTGGGTGATCATAGCAAAGGATTCTGGGTGATGGAGGAACAAAGGATTCTGGGTGGTAACAGAGCAAAGGATTCTGGAACAAAGGATTCTGGGTGATGGAGGAACAAAGGATTCTGGGTGACCACAGAGCAAAGGATTCTGGAACAAAGGATTCTGGGTGATGGAGGAACAAAGGATTCTGGGTGACCACAGAGCAAAGGATTCTGGGTGACCACAGAGCAAAGGATTCTGGGTGATCACAGAGCAAAGGATTCTGGGTGACCACAGAGCAAAGGATTCTGGGTGTGTTCTCCTGCCCACTCCTTGGAATCAGGAGTTCTAGAGAAACCCTCCCTGGAGCCTCTTCTTTCCACGCTGGGTGATGCAGGGGCTCCCGGAGAGACCCGGGCTGGGCGATTAGCAGCTCTAGCCCTAGGAGACAGAGTGGGACGTGACATGGGCACCCCTTGCCCTGCAGGGTCTGGGCTGGCTGGAGAGAGGGACAGGAGCAGGGGCTGGAAGGGAGGCGGGGCCCGGGGCGAGGGACCATGACACGTTTTCTGATGTGATGGCAGAGAGGATGGGTGGGCATGCTAGAGCTGGGGCGGTAGGGGCAGGGGTGAGAAAACCAATGTAGGACAGTCAGGTCTGCTTAAAAGTGTAATTGATCTGGCCGGCAGGTGGCGTGGTGGTTAAGGCACTGGACTCCCACATGACCAAGCACAGTTCAAGTCCTGGACGTGGTTGTTTGCTTGCTCTCTGTCCCTGTCTCTTTCACTATGTCTCTCTCTGGTCAAATTAAAAAAATAATAATAAATAAATAAAAGTTAGAATACATAATTAAAAATAATAATTATAAATCAATAAAATTAAACAAATACTTCTTTTTTTAAAAAATGTCATTTGTCCGGACCAGTAGTTGGCGTAATGGCTAAACAGGTGGACTCCTCCGCAGCCAACCACCG
>NW_006159676.1:2939244-2941607 GCF_000334495.1 Tupaia belangeri chinensis | reverse complement strand
TGTCTCTCTCTGTCTGTCTGGCGAGCGCTTGCACCCTATAGAAAAAATCTCCACCCTGTCCCCCCAAATAAGTGTCAATTGTCAGGACTGGCAGGTGGTGTGGTGCTTAAGGTGCTGGATTCCTACATGGTTGACCGCAGTTCGAGTCCCAGACCAGTGACTTGAAATTTGCCCGGTGCATGTGCATGCATGCCCCAAATCCCAGGAGGAAAATAGAGGAGAAGGGATTGCAGCGTGACCATTCCCCCAGGGCGTGTTTTCTTACCTCCTCTCTGTCTTTCTCTGCTAAGTGCATGTGCCTATGGCAAAAATCTCTCTTTTAAAAAAAAAAAAACAATTATGTATTTCATTCCATGTATGACTATTATTATCATTATTTCATTTGACCAGAGAGAGAGAAAGAGAAAGCGAGAAAGCAAGTTGTCAGGTCCAGGACTCGAACCACCGGCAGCCATGTGGGAGTCTAGTTACCACGCCACTTGCTGGCCCCACAAAAATCTCTCTACAAAACAAAAAAAGAAAAGTGTTGTTAAACTAGTCTGCAGATCGTTTTGTGAAGGCTTTATCAGAGCGTGAACATTGACGTGCACTCGTGTCTGAGGACGACACACGATTTCATAGGTTTTCCGTCTTCTCCCTGCCAGGAGCACAGCTGGGTAAGGCTGGAGCAGGGGGCTCTGTCCCCCACCAACCAGGGTAGTGAAGTGGGCAGCAGGGAGGGGTCCTCCAGGCCGGTGCTCAGCCAGGCGAGTGTTGGGTAGAGAAGGAGGAAGTTCCCAGGGGTGGGCAGGAAACCCCTGTCTGACCTTTGGCCTTTGTGACTACCCGGTAATTCCTGATTCCGGACCCTTCTCAGAGGACACTGGTGGGGGAAGGCGGGCTGGGGGCTGCTGTGATGCCCAACCAGCTATTGCGCCGGGTTGGGCAGGGTCCTCAGAGCCCCCCAGAGCAGGGCTGGGGAGGGGATCTTGGTTCATGGGGGAGACATAGAGGAGGGAACACAGGGTTATAGTTTGGGGTTCTGGGTTAAAGTCCCGGGTGATGCCAGCTGCCAGTTCGGTGACTTTGGATAAACTTATTCTGCTTGAGCCTCAGTTTTCTCCCATACAGAATGGAACTGACACGGGTCATTATGAAAAATGTAACCCGGTGCCTAGCACAGGTTCAGCAATAATAAAAGGCAGCATTTAAAAAAATAATAATTTATTTAGCTTTATTTATTTATTTTAATTGGCCCAAAGAGAGAGAGAGGGAAAATGAGAAAGCAAGCCACCGGGTCTGGGACTTGAACCCTAGTCAGCCTTGAGGGAGTCCAGCACCCTTAACCACAATGCCACCTGCCAGCTCCAATGGTAGAATTATTATTATTATTTTTTTAAGGATTCTTTATTTTGGGCCAGCAGATAGTGTAATGGCTATGTTGCTGGACTCCTATGTAGTTGACCGTGGTTCAAGTCCCGGACCTGGTGGCTTAAAGTCATGCCGGGTGCATGAACATTTGTGCCCAAGATCCCGAGAGGAAAATGGGGGAGAAGGGATTGCGGCGTGGCCATCTCCCCTGGGGGGTGATTTCTCGCTTTCTATCTCTCTGTCTGTCTCTGTCTGTCTGGCAAGCACACGTGCCCTATAGCAAAAACCTCTCAAAAAAAAAAAAAAAAATAACTCTTTAATTAATTAATTAATATTAAAGAATTGTTTAGTTTTAAAAATTTACTTAATTTTTAATTTGACCAGAGAGGGACAGAGCAAGAGAAAGAGAGAGAAATTGATAAAGCAAGTCACCAGGTCTGGGACTTGAACCGTGGTTGGCTTTGTGGGAATCTGGCTTCCTTAACCACCACACCACCTACCAGCCCTAAGAATGATTTAATTTATTATTATTATTTAATTTGCTATAGGGCACATTTGCTCACTAGAGAGAGAGAAGGAAAGTGAGAAAGCCAGCTGGCAGGACTGAGATTCAAACTGCAGTGAGCCATGTGGGAGTCCAGTGCTTTAACCACCACACCTGCCGGCCACAGTAGAATTATTTGACATAGGCCGGGCTGGATTATGTGAAGCATCTGATGCCAATCTGAGGAACTGAAACTGTCCCAACTTCTCATGCCCCATGTGACTGGGAACACTGGAAGGAGAACATGATGTGGGCAGAGTGTAGGTGAGACAAGTACAATAGAGGAGCCCAGGAAAGGGTAGTGTTGGGGTCACCTCAGAAGGATGTCACTGTAAGTGTGCAATTAAGATCTTGGCTATAACAGGGCCAGCAGGTGGTGTCACTGGACTCCCACGTGGCTGACCGCAGTTCAAATCTCAGACCTGGCAGCTTGAAACACACCCAGTGTGTGTGTGTGTGTGTGTGTGTG
>NW_006159676.1:2935332-2939165 GCF_000334495.1 Tupaia belangeri chinensis | reverse complement strand
GCCCTGCCCCCCCCGACAGGGGAGGGTCCCCTAGGGGAAAAAAAAAAAAAAAAGATCTTGGCTATTCTTCATGAAAGATTGAAGGTGCTGTACATGTATGTATGAATGTAAGGTCGATTGACAAGGAAAAACAAAGGCAACCTCAAACTCCCCAGAAAACCGAAAAGTCATTCTTGAGCTGATAGGACTGTTGTACTACAATTTTGAGCAAATGTCATGATGTAAGAACTACAGGTTTAAATATACATACAAATGTTATTTGTATTCAGGTCAAAACCAATATTATCTTCTTTTGACAATTTGACCTCACGCCTTGTTTCATAATGTTTCTTTTCTGAATAATGTGTTTTGTTTTTTCTTTTCTTTAGAGGAACTTTTGCTATAGGGCATGTTTACTCTTCAGAGACACAGAGGGAGATAGAGACAAAGAATGTAAAAAATCACCCCCTGGGAGGATGGTCATGCCACAATCCCTTCTCTTCCACTCTCCTCTTGGGATTTTGGGCACACATGCATACATGCCTGGTGTGAGTTTCAAGCCTCTGGATCTGGGTTAAGTCCCACAGTCGGCCATGTGGGAATCTAGCGCCTCAACCACCACATCACCTGCTGGTCCCATGTGTGTTTTCTCTTTTAATGGGAAGAAGAAAGGGGCCAGGAAATGGGAGGCGGGAAGGGACAGATAGAGAAGTATTTTTGACAGGGATTTTGGGCATGCATTCACACATGTCCTGTGTGGCTTTCAAGCCACCGGATCCAGGACTCAAACTGTGTAGTTGGCCATGTGTGATCCAGCATCCTACCCACCACACCACAGGCTGGCCCCTGTTAATTTCTTTTGCCTATTGTTGAGGGTTTCATCACACACAGTAATAACAGATGGGCATTTAGTTTGTTTCGAAGTTTATTGTTTCAATGAACAAAAGATTTGAAGTTAAATTCCCAGAAATGTGGGGTCATCAGGTGGCATGCTGGTTAAGGCATGGCCAACCATGGTCAACCATGGTTCAAGTCCTGAATCTGGCAGCTTGCTTTTTTACTCTCTTTTTCTCTGGTCAATATGGAAGAATAATAATGGTAAATAAAATTAAAATAGCTGGACCTTTTCCAGTCTTGACTTGCCTCCCATGGGAAGAAAAAAAAATTAAATAATTCTAAAAAATATTAACATTGGGGCAGACAGGTGGCATGGTGGTTGGCATGGGTGCTGGGCTCCCACATGGCTGACCATGGTTCAAGGCTTGGACCTGGCAGCTTGCTTTCTCACTTTTCCTCTCTCTTTCTCTCACTTTGTCCCTCTCTGGGCAAAATAAAATAATAATTTAAAAAGTATATAAAGTTAAATAAAAGAATTCTTTAAAAACATTAACATTAAAAAAATTCCCAGAAATGGGGGCCAGCAGGTGGCATCATAGTTAAGGGCCCTGGACTCCCACATGGCCAATCACGGTTCAAGTCCCAGACCCGGCAACTTGTTTTCTCACGTTCCCTCCTTTTCTCTCTCTCTCTCACACTGTCCCTCTCTGACCAAATGAAAAATAAATACATAAAATAAAAGTTAAATAAAATAATTATTTTTTTGTTTGTTTTTGTTTTTTGAGAGGTTTTTGCTATAGGGCGTGTGCACTTGCCAGAAAAACAGAGACAGAGAGACAGAAAGTGAGAAATCACCCCCCGGGGGGGGATGGTCACGCCACAATCCCTTCTCCTCCATTCTCCTCTTGGGATCTTGGGCACGCACGCACGTTCTGCGTTAGTGTAAGCCACCAGGTCCGGGACTCGAATTGTAGTCAACTATGTGGGAGTCCAGTGGTATAACCATTACGCCATTTGCTGATCCCCTTATAGCAAATTTTTTTAAAAAATAATAAATACATAAAAATTGAGAGGCCAGCAGGTGGCATGGAGTTTATGGTGCTGTATCCCATATGGGTGACTGCACAGCTCAAGTGCCAGACCCAGAGGCTAGAAAATCCAGGGTGACCAGCAGTTGGCATAATGGCTATGTCGCTGGGTGCTCATATAGTCGACCGCGGTTCGAGTCCCGGATCTGGTGGCTTAAACTCACACCGGGCACGTGTGCGTGTGTGCCCAAGATTCCAAGAGGAGAATGGAGGAGAAGGGGTTGCGGTGTGGCCATCTCCCCTGCGGGGTGATTTCTCGCTTTCTGTCTCTGTCTCTCTCTGTCTTTCTGGCAAGCACACGCGCCCTGTAGCAAAAATCTCTTGTCCCCAAAAAAGAAAAGAAAAGAAAAGAAAAGAAAATGACACCAGGTACATGTGCGTGTGTGCCCAAAACCCGAAGAGGAGAATGGAGGAGAAGGGATTGCAGCGTGGCTATTCCCTCTGGAGTGTGATTTCGCGCCGTCTCTCTCCAGCCAGTGCACGCTTCCTCTAGCAAAAACTACAAAACCAAACCAAGAAAACCCAAAAAGGAAAAACAAGCAACCAAGAAAAAGCAAAACAAATCAAGCAAAACCTGATTTCGTGATGGCTCTCCAAGGGAATTCAGAGGAATTCATTTACAAAATTTCCTGTGGGCATGACATTGTTTTTCAGGAAGAAAATAAGACACTCGCTTCAGGGCTGATGTGTTTGAGATTGCCTGTGAAGACTCACACCAGTTCCTCCCTCTGGAATTCTCTTCCCCGGGGAACACAGGCAGAATGTTTTTCAAAACTCTATTTTTAGGGAGTTTTAAACACTGCCCGCAGGGGTGTCAATGGACATGAACTCTTCGTTTGCTTTTCTTTTCTGTTTTTCTTTTTCTTTTTTTTTTTTTTTTTGGAGAGGTTTTTGCTATAGGGCACGTGTGCTCACCAGAAAAACAGAGAGAGACAGAGAGACAGAAAGCGAGAAATCACCCCCCAGGAGGGATGGCCACGCTGCAATCCCTTCTCCTCCATTCTCCTCTCGGGATCTTGGGCACGCACGCACACGGGCCTGGTGTGAGTTTAAGCCACGGGTCCGGGACTCCAAACACGGTTGACTAGGTGGGAGTCCAGCGACATAGCCATTACGCCAACTGCTGGTCCTGCAAAAGTCTCTCTTTAAAAAAAAATTCCGGGGACCAGCAGTTAGCGTAATGACTATGTTGCTGGACTCCCACGTAGTCGACCGCAGTTCGCGTCTCGGACCCGGTGGGTTAAACTCACGCCGGGCGCGTGTGCATGCCCAAGATCCCGAGCGGAGAATGGAGGAGAAGGGGGGACCAGCAGTTAGCATAATGGCTATGTCGCTGGACTCCCACGTAGTCGACAGTGGTTCGCGTCCCGGACCCGGTGGCTTAAACTCACACCGGGCGCGTGTGCATGCGATCCCAAGCGGAGAATGGAGGAGAAGGGATTGCGGCGTGACCATCCCCCCTGGGGGGTGATTTCTCGCTTTCTGTCTCTCCGTCTCTCTCTCTCTGGCCTGCACACGAATCCTATAGCAAGAACTAATGATAATATTTAAAAATGACAATGTTAAGTTCCCATGCCCAGCCCTGAGCCAGGTCTAAGCCTGGTCAGCCCCTGGGACTCTGCAGCCCCACAGCTAGGAGGGCGTCTAATTCCCTGGGGCCCCCGCTATAGCCAGGCCGGTTTCCAGGCCTTCATCTGGTTGCCTCCTGGGGGTGTCCTGTCTTCACTTCCAGATTTCCCCCGGGCTGGGCTCGGAGGGGTCTCAGTCCCACCCTTCAAACTTCTCAGACTCCGCGCCCCGCGGGCTGCAACGGGATTTTCAGGCTGGGGCGGCCCCTGGTGGCCGGCGTCGGAACTTTCTTTCTTTTCTTTTTTTTTTTTTTTTTGGAGAGTTTTTTGCTATAGGGGGTGTGCGACCCACAGAAAGAGA
>NW_006159676.1:2934020-2935314 GCF_000334495.1 Tupaia belangeri chinensis | reverse complement strand
GAAATCACCCCCCAGGGGGGATGGCCACGCCGCAATCCCTTCTCCTCCATTCTCCTCTCGGGATCTTGGGCACGCACGCACACGCACCCGGCGTGAGTTTAAGCCACCGGGTCTAGGACTCGAACTGCATTCGACTACGTGGGAGTCGAGCAACATAGCCATTATGCCAACTACTGGTTCCTGATTATTATTAATTCATCTTTTTAAAATTTGCTATAGGTTACATGGGCTCACCAGAAAGACAGACAGAGAGAGAGAGAAAGTAAGAAAGCAAGCCACCAGGTCCAGGACTTGAACAATGATTGGCCACATGGGAATCCAGTACCTTAACCGCTGTGCCACCTGCTGATACCTCAAATGTTTCTTCTTCTTTTTTCTAAAAAATAATTATTTATTTAGGGGCCGGCAGGTGACGTGGTGGCTAAGGGCACTGAACCCCCACATGGCTGACCTCAGTTCAAGTCCCTGATCTGGTCTCTTGCTTTTTCACTTTCTTTCTCTCTCTCTTTCTCTCTCTGTCCCTCTCTGTTCAAACTTAAATAAATAAATAAAGAGGAACCAGCAAGCGGCGTGGTGGTTAAGGGTGTTGGACTCCCAACATGGTCAACAGTGGTTCGAGACCCAGGACTGGTGGTCTGCATTCTCATTTTCCCTATCTCTCTCTCACTCTGTCCCTCTCTGGTCAAATAAAAATAAAAATAAAGTTAAATACAAGGATTCTTTAATGAATAAATCAATAAAGTTAAATAATTTTTTAAAATGACAACCAAAAATTATTTATTTTATCTTATTTTATTTATTATTATCATTTTTTAATTTGATGAGAGAAAGAAAGAGAGAGAAAGCAAGCGGCCAGGTCCAGGATTCAAACCATGGTCAGCCACGTGGAAGTCCAGCATTTTAACCACTACGCCATCCGTCAAGCTCTCAAGTTTTTTCATAACGGTTTAGAAAAAGGTACTAGAAATGCAGACAGAGCATGATGGATAAAGTTCAATGCTAACATTTCGGGACTAGCAGGTGGCGCAGACGTTAAGGCTAGCGGGACCCCACATAGCCAGTTAAGCAGTTTGAATCCCAGATCTGGCGGCTGGAAAATCACACCAGGCACCGGTGTGTGCATACCCAAGATCCCGAAAGGAGAATGGAGAAGCAGGGGTTCTAGTGGCACGGCCAACTCCCCTAAGGGGTGATTTCTCACTTTCCCCTTTTCCCTCTCTCTCTCTCTCTCTGTGTCTCTCTGGTGAACATCCGGGTCCACAGCACAAAAAAAAAAAAAAAAAAAAAAAGTAAT
>NW_006159676.1:2930064-2933917 GCF_000334495.1 Tupaia belangeri chinensis | reverse complement strand
TAGCGTAATGTCTATGTCGCTGGATTCCCACGTAGTCGACCACGGTTCGTGTCCTGGACCCAGTGGCTTAAAACTCACGCTGGGTGCGTGTGCGTGCGTGCCCAAGATCCCGAGAGGAGAATGGAGGAGAAGGGATTGCGGCGTGACCATCCCCCTGAGGGGTGATTTCTCGCTTTCTGTCTCTCTGTCTCTCTCTGTCTGGCGAGCGCACGCGCCCTATAGCAAAAACCTCTCCAAAAAAAGAAAGGTCCATTTAGAATTTAAAATGTGGTGGGACCAGCAGTTAGCATAATGGCTGTGTCGCTGGACTCCCACGTAGTCAACCGCGGTTCGTGTCCCGGACCCGGTGGCTTAAAACTCATGCCGGGCGCATGTGCGTGCGTGCCCAAGATCCCGAGAGGAGAATGGAGGAGAACGGATTGCGGCGTGGCCATCCCCTCTCGGGGGTGATTTCTGCTTTCTATCTCTCTGTCTCTGTCTGTCTGGCGAGCACATGCGCCCTATAGCAAAAACCTCTCAAAAAAGAAAAAAAAAGAATTTAAAATGTGGGGTGCCACTGGTGGAACATTGGTGAACATAGCTCCCTTCCAAACTGTTGACCCAGGTTCGATTCCTGGCCAATGCAACTCTCTGGGACCAGCAGATTGCATAATAGCTATGTCACTGGATTCCCATGTAGTCGCTGCGGTTCAAGTCCTGGACCCAGCAGTGTGAAACTCACGTTGGGCACGTGTGCATGTGTGCCCAAGATCCCAAGAGGAAAATGGAGAAGGGATTATAGCGTGGCCATCCCCCATGGGGGGATGATTTCTTTCTTTTTTTTTTTTTTAAGAATTATTTTTTAACTTATTTTTTTTTATTTGCCCAGAGAGAGACAGAGTGAGAGGGAGAGGGAAAGTGAGAAAGCAAGCCCCCAGGTTCGAGACTCGAACCACGGTCGACCATATGGGAGTCCAGCACTCTTAACCACCTTGCCATCTGCTGGCCCCATCTTGGGGATAATTTCTCACTTTTGGTCTCTCTGTCGTTCTGGTGAGTGCACACACCCTATAGCAAAAATCTCTCTTAAAAAACAATTAAAAAGTGGACATGCTCACCTTGGCTGTAATTTCGAAGGTCTTTTCAGGATTTATCAATTTTATTATTTGACTCAGCAGGATGGTGAATTATATTAAGAGATTTCCAAATATTGAACCGTGTCTTCATTTCAGGTATAAATCTTTTTCATTGTGGTGTGTATAAATAAATTTAGATGCTATCATAGGTTGCATGCACTCACTGGAGAGAGACAGAGACAGAGAGAGGGAAGATGAGAAATCACCCCCCAGGGAGGATGGCCACGGAGCAATCCCTTCTCCTCCATTCTCCTCTCGGGATCTTGGACACGCACGCACATGCGCCCGGTGTGAGTTTAAGCCACTGGGTCCGGGACTTGAACCGTGGTCAACTACATGGGAATCCAGCAACATAGCCATTACACCAACTGCTAGTCCCAATTGTGGCATATTTTCAAAACGCATTACTTTAGGGGTCAGCATGTGGCGTGGTGGTTAAAGTCGCTGGACTCCCACATGCCCAACCATGGTTCAAGTCCCGGACCTGGTGGCTTGCTTTCTCGCTTTCTCTTTCTTTCTTTCTCTGTCTCTTTCTCTAATAAAACTGGAAAATAATAATAATAATAAATAAAGTTAAGTAAAATCATTCTTTTTTTAAAAATGCATTAAAAAATGCATTCCATGGTACTCCTTGTTAAAATTCCATCTAGGAGTTTTGCACCTTTCTGGTGAAGGTACAAAAATTCATCTTCATCAATTTTAGGTGTCAAGGACATGCTGGCTTCCTACAACGTAATTCCAATCTTTTTTTTTTTTTTTTTTCTTTTTGGTATAGGGTACATGTGCTTCCCAGGCATAGAGAAGGGGAGAGAGACAGAGACAGAAAAAGAGAGACAGAAAGCACTTTTCAGGGGTGATGGCCACACCGCAATCCCTTCTCCATTCTCCTCTTCAGATTTTGGGCACGCACGCACACGCACCTGGTGTGTTTCTCAAACCGCCGGGTCTGGGACTCACACTGCACAGTCTGCCATGTGGGATCTGGCATCCTTCACCGCTGTGTCACCTGGTTGGCCCCCAATGATCCATTTTACAGACAGGATAAACTGAGGCCCAGAGAGGGACAGTGCCCCTCTAAGTCACTCTCAATCTCAAGCCAGTGAGAGTTTAGGACCTCGGGTCATATCGGTAAGATGACGCCACTTTGGTGTTTAGACTTCAAAATACCAGGACTTCAAAATATCAATTTGACACTGTCACTTCGCATCCTGTTTCCTCATCTGTGGAATAATCCCTATATGGCTGACCACGGTTCGAGTCCCGGACCTGGCAGCTTGCTTTCTCACTTTCTCTCTCTTTGACCCTCTCTCTGATCAAATTAAAATAAATCAATATATCAATAAAGGTAAATAAAATAATTCTTTTTTTTTTTTTGAGAGGTTTTCGTTATAGGGCACGTGTGCTCGTCAGACAGACAGAGAGAGACAGAAAGTGAGAAATCACCCCCGGGGGGGATGGCCACGCTGCAATCCCTTCTCCTCCATTCTCCTCTCGGGATCTTGGGCACGCACGCACACGTGCCTGGTGTGAGTTTTAAGCCACCGGGTCCAGGAAGCGAACCACGGTTGACTACGTGGGAGTCCAGCGACATAGCCATTATGCTAACTGCTGGTCCCAATAAAATAATTCTTAAAAAAAAAAAAAAAAGGAATAAGAAGAAGCCCTGTACGGTTGGGAAGACAGAATCCAGTGTCGTTTCCATCGGGTTTCAGTTCACTGCGGCTTTGATGGGTGTAGACCGACCATCTCATCCTTCATGGGCACCTGTATACACGTCCCTGCGGGGCCCCGCTGTGTCTGTCCTCCTGGCTCCAAGCCCCGTCGTCCTGGGCGCTGATTCAGCCCCGTGCACGCCGCGCCGGCCGCTTGCAGCCCCCCGAGGAGCCTGTGCGCGATCGAGATCGGGCGCTGGACCGCGGTCGGGACCCTGAGCGGGGCCGGGGGCGCGATCCCCTGCGCTGAGAGTCCAGCTCAGCTTCCAAGGCCGTCCTAGGAAGTGAGGACAAGGCGTCAGCGCCTGGACGCCTGGCCCCAGAAACCCCTCATCCTCCCTAGCGGCCCTTTCCTGAAAACTCTACCCCAGAGATCCCATCCTCCAAGCACCCCTATTCTCTAGGGTCCCCCATCCGTTTTCCAGCCCCAGGAATGTCCAAAACACAGCTCCAGGTATTCCCAGCACAAAGCTCCGCCCCCAGAACCACCTACCACTCCCTCCAGACTCCCTTTTTCTTTTTTTTTTTGGAGAGGTTTTTGCTATAAGGTGCCTGTGCTCTCCAGAAAGACGGAGAGAGACAGAGAGACAGAGACAGAAAGTGAGAAATCACCCCCGGGGGGGGGCGGGGGGATGGCCACATTACAATCCCTTCTCCTCCATTCTCCTCTTGGGATCTTGGGCACGCACGCACAAGCCCCTGGCGTGAGTTTAAGCCACCAGGTCCGGGACTCGAACCGGGGGCAACTATGTGGGAGTCCAGCGACATAGCCATTATGCCAACTGCTGGTCCTCAATACTTCCTTTTTCTTATACCCAGCTGTCCATCAGTCCTCCAGAACCCCACCCCCAACTGCACTTGATCTCTGCGACTCTCCCAAACCGGAGACCCTGCACCCTAGAACGCCCCAGGTCCCCAGCCGTAGATTTCCCACTCTAGGACCCTCAAGCTTTTCCGAGGCTCCGCCCCACGACCACGCCCCTCTCTCCCACCCGCCCTAAGCCCCGCCCCTTACTTACACGCGCT
>NW_006159676.1:2916491-2929974 GCF_000334495.1 Tupaia belangeri chinensis | reverse complement strand
GGATCAGCCTGGAGACCCGCCGCCCGCCCCCCTGTCCGCCCCACGCACACCCACGTCTGGGCTTGTAGTTTGCATGTCATTTGCATATTTTACTTTATTTACATTAAGCGCACGTGTCATTTGCATTGCTTTTCAAAGCTTTGCACTGTTTTTGTGAGTCGTTTACAAGGCGGTCTCCTGTCTTGTTGCATTTGCGTCGTTTTTGTCATAGTTGCGTGCCCAATGCATGCTATTTGCATTTCTTCCCTATTTTTGTGTTTATTTGCATGTCGTTAGCATAAATCTGCATCTGAGCGTTACATTTGCGTATTTATTAGGACCTTTCTTGACTCCTCCCACTTACAAATTTCCCCACTACGCACCTGTCAGCGCCCCGTTCTCGGCCCCCATCTGCGTCTCCTGGGCCTTCGCCTCGTCCATTTCGACCTTCAGGGCCGTTAGTTGGGTCTGAAGCCGGTTCTGCAAAGGCGAGGGGAAATGAATCCAGGAGAAATGAATCCAGGAGGTGTCAAAGGGGTGTAAATTGATCTCCCCGTTTTTGGGGAACAGTGAAAGGACACTGGTGACCCCATTGCCTGAGCTTTGTTGGAATGTCCTCTTTTTTGTTAAACACAAAAGTGAGCCCCGAAGCCTGAGGGACCAAGTGATGACAGCTGCCTGCCTGGAGGAGGGTGTCTCTGCCCAAGTTCATCGTCCCATCTCCCCAAGCCACCATGAAATGGGATCGGCCGGGGTTTTCCACCCGAAATACGCCGATCTGATGGTTAATAACGATGGGGTTTCTGGCATATGTGTGGGTCACTTGCGTGGGACACCCTACAAAACAATTGGCTTCGCCTTCTCAAATCATATTCCAGCAAGGGGCAATGGGAGGATTCGAACCCCCGACATGCTGCCCTTAACCTCAAGCTCTTCTCTTGGGCAGGCAGAAAAGGAGTAGGGGCCCACTTTGATTTTTTTTTAATGCAAGGGCTGAAGAACCAACCGGTGGTGTAGTGGTTATGTTGTTGGACTCCCATGTAGTCGACCATGGTTCAAATCCCGGACCTGGTGTCTTAAACTCACACTGACCATTGCCCATCTCAGTCCCCAAACGGGGTGCTTTCTCATGTTCTTTCTCTCTCTCTCTCTCTCCCAAGCAAGTGCACATGCCCTATAGCAAACTTTTTAAAAATTTTTTGGCATGGGACCAGCAGTTAGCGTAATGGCTATGTCACTGGACTCCCATGTAGTCGACCATGGTTCGAGTCCTGGACCCGGTGGCTTAAAACTCACGCTGGCGCGTGTGCGTGCGTGCCCAAGACCCCAAGAGGAGAATGGAGGAGAAGGGATTGCGGTGTGGCCATCCCCCCTGGGGGGTGATTTCTTGCTTTCTGTCTCTCTCTGTCTGTGTGGCGAGTGCACGTGCCCCATAGCAAAAACCTCTCCAAAAAATTTTTTTGCATGTAGTAAATATTTTTAAGGATTTATTTTATTTTATTTCATTTATTCATTCATTTATTTTAATTTGACTGGAGAGAGACAGACACAGAGAGGGAGAGAGGGGGAAAGTGAGAAAGCAAGCTACCATGATCAGCCATGTGGGAGTGTCCAGCACCTTGACCACCACACCACTTGCAGGTCCCCGCTATAGCAAATTTTTAAAAATAAAGTAAAAAGAGGGACCAGCACGTGGCATGGTGGTTAAGGTGCTGGACTCCCATATTGGTAATCCTGTTCGAGTCCCAGACCTGGCAGCTTGCTTTCTCACTTTCCCTTTCTCTCTCTCTCTCTCTGATCAAATTAAATAATAAATAAAATAAAATTAATAATTATTTGTTTTAAAAAAGGTGCCAGCAGGTGGCTTGGTGGTTAAGGCACTGGACAGTCCCACATGGCCAACTGCAGTTCGAGTCCCGGACCTGATAGCTTGCTTTCTCACTTTCCCTCTCGCTGTCTCTCTGTGTATGTCTCTCTGGTCACAGTAAAATGAGTGAATGAATAAATAAAATAAAATAATGCTTCATACAAATAAAAGGCAAAGGCTACCCAACCTCTGCTAGGTGGGGTACACAGAGGTACGTATTTTTAAAATAATTAAATCTTGCTCTTCTTCTTTATTTATTTTATTTATTTTAATTTTAAGATTGTCATAGGGTATGTGCGCTCACCAGAGACAGAGTGAGAGAGAGAGAGAGAGAGAGAGAGAAAGTAAGAAAGCAAGCTGCCAGGTCCGGGACTCAAACTGTGGTCAGCCATGTGGGAGTCCAACGCCTAAATCTCCAGGCTACCTGCTGTGTCACTCAGTAAATGTTACATAGCTAGGATTTTGAAGACGGTTCTTCTGCAAGGCTCAGAACTGGGAAGGGTTAAGAAAGTTTTCAGGGGGTGGCCCGGGCATAAAGGCAGGACCTGGCGGGTGTCTCCCCCCAAAAGCCAATTTTAACCTCCCTAATTACAGGTGACACAAGTGTCCCTCTCTCAAAATAGCGCTGCTGGAAACAGGTGGGGAGGAGTTGAGTGGGCCGACGGCCGAGGGTTAGCACGGGGCCTCCCCAGATGGGCTGAGGGGTTTAGGGGGTTCCCAGCCACCATTAACCAGAAGGCAGACTCCAGCGTGCCCTGGCATGGTAGGAGTTGGAATAGGAGCATGGTACTATTCTCAATTCAAATAATCAAGGAGGGCCAGTAGGTGTTATGGTTAAGGCACTGGATTCCGCATGGCCAGTTCTGCAGTTCGAATCCCGGACCTGGTGGCTTGAAAATCATACTTGGCGTGTGTACAAGCATGCCCAAAATCCCAAGAGAAGAGTGGCCGAGAGAAAATTGGGGCATGGCCATTTTTTCCTGGGAGATGCCCAGAACAAAATTAATTAAGTTAAAAAAAAAATTGGGGGTCAACAGATGGCAGAGCAGTGACATGGCTAGACTCCTATGTGGCTGGCCACTTGGTTCGAATCTCAGACCTGGTGGCTTCAAAATTATACCCGAGGGGCTGGCAGTTGCGTGGTGGTTAAAGCAGTTGGACTCGCACATGGCTGACCGGGGTTCAAGTCCCAGACCTGGTAGCTTGCTTTCTCACTTTCCTTCTCTGTCTGTCTGGACAATTTCAATAAAATAAAAAAATGAAATAACGACAGGTGAATAAAGTTAAATAAAAGAATAAGAAAAAAAAAGAAAGAAAATCATACCCGGCACATGTGCGTGTGTTCCCAAGATCCCAAGAGGAGAATGGAGGAGAGGAGAAGAAACTGGGGTGTGGCCATCCCCCCAAGGGAATGATTTCTCACTTTTTTCTTTTTCTTTTCTTTCTTTTTTTTTTTTTTTTTTTTTTTTTTTTTTTTAAGAATTATCTATTTAATGTTATTTATTCACGGGGGACCAGCAGTTGGCGTAATTTTACTCATTTATTTATTTTAATTTGACCGCAGAGAGACAGAGAAAGTGAGAATGAGAAAGCAAGCTACCAGGTCCGGGACTCGAACCATTGTCGACCATGTGGGAGTGTCTAGCGCCTTAACCACCCGGCCACCTGCTCGTCTTACAGTTTCTCACTTTTCTTATCACTGTCTCTGTCTCTCTTTTTCTCCAGGGAGCACACACACCCTAAGGGAAAAAACGACACAAAACAACAGCCAAAAAACAACCTTCTAAGGAAAAAAAAAGGTTTGGGAAAACTGAGGCCAGGGCAGCAATTCTGGGGGTGTGTACGCAGCCCCCAACGCCTTTCCACCTACCTGGCGGCCCTCGCAAGCCTTGAGCGCCTTCTCCAGCTCCCGACGGACACCCTCGGCCTGGTCCAGCCTCCTGGTCAGGGCGTCCTCGCGCTCGGTGACCTCTGCCAGCCGCCGCCGGAGCTCCTCCACCTCCTCGGGTGCTGGGTCCCCAGGCTGCACGGTGGCATTGACCCCTGGCTCAGGGCAACGAGGCTTCCGGGCAGCCGAGGCAGCTAAATTCCAGGCCACCAGGGCCCCTCCAGCTGCAGCCGCCGCCAGGAACACTGCAGCCCCGCACAGGGCGAGCACCCTCCAGGCGCGCCCGGGCTCGGGCCCCGGCCCCAGCTCAGCCATGCCGCGGTGCACAGCTCTGCCCCAGACAGCCACGAGCATTTAATTGGCACCTTGGGGGCGCCAGGGACACCCACGGTTCTGCCCCGCCCGACTGTGGCTTCCCATGTCCTTCTGGAGGTTTTGGGCTCTGTCCAGAGGCCAACCCATTCGGTCCAGCTCAAAAAAAGCTGTGGGTGTTGGGTTCCACTTTTGCTTCTGCAAACCACGCGCTACCGTCTAAGCCTCAGTTTGCCCCCCCAACCCACCCCTTGTACATACAAAGTGCACAGGACCGCATCTGTACAGGTTTTTAAGATTTATTTATTTAAAATATTTTATTTATTATCATTATTCTCTCATTTTTGACCAGAGAGAGAGACAGACCGAGAGAAAGGGAGTGTGAGAAAGGAAGCTGCCAGGTCCGGGACTTGAACCCTTGTCAGCTATGTGGGAATCCAGTGCCTCCATCACCATGCTACATGCCTGCACCTAATGGCTTTTAAAAAACATCATTTTATTGGGGCCAGCAAGTGGCATGGTGGTTAAAGGCGCTGGACTCCCACATGGCCAACCGCGGTTCAAGTCTTGGACCTGGGTTTTCCTCTCTTCCTCTCTCTCTCTCTCTCTATCTCTCTCTGATCAAACTGGAAAATAATAATGAGGGAACCAACAGTTAGCGTAATGGCTCTGTCGCTGGACTCCCACGTAGTCGATCGTGGTTCGAGTCCTGGACCCAGTGGCTTGAAACTCACACGGGGTGCGTGTGCGTGCGTGCCCAAGATCCCGAGAGGAGAATGGAGGAGAAGGGATTGCGGCGTGGCCATCTCCCCTGGGGGGTGATTTCTCGCTTTCTGTCTCTCTGTCTCTCTGTCTGTTTGGCGAGCGCACGCGCCCTATAGTGAAATCCCCTCCAAAAAAAAAAAAAAAAAGAAAGAAAATAATAATGATAATAATAATAAATAAAGTTAAATAAAATAATTCTTTAAAAAATCATTTTATTGAACTTTATCCATTTGGATATTTTATTTATTTATTTATTGGAGAGGTTTTTGCCATAGGTCATGTGCACTCGCCAGAAAGACAGAGAGACGGAGAGACAGAAATCAAGAAATCACCCCCCAGGGGGGATGGCCACGCCGCAATCCCTTCTCCTCCATTCTCCTCTTGGGATCCTGGGCACGCACGCACATGCGGCTGGCGTGAGTTTAAGCCACCAGGTCCGGGGCTTGAACTGCAGTTGACTACGTGGGAGTCCAGTGATGTAGTCATTAGGCCAACTGTTGGTTCCCATTTGCTTATTTATTTTAATTTGACCACAGATGGACAGGGAGAGAGAGAGAGAAAGTGAGAAAAGAAGTGGACAGGTCTGGGACTCGAACATCGGTCCGTTACGTGGGAGTCCAGCGCCCTTAACCACTATGTCACCTACTGGCCCCTGTGAAGGGGGATTTTTGTCCTCATACTGTGGATGGGGAAACCAAGGCTGGGAAATGGGAGGCCACTCTATTGACCAAAGTTGGCCTGGCTACACCTGCTGGGAGGCGGACTGCCGCGAGCGTGGAGGAAAGCAGAGACCCGCTCCACCTTCCTGCCCCTTCTCCGTTTGGCCGCTAGGGGGCAATCTTCTAACGTGAATCGGATTCAGGGCCTTTTACAATCAGCCGAGGGGTTCTTTTTCTTCTGAGCATCCAAACCCCATTCGCCTGCCCTCCTCCCTTCTACAAGGACCTTCCTCTTCATGGCCCACTCCTGGGGTCTCCCTCAATGCTCTCCTATCAAGAGTATTTCCGTTCCAGGACTTTGCTTTGACTTTTTTTCTTTTTTCTTTCTTTTTTTGAGAGGTTTTTGCTATAGGGCGCATGCGCTCGCCAGACAGAGAGAGACAGAGAGACAGAAAGCGAGAAATCACCTCCCAGGGGGGATGGCCATGCCGCAATCCCTTCTCCTCCATTCTCCTCCTGGGATCTTGGGCATGCACGCACACGCGCCTGGCGTGAGTTTAAGCCACCGGGTCTGGGACGCGAACTGTGGTTGACTTCATGGAAGTCCAGCGACATAGCCATTATGCTAACTGCTGGTTCCTTGACTTTTTTTAAAATAAAGAATTATTTTATTTGTTTATTTACTTATTTTTAAATTTGACCAGAGAAAGAGAGTGAGAAAGCAAGCTGCCAGGTCTGGGACTCAAACCACAGTCAGCCATGTGGGAGTCCAGCGTCCTTAACTACTATGCCACCTGCTGGTCCCCAACTATTTTTTTTTTAAGAGAGATTTTTGCTATAGGGTGCGTGTGTTCGCACCTATAGAGAGACAGACAGTGAGAAATCATCACCCCTTGGGGGGATGGCCAGGCCACAAGCCCTTCTCCATGTTCCTCTTAGGATCTTGGGCACACAGGCACACATGCTCAGCCACCGAGTCCAGGAATCGAACCGTGGTTAGCCATGTAGGAGTCTAACAGAGTAACCATGACACCATCTGTTGGTCCCTGGACTTTATGGACCTTTCATTTTAAGCAGCTCAGAAAGATACGTGGGGGGGGTGAGGAGGGGGAACGGACAGACCAGCAGTTAGCGTAATGGCTATGTCGCTGGACTTCCACGTAGTCGACGGCAGTTCGTGTCCTGGACCCGGTGGCTTAAACTCACACCGGGCGCGTGTGCGTGCGTGCCCAAGATCCCGGGAGGAGAATGGAGGAGAAGGGATTGTGGTGTGGCCATCCCCCCTGGGGGGTGATTTCTTGCTTTCTGTCTCTCTCTCTCTTTCTGGAGAGCACATGCGTCCTATAGCAAAAACATCTTAAAAAAAAAAAATCTTGAAAATCCGGCACATGTGCATGTGTGCCCAAGATCCTGAGAGGAGATTGCAGCGTGGTTGCCCTTCCTGAGGGCTGACTTCTCACTTTCCCTCTCTCCCTCCCTCCGCTTGGCAAATGCATGTGGAAAACCTTAAGAGAGAGAGAGACAGAGAGAGAGAGAGAGACTCAAAACTAAATAAAAAGAGGGACTAGCAATTAGCGTAATGGCTGTGTCACTGGACTCCCACGTAGTTGACCGCGGTTCAAGTCCCGGACCCGGTGGCTTAAACTCACGCCGGGTGTATGTGAGTGCATACACATATACAAGCCCAAGATCCCGAGAGGAGAATGGAGGAGAAGGGGTTGCAGACTGAAAGCTGCCACCCCTCCTCACAAAAGCAGGCACAGCCTTTGTTGTTGTTTTGGGAGAGAGATTTTTGCTAAGGCACCTCCACTTTCCAGAGACACAGAGAGAGAGAGACAGAGAGACCTTAACCAGCAAACGCCACTTGCCGGCCGCACCTGGTCTGTTCTTTAAGCTGCTGGGGCCAGGATTTGAACCGCCCTTGGCCACGTGAGATCATGACTACCTGGCTGGCCCAAGCATCTCTGTGTCATGAGCTAGAGAGACGGAGACAGAGAGACAGAGACAGAGAGACAGAGAGACAGAGAGAGAGAGCATTTTTACCCAGCAGGGTCTTTTGGTGGTTTGTTTATTTCCTTTTGTTTTCGGTTTGCCAGAGAGCGTGCGTGCTCCGTGCTCCGGAGAGAGGCAGAAAGAGAGAAGGAAACTGAGAAATCATTCTCCCCCCAGTCCCCCAGCCCCCCAGTCCCTCATCTCTTCCTCTGCTGTTATCTTCCTTCCTCCAAGTCCCGCTGGAGGAATCTCGACTATTGTCTTTGTAACTTCCTGTCCTCGGCACTGGGGCCACGGTTACTCCGTCCTGCACTTCTGCATTGTCCTCCAGGCCCAGTAAATGAACACAGCCTCTCCCTGCAGGGACCCCCACCCCTAAACACTGCCCCTGCCCCGAGCAGGCTCCTCTGACCCCTTATTTCCCTCTCATTCACCAGACTCCACCCTTCCGGTCTGGGTGAGAACTTTGAAAGCTCCCGTCTTCCCACCAGGGGTTATGGCCACGCTGCAGTCCCTTCTCTTCAATCATTCTCTTGCGGTGTGGGGCACGCATGCGCACATGCCGGGAGTGTTTTTCAAGCTGCCGGAGCTGGGACTTGAACCAACTGCCGTAACCACGACGCCCCTGGTTGGTCCTCTGTAGACAGATACTAGCACTTTTTTTTTTTTTTGGAGAGGTTTTTGCTATAGGGCACGTGCGCCAGGTCCGGGACTCGAACCACAGGCGTCTACCTGGGCATTCCGCGACAGTCGTCTACATGGGAATTCAGCGACATAGCCATTACGCTAACTGCTGGTCCCCAGATTAATCATTTCTGAGGGCATGTTCTGATCACAATGGAATGTTCATGGTCTTTATGGCTCCAGGCAAGGTCCAGTGATTGGGTCTTATCTTAATGTAATTGGGAGAAGAGGAGTTTTAAGGACCATAGGAAGGCAGGTTCCCAGTCATAGGAATTTCACAGTTCATCCCGGAGATGCTCCTCCAAGATGGAGTCATGCCTGCTTCAAAGATAATCCCAGAGGGGGGACAGTTCCTGCCCCAACCCATGGATTTCTTTTCCATTTTATGTATTTATTTAAAAGCATTATTTTATTTTACTTCATTCATTCCTTTATTTTAATTTGACCAGAGTGAGAGAGAGAGAAAGTGAAAAAGCAAGCCTCCACATCCGGGACTCGAACCACAGTCAGTTATGCGGGAGTCCAGCAGCTTAACCACCCCATCACCTGCCCATCCCAACCGCATGGGTGTGTAAAAACATACGGAGACGGGAAATCGAGGGTTATTTACTCTCACTCAATAACCCTCAGTACTTCACAAAGATCCAGAAACTCGAGTTTTTTCTCCCGAGGAGGTGTTTATTTTCAGGGGAGCAAGAAAGTGACCCTCTAAAAACCGTAATGGCAAGAAGCACGTGCCTCTTCCCCACGCCACGGCCAAGCCCAAGGTAGGACACAGGCAGGGGCGGGAGGCAGTCCTGGATCAACTCAGCTGCTTCTCCAAGCCAGGGCTGTCCCTTGTTCCCAGCTTTGGTGCTGCATCATACGTTTGCTTCCCTCCACCCCCGGGATCCTGTGCCCTCCCCCTCCTCCAACCGTGTGCCCCATGTCCTCCTCAAGGGGACGTCAACACCGGACCGAAGCCGAATCAATGCGGGTTGCGCCCTACGGAACAAGATAAGCAGTTTCAGAGCAGAGTTCAGAGCAGAACGCTGGCCCCGCCCCCTCTAGGCCACGCCCACACGGACACGCCCCAGGAAACCACGCCCCATCCCCTAAGATCCCTCCGCCCTGCGCCCAGGCCCCTCCTCTGCAGCGCACCTGCCAGCCCCTGACTCCCTACCGCCCCCTCCCCACCCTCTTCTCCCGGGCACCCCCTCCTCGTCGAGCACCCCCTCCTCACCCGTGGCTGGCGTGCTGGGATCTCAGAGGAGCAGAGCATAGAGGCCCAGGAAGAGAATTAGCAGGCTCCCCACCGAGCTGGGGGCTGAGTTTCTACTCCTGCTTAGTTCTCTCCTGGAGTGGAGACGGGGGACAACTTAGATGCCAGGCCTGCAACAGCTGATGTCACTTTAGGTTCATTCCTACCTCCCCACCCCTCCCACCCCCCAACCAAGTCACTGAGGAAGGCAGTTTGGCTGAGTGATCCCAGGGACGATATTGTCCTTCTCTGCGTGCCAAACTTGAACCCCTGGGACAATGGGATTTTTGAGAGCAAAGGGGGTCAGGGTGAAATTCAGTGCCTTCCGCGTGCCTCGGGCCTATTTTCTTCTTTCCTTAAAAATGTATTTCTTTATTTTAATTTGACCAGAGAGGGACAGAGTGAGAAAGCGAGAGAGTGAGAAAGCGAGCCGCCAGGTCCAGGACTCGAACCCTTATTGACCATGTAGGAGTCCAGAGTCCATAACCAACACACCACCATCAGCTCTTAGGGCAGATGGCTAATCTTGTCTTTTTCTTTTCTTGTACTATTTTTATTATTTTTTTTTCTCGAGAGGTTTTTGACATAGGGTATGTGCGCTTGCCAGACAGAGAGAGACATAGAGACAGAAAGCGAGAAATCACCCCCCAGGGGGCATGGCCACGCCACAATCCCTTCTCCTCCATTCTTCTCTCAGGATCTTGGGCACGCATGCACAGGCGCCCGGCATGAGTTCTAAGCCACCGGGTCCGGGACGCGAACTGCGGTCAACTACGTGGGAGTTCAGCGACATAGCCATTACACTAACTGCTGGGCCCTTGTCTTTTTTTTTTTTTTATTTTAGGGACCAGCAGGTGGCATGGTGGTTAAAGAGACTCGATTCCCACATGGTCAACTGTGGTTTGAATCCCGGACCTGGTGGCTTGTTTTCTCCCTTTCTTTTTCTCTCTCTCTGTTTCTCTCTGTTCCAATTAAAAAATAGCAACAAATGGACTTAAATAAATAAATAATTATTTAAAAAGAAATATTTTATTGGGGCCAGCAGGTGGTATGGTGGTTGAGATGCTGGACTCCCACATGGCCAACCATGGTTCTAGTCCCAGACCTGGCAGCTTGCTCTCTCATATTCTGCCCTCTCTGGTGAGCACATGTGCCCTGTATCAAATTAAAAATAAGTAAATAAATAAATAATTATTTAAAAAGAAATATTTTATTGGGGCCAGCAGGTGGTATGGTGGTTGAGATGCTGGACTCCCACATGGCTGAACATGGTTCAAGCCCTGGACCTGGCAGCTCCCTTTCTTGCTTTCTCTGTCTCTTTCTCACTCTGTCCCTCTCTGGTCAAATTAAAAATAAATAAATGAATAAATAAAATTAAAAAAAGAGATAATAATCATTAAAATTAAATAAATAATTTTAAAAGAATTATTCGGCTTTTTAAAAATAATTACTTAATTTTTTAAAGAATTATTTATTTAATTTTAATGATTATTATCTCTTTTTTTAATTTTATTTATTCATTTATTTATTTTTAATTTGACAGAGAGAGAGAGAGAGAGGAAGTGAGAAAGCAAGCCACCAGGTCCGGGACTCAAACCATGGTTGGCTAAAACCGCAGTCAGCCACGTTCTGGCCTCATGCCAACTGCTGGTCTCCCTACTTACTTAATTTTATTTATTACTTTTTAAATAATTATTTTATTTAATCTTATCCATTGTTATTCCTTTTTTCTTTTTTCTTAAAGGTGACCAGAGACAGACAGAAAGAAGGGAAGTGAGACCAAGCTGCCAGGTCCAGGACTCAAACCGCAGTCAGCCACGTAGTAGTTCAGCTTCCTTAACCACCATGCCACCTGCTGGCCTCAATTTTATTTATTCTCATTATTATTGTTATTTTAATTTGATCAAAGAAAGAGAGAGAGAGAAAAAAGGAAAGTGAGAAAGCAAGCTGCCAGGTCCCTTGGTGCTTAGTGGCTCCTTTTTTTTTTTTTTTTTTAACATTTATTTATTTATCTATTTATTTGTTTGTGAGTTATTTATCTATTTATTTGTGAGTTTCAAGCCACCGGGTCCAGGTCTTGAACCACAGTTGTCCATGTGGGAATCCAGCACTCCAACCACCATACCACCTGCTGGTATTGCCTTCAGACATAAAGATCGTCACATCCATTGGGGTCAGCAGATGACATGGTTACATCGCTGGACTCCCAAGTAGTCAACTGCGGTTCGAGTCCCGGACCCAGCAGCTTGAAACTCATGCTCGGCGCATGTGCGTACGTGCCCAAAATCTCAAGAAGAGAATGGAGGAGAAGGGATTGCAGCGTGGCCATCCTCCCAACCCTCTGGGGGTAGTGATTTCTCACTTTCTGTCTCTCTGTCTGTCTCTGTCTCTCCCACAAGTGCATGAGCCCTATAGCAAAACTCTCTCTAAAAAATATTAAAATAAAGATTGTTACATCCATCCACAGTTGGCTCGAGAACGAAGGACAGACTACCTGAGCCAGATAGGACCCCCCAGATAACCAAACAATCCAAGGGCCAACAGATGTCCCTTCCCAGGGTCACCTTAATGACATGACTTCCAGTCCCTGCACTTCAGAAAGGCCAGCACGACCCGGCATCACCTGGCCCCTTTCCTCTCGGCTTACTTTCTGAATCTGGGAAATGTTTTCAGGGTTGGGACACGGGCCCGCCCTCACATTGGGTCTTGGGGTATGGCCCGCGGAAGCGTCACTAACCTCAGTCGGTCCAGGTCTGCCAACGTCTGCTGCAGCTTGTCATTCAAAGTTGCAATCTCTCCTGGGGGCGGGACATTTCAGGGCGTGTCTCTGTGTGGCCACGCCCCCACCGCGCCCGCCCTGGGACGACTCTCTCCCAATGTCCAACCCTCGATCCCCCCGCGTGCACCCCCTCTTCCTCCCGCTCTCCCTGGAACCCTGGCCAGCTTCCTCCTCACCCTGAAGCTGCTGTTCTCGCTTTTGGTTCCGATCTTTCTCCTCCTTCTCTGCCGCCATCAGGGACACCTGGAACAGAGGGGCGGGTCAGGAATCGGGGTTCTGGCCTTCGTGGGGTTAGCTGCTGTCTCTGGGCCCTGAATCCCTCCTCCCTAAGCCCTGGAAGCAGAGGAGCTTAGGTGCAAACCCCCTCTGCGATCCAGACCATCCACTCTTCACCTGTCTCCAATAACAGGCAGCTTCCCAGGTCAAAAAAAAAAGGCATGTGAGCTTCAAAATGAGAGTTGCTTTGAGTTTTGTTTTTTGAATAGTAAGTTATAGGGTACATGCTCTCACTGGAGACAGAGACAGAGAGAGAGAGAGAGAGAGAGAGAGAGAGAAAGAGAATCCCCCTGGGAGGATGACTGTGACGGATTCCTTCTCTATTCTCTCGGGGTTTTGGACACACATGCACACGTGCCAAGCATGTTTTTCAAGCCGCTGGGTCTGGGACTTGAATCACACTGTCAGGTACGTGGGATCCATGTTACTGGCTGGCCCCAAAAGGCAAGTTTTGAGGTTTCCCCTCACCTCCCCACCTCCTGACACACATAGGAATTTGGAAGCTCTCTATATCCAAACCGTCTAGAAATTTCCAGATCACCCGGGCCATCTCCCAAAAAGATGTACAGGCCCTTATCAAACCCAGAATATGAGGTTTCCTGTTAGATTTGCAGTGAGAGTTTCAAGGTCCCCCATAGCAGAACCCTGTGAAAACTTAAAAGGCTTTCCAAATGCAGTGGAAGTTTCAAGGGCCCCCTTTTCTGGGTCTGGTAAAGACCTCCCTCCAGTCCCTAGTCTCCCCCAAGGCTTGTACCCACAGGGAGTCTCAACCTCCTATCAGGGATCCGCAAGTGTTTGATTTCTCCAACTCCTAATGGGGATTCCGAGGTCCCAGATGTGGGTGCTCACAGATGACTTAAGGCGTTACCCCATGCCAGTCCCCTGGAATAAGGTTAGAGAGCCCCTAACCCTGCTGGGGAACTTCAGGTCCTCTGATGTAGAGGCCACGGGGCGGTTTCAAGGACTTCCCCCACCTCCCCTAAAACCCTACGTGGTATTTTCTGGAGCGGGTCAAGGCCCGCCCCCCCTCACTCCCCCAAGC
>NW_006159676.1:2911139-2916460 GCF_000334495.1 Tupaia belangeri chinensis | reverse complement strand
CTTCAAGGCCCGCCTCCCCTACCTCCCCCAAGCACAAAGTCCCTGAACGACACTTGAGTGGCTTACCAGGGTCTGGTTGCAGGTGGCAGCCTGGGTCTCAGCCTTCAGCACCCCATCCTGGGCTTGGGTCAGCTGCCTTTGCAGGAGGTGGGTGACATTGTGACACTCCACTTCTGCCCTGAGGCCATCCAGGCAGGCCTCACTGTTGGCCCTGGCGGCGAACACAGCCAAGGCCACCACCAGTCCCACCACCAGGAGTAACCCCAAGATGACCACTATCAGCAGCCTTCGGCCCCCCAACGCTGACTCTTGGTCCTTCAGGTCACCCATGGGCACCGGCAAATAGTGATAAAACGTGGGTGCCATGCAGAGCCCTTCTGAGATGGAGAGTTTGGACAGAAGTTAGGAACGAGCGCTGGAAACTTCGACGGTCCGCCCCTCATTAGCATAGAGCCCGCAGCGTTTTCCCGGGACGTCCCTTCATTAGCATAGAGCGGCTACCAGAGCCCGCAGCACCGCCTGGCTCCAAGACCGCCCCTTTATTAGCATAGGGCTAATCACTGCCCTCGGGGCCGCCCCCTCATTAGCATAGAGCCAGCAGCGTTTTCCCGGGACGTCCCTTCATTAGCATAGAGCGACTACCAGAGCCTCCAGCGCCGCCTCCTCATTAGCATAGGGCTAATCACTGACGCCCAAATCGCTCCTTATTAGCATAGAGCTAATCGTTTGCTCCAAGACCGCCCCTTTATTAGCATAGGGCTAATCAGTGCCCTCGGGCCCGCCCCGTCATTAGCATAGGGCTAATAGCCAACCAGGGGAAACGCACTGACCTGCGGGCTTAGCAGGCATTTGAATAAAACATCTGCAGGCAGAGTCCAGCTAAGACTTTCAGTTTCCATTTCCCCCGCAAAGCAGCTGGCGGTGAGTTTTGCTTCCTTCGATTGAGGGTTTAATGACCTTGACCCTTTCCTGCTCGGTGCTGGCCAGCGAGATTCCCACAGCCTGGGATGCCCCGTTGCAAGTCCTCGCCTGTCATCTGGGAGTTACTGAGCGCCTGGTGCCTTGAGATCGCACCTGTCCCACGACCCGAAGAGGCAGAGGTTTTCATGGTCGGTCCGGTTCCGAGCTGGGGGAACTGAGGTTGCAAGGTGGAATGTTGGACCAGCATCAGGATCAAGGGCGTTGGGTTTTGCTCGGGCACATGGGATGTTCACGGTGTCCCAGTGGGGGTTCGCTCAGCATCTCTGTTCCCAATAAAAGGCCCATAGGGAGCCATGGAAGGTGTGTGAGCAGGAGCAGAGAGCGGGACTGGACCCAGTGAGAAGCTGGGAGACTGAGTGTCTCCTTTCTCACTCCAGCAAGGCTGCACAGCCTACGAACTAGGTGACCCAGACCCCTGTTCCCCTGGAGCCACCAGCAAAAGGCTTTCTGTTCTTTTTTTTTTTTTTTCTTTTGAGAGAGAGGTTTTTTGCTATAAGGCACATGCACTCGCCATAAAGACAGAGAGAGACAGAAAGCGAGCAATCACCTCCCAGGGAGGATGGCCACGCCGCAATCCCTTCTCCTCCATTCTCCTCTCGGGATCTTGGGCACGCACGCACACGTGCCTGGCGTGAGTTTAAGCTCGGGATCTTGGGCACGCACGCACGCACACATGCCCGGCGTGAGTTCAAGCCACAGGGTCCGGGACACGAACCGCGGTCGACTACGTGGGAGTCCAGAGACATAGCCCATATGCTAACTGCTGGTTCCCTGTTATTATTCTTTTTAAGAATTATGTATAGGGACCAGCAAAGGGTGTAACACTTAAATCACTAGGTTCCCATGTAGTTGAATGCTGTTCAAGCCCCAGGACCCAGCAGCTTAAAACTCATGCCAGGTGTGCGTGCCTGCCTAAAATCCTGAGAAGAGAATAGAGGAGAAGGGATTGCGGCGTGGCCATCCCCCTTGGGGGGTGATTTCTTGCTCTCTGTCTCTCTGTCTCTCTCTGTCTCTCCAGCGAGCACATCCACCCTATAGCAGGTTCCTTTTCGAGACACACTGAACTCAAAGGGGCTGGGGGACTGTCCACAGGGCCAGTGGATCCAGACCTTCTTGTGGGAAATCAGACCAGTTATTGACATCCGGTGGCCAGGGGTGACAGCAAGAACAATCCTAATTGTTTTTCCACTGGCTTCTTTGCTTGGCCTGGTGACAACCCAGATTTCCTTGTATCAGTCTTTCCAGGGTGTGTGTTTAACAGGGTCAAAGGTGAAGGGCTAAGGAAGGCAGAGAAAAACACCCCTAGAATCTCAGTCAGACACCCCTATATCCCAAAAGCCTTTCATTAAAGCCACTCA
Organism: Tupaia belangeri chinensis; assembly: GCF_000334495.1. NCBI lineage: Eukaryota > Metazoa > Chordata > Mammalia > Scandentia > Tupaiidae > Tupaia > Tupaia belangeri. The sequence goes on along the minus strand of NW_006159676.1, from coordinate 2,914,121 downwards.
GCCAGCAAGTCACAAGAGGTGGAGGATGATCTTGATGAAAAAGCCCAGGGTGGGACCAGCAGATGGTGTAATGGTTATGTCACTGGACTCACATATAGGCGACCTTGGTTTGAGTCCCAGATCCGGTAGCTTAAAAACTTAAGCTGGGGGCCAGCAGGCGGTGTGGTGGTTAAGGGCGTTGGACTCCCGCAGGGTGACTATGGTTCGAGTCCCGGACCTGGCAGCTTGCTGTCTCATTTTTTTCCTCTCTCTCTGTCATCTTGTCCCTCAGTGGTCAAATTAAACAAATAAATAAATAGAGTTAAATAAAGTTATTGAAGCCAGAAGGTGGTGTGGTGGATAGGGACACTGGATTCCCACATGGCTGACGATGGTTCGAGTCCTGGACCTGGTGGCTTGCTTTCTCGCTTTCTGTTTCTCTCTCTCTCTCTAGTCAAATTTAAAAAAATAATAATAAGAAGAAGAAATGGAATTAAATAAATAAATAATTCTTTTTTTTAAGAAGTTAAATAAGGGACCAGCAGTTAGCTGGACTCCCATGTAGTTGACTGCAGTTCAAGTCTTGGACCCGGTGGCTTAAACTCTCGCTGTGCATGTTTTTGCATGCCCAAGATCCCGAGAGGAGAATGGAGGAGAAGGGATTGCGGCGTGGCCATCCCCCCTGGGGGTTGATTTCTCACTTTCTGTCTCTCTCTGTCTTTCTGGCGAGTGCACATGCCCTATAGCAAAAACCTCTCAAAAAAAAAAAGTTAAATAAAGTTATTAAACTATATGTATATATGTAAAACCTCTTTGGGGCTGGCAGGTGGCGTGGTGGTTAAGGGCACTGGACTCCCATATGGCCGAACATGGTTCAAGTCCCGGATCTGGTGGCTTGCTTTTTCACTTGCCCTCTCTCTGTCTCACTCCATCCCTCTCTGTTCAAATTAAAATAAGTAAAATAAAATAGTTCTAAATAAATAAATAAAAATAAGCCCTTATCCTATCTCAAATCAGGGCTTCAAATTTAGAATCTGAACTGAAATCCTTGAGTCTACTGGCGTAATAAACTTGAGTCCTACTCTCCAAGTGGCATTTGGTTTCTTTTCTTTTTTTTTTTTTTGGAGAGGTTTTTGCTATAGGGCGTGTGCACTCGCCAGACAGACAGAGACAGAGACAGAAAGTGAGAAGTTACCCCCCAGGGGGGATGGCCACACCGCAATCCCTTCTCCTCCATTCTCCTCTTGGGATCTTGGGCACGCACGCACACGCGCCCTGCGTGAGTTTTAAGCCACCAGGTCTGGGACACGAACAGAGGTCAACTACATGGGAGTCCAGAGACATAGCCATTACACCAACTGCTAGTCCCCGCGTTTGGTTTCTTGAGACACAGGGATTGTGGCATGGCCATCCCCTTGCCCCCGGGGGTGATTTCTCACTTTCCCTCACACTCTCTGTCTCTCTCTGCCGTGAGTGCATGTGTCCTAAGGCACAAACTTCTTAAAAAAAAAAGGGGGGGGGGCTGGCTGGGGGAGTGAGCGTTAAAGGTGTTGGATTCTGCCAGTCACGCTCGAGTCCTGGACCTGGCGGCTTGCTTTTTCCCTTTCTCTTTCTCTGGTCAAAATAATAAATAAATAAATAAATAACAAATGGAATTAAAGGAATAAGTAATTCTTTTAAAACAACAATTAAAAATAATACATAAATTAATTAATTTAAAAAAATCTCCGGCCTGGTTAGCCTGAAACATGCCAGGCATACCTGTGGGTAGTTGGGATGGGAGGAAGGGGATTTTCTAGTCCTGACCAGACCTCATGGAGGGGCCCTCTCTCCTTCTCTCTCTGGTGTGTAAACATGTTCTATTATAAATAAAAAGGGGGGGGGAATGAGCCATCAGGTGGTGTGGAGGTTAAGGCACTGGATCCCACATGGCTGACTGTGGTTTGAGACCCGGACCCAGCAGATTGAAAAACACAATGGCGGGGAGCCAGCAGGTGGCGTGGTGGTTAAAGTGCTGGACACTCCCACATGGCCGACCACGGGTTGAGTCCTGGACCTGGTGGCTTCCTTTTTCACTTTTTCTCTCTCTCTGTCTCTCTCTCTGGTCAAATTAAAATAACTGAATGAATAAATTAATTTAAAAAGAAAAGAAAAACACAACGACATGTGTGTGTGCTTGCCCAAACTCCCGAAAGGAGGGAGAGATGGAGAAGGGATTGCAGTGTGGCCGTCCCCCATGGGGGGTGTTCTCTCATTTTCCCTCTCTGTCAAGCACACATACCCTCTACCAAAAACAAAATTAAAACACACACATACACACACACATGAGGGGAAAAAGACATGGCTCTTGTCCAAGCTGAAGATTTCTTTTTTACTTTATTTATTCATTAATTTATTTCCATTTGATCACAGACAAACACACAAAGGGAAGGAAAGTGAGAAAGCAAACCACCGGGTCCAGGACTCGAACCATGGTTAGCCATGTGAGTGTCCAGCACATTAACCACCACGCCACCTGCTGGCCCTCCAAGCTGAATTTTTTTTTTTTTGGAGAGATTTTTTTCACTGTAGGGCACGTGCGCTCACCAGACAGACAGAGAGAGACATAGAGACAGAAAGCGAGAAATCACCCCCCAGGGGGGATGGTCACGCCGCAATCCCTTCTCCTCCATTCTCCTCTCGGGATCTTGGGCACGCACGCACACGCGCCCGGCGTGAGTTTTAAGCCACCGGGTCCTGGGGTCCGGGACACGAACCGCGGTCGACTACGTGGGAGTCCAGCGACATAGCCATTACGCTAACTGCTGGTTCCCCAAGCTGAATTTTTAAAGAATTATTTATTTAATTTTCTTAATCATCATTATTATTTAGAGAGATTTTTTTGCTATAGAGTCCATGCACTGGCTGAAGAGACAGAGAAACGCAGAGACAGAAAGTGAGAAATTACTCCCCCCGGGGGGGATGACCACGCCGCAGTTCCTTCTCCTCCATTCTCCTCTCAGG